>NW_022280067.1:2319522-2332096 GCF_004355925.1 Anarrhichthys ocellatus | reverse complement strand
ATATACATATATACATACATATACATATATACATACATATACATATATACATACATATACATATATACATACATATACATATATACATACATATACATATATACATACATATACATATATATACATATATACATACATATACATATATATACATACATATACATACATATATATACATACATATACATATATATACATATATACATATACATATATATACATATACATATACATATATATACATATACATATACATATATATACATATACATATATATACATATACATATACATATATATATATATATATTAGAGAGTTGGACAACTGGATTTACACTATGTATTTCTATAGTCTAAGGCAGTCATTCCCAAAGACAGCTAGAAGAGACTTTATTTGGGTTGCCAAAGTCCATAATGTATAGTTCTATATTTATATCTGCAGTACACCTTTGTGCCACACGAGGGAGCCTGAATGTTCGTATTGTTCTGATAATTGTAGCCTATTTAATCTAATATCAAAGGCTGGCATACTTTCTGTTTGTTTTACTGATGAGAGGAAACAAATAATGGATTATTGACTCCGTCTAAATGCATGTATTATATCTCTCCAAAAAGACTGGTTTACCAAGTCAACATCATTTAAGGTTCTTCTTAATACAGACATACAGCCTTTTGGAAATCAACACTTCCGTTCACTGACTGACACAATTGAATGCTGGTCTTCCGTGCAAACACATCTGGGATCTGTGCGGATAATGTGCTTGTCTGAGCTAGATAAGTGTGGATTAGACTAAAGCAATGTTTAAAAATAATCCTTGGTGTTTAATGGACACTGAAAATGGTCTTTATCTTATTTTTTTTATTTAGTCTGATTCTAACAGCAGGTTGTCCAACAGCTGTCTTCAGAGTTCAGAGTGAAAGGAAGGATGCAACACGACTTGTAACATCCCCAAAATATAAAACAATACCTTCCAAAGAAGTGCAAACCATTGCTGTCAAGTGAAAACCATGTATCTCCACATTTGACTGGAAGAAAAGTCTTAAAATCACATTTATTAATCATTTTGCAAAAGAAAATACACCAAGGATTAAAAACAAGAAATAGTATTTGTGTATTCTAAACATATATATATGCATAGTATTGAAGTTCTGAATCCAAAATGATCAACACTTAACCCCCCGGGTTTCTCATCCTGTGCTGAGTTATAAGAAGGAATGTTATAATTAATCCACTAGTACTCAAATTGCTGTTGGGAGGTGAAAAAAAGTGACTTTGGTGTTTTTCTTTTCCTTCTTTGAACTGAAATGCATCATGGTCATTATGTGTGTGGATGAGTTTTCATGCCCTTTGGGAAACCTATTAAAAGAACAAATACTTAGGCATTTTTGAGGAAGTAAGTACTTCTTTACATCATTCCTGAAAGTGTACTTTTTGTAGACGTATGGTATTTAGCCACCAGCAGTAGAATAACTTCAATTATGTCCAGTAGTGAGCCACTGTCTTGTGATGCTTTCAGGTGCTGTAGCCCAGAGTGAAACAACGCTGCACTATTGATTTGTTTTTCCATAGCGCCAACTGGGTCTTTAGCATTGCCTCTTATTTCCCTCCACAAGCTCTCTGCTTCTCTGTAACCGATAAATAAATTGGCAAACCAGCTGTATCAAAACCAAAATAAGAATCACCTTAATCGCAACATCCAATACATGTGCAGGAAGTTGTCTTAATGGCACTGCTGCAGAGACGCATTAACCACCAATCCAGACTCCAGTGTAGAGTCCATCACACACAGCCATCTATTTCTACATACTGAGAGAGAATTGGTTAAATATCAAATATTCCTCACCGTGGCCCCTTTTTTCTTTTTTGCTAAATAGATTTCCATTATGAAAACTAAAAGGAGGAAAATCTTCTTGAATTAAAAAGTGGTCCATTAAAAAGGTAGAGCCCCTCACAGAGAGTCCCCATTGATTTAAGAGCAGGGTCATAAATCTTCCACATAACGGGTTCAGGGGATCTCCGGCTCAAAAGAGCGAGAAAAGAATAACAGCGACGTCCTGCTGCTGAGGCACTATTCAATACTGTACCCAAACACGACAATCAATTAACAACAGAGGAGCTGAAGGTCATTCAATTGATTATTATGAGCACTCATGACTGCTTCTGATGAATATAAATAGGGTCAAAGTTGACTAAATGTGCTCAATTATAGCAACTGGCTGCTGACAGGCTTTATTATCCTGCACATTAACACCACCTTCTGTATGAGTAAGACTATAGAGTTAAAGATTATAGCATTAAATATTATTTATAGGTGATGCACATTTAAAGTGTGTTGCTGTGAATACGTTGAGTTCACAGCTCATAAGATGAATTGATGAGTCACCAGATTATCACCAGAATGTCAATCAGAAACAATTTTGATTCACATCTAATTTGCTATTTAAGGAAAATTCACTGGTTTCAGCTTCTCACATATGAATATTTGCAGATTTTCTTAGATTTCTATGATAGTTAACTGAATATCTTTGGGTTTCGGACTGTTGGTCGGATAAAACAACAATGTGATGATGTCAACTTGGGCTCTGGGAACCTGAATCTGACATTTTATAGACCAAACGATTGATCAGTTAATAGATGATGAAATAAATTGATTGTGGCTGTAAGATGTTCCCTCAACATGACATGTGATTATGTACAGCAGAAGATATTTTAAACTTAGGGAACGTATATAATTGGACTTTCCCAGTGGTCTTGCTATCAACATGCATGCTACATACAGAAATTGAAGTATTGCTGGTTTGATTGCAGCATTTATTGCAAGTCCTCAGGTCTCTCTCTCTCCCAATGTTTCTTTAATGTCCCTACTGTCTTCTGTCAACAGAGGTTAAAATATCAAAACATCTAAAACTAATCTCTAACAAAATAGCATATAATGTACCGCCCACTGTCAGACAAAAGAAATCAAATAAAAAAAAGTGGTGGATTCCGGCACACGGTCGTTACAAACTGTACTGAAAAAGCAGCTTCCTAATGAGACATTCATCAGGAACACAACAAACTAATCCAGATATCAATCCTGATGCAAACAGAAGACATACATAAAGATCAATTCACGTCAGAATAAAAACCAGAGATGATAAAAAAAACAGGTACAAGGCAACAAAAATGTACTGAAATAAATTATTAAATAAAGGAAGCAGAGTGGAGAGTGTTAGTCTGTTTAACGACTCGATCTGTTATCATAACACTGGTGATAAAAGTATGAGTAAAATGAAGCAAACTGTACTTAAAGATACAGGTGGTCATGTTAACTCTCTTCAGTCAACTCTTAAATCTGATCCTATTTATATTCAACACAGGAAGTCATGAATGCTGTACATCTCATAATAATCTAATTAATAACCGGTGCAGTATTGAGTCTCCTGCTTCAATAATATTTACGTACCTTACAATTAGGATTTACTCGTATTTTAAAAAGTACTATAACTGAGTAGATTACTGCAAAATATAATTTAGCATCTACATTTATAGCAAAAGTATGGCAGAGTGACAATTCAAACATTCCTGAAATACTACAATCCAAGCAAAGCTCTTAAACACAAACACACACACACACACACACACACACACACACACGATAACATATCCACTTGTCAATTTCTCCACTCAGGGAATTACATTTATTTGAGCTGAGATCACCATGTCACGAACTCCCCTTTTGCTCTTTGCTCGCCTCCCAGCATGAAGAAACCCCCAACTGGGCACCCGGTAACAAGGGCCGTGCCCTCCGAGCTAACACACACTGGCCAGGGAGAGCAAAGCCTGCTGGGTAGTGAACAGAGGCGCTGGGATGCCGGGGGCCGCTGGGAGGTTACGGGCTTTATTGGTACCCTGTGTCAACTTGTCAACACCTCGCCACCCAGAGAAACCCGCACAGATTGTCCACCAACACCCGGGAAGCAGCACCACCCGCTCTTAGCCCACCGCCAACTCCGCCCATTCGTTAGTGTGCAGCATCCCGCCAGGTGAGCAACGACGGGGAGAGAGCGAGACGAAACACATGAGACTCTGCTCAGCTCCTTTACTTCATCGCTTTCCAGCCGCAATATTGACTCTTCAACTATTTCTTATACCATTTATATCTCACATATATTCCTTTTTTAATGAGTTGTTTCAATTATTTGGTTTTCTTTCAGTACACCATTTGTTTTATATATTTAGAAGAAAAAAACCTGCACAACATGCTTTGTGCTTATGGTTAATTCTGCTTTATTATACCTTCAGTGTATTTTGTTCATAGGTGTGGCAATTATTTCTATTGGTTGTTGATGGAGAATCAACGTCAGAAAATGCCTTGAAAACCTGTCGAGAACCACAAGCAAAGACAGGCTCCTGTATTATAATGTTTTGGAAGACATTTACAGTAACCGCTAACCTATTATTTTTCCAAATTCACCCAAACAGAGATCATGAGAAACCAACACCAGATTAAAAACCCTGTTAAATATGCAGTTAGGCTGCAGCTCAGATTGCATCTTTGCTACTGTATGTTTACTCAAAGGTTCACAATGGCAATTAGTCTTCATTCAGACTGTATTGTTTTACCCTTGACCTTTATGTCGCTGGGTGTGATTTGATGTTCTTCTTCTCTTAATGTCAAATAAAGTAAAGTACGATCATCTCTCTACTGGTGTTTCTCTCCCTGTATGACGTCTTTTTAGCTTCCCAGATCTCAGCAATTAACTTGGTGACTACAGTGTTGTTATCACTGACAGGAATGACGGTTAAAATTACAAAAAATAAAGACAAAAATTAGAATACACCAGAGGTACTTCTCAAATATGGCCATGTCAATAAAACCAAATCAGAATTTGAAATTTTGAGAGAGAAAGAGAGAGAGAGAGAGAGAGAGAGAGAGGGAGAGAGAGAGAGAGGAGCAAAGAAAGAGACAGATACAGACAGAGAGAAGAGAGAGAGAGAGAGAGAGAGAGAAGAGCAAAGAAAGAGACAGATACAGGCAGAGAGAGAGAGAGAGAGAGTGTGGGAGAGCAAGAGAGCGGGTTGGGAGCTGGGGATGATTTCTCTAGGGATGAAGGATGTGAGTGTGTGTGCATGTGGTGTGTGTGTTGAGGGTGTGTGTGTGGGGGGGGGCGAGCGAGTCAGGCTGGGGGATGAGAGAGAGGAGGAGGAGTGCGGGGGAGATGTGGTGGTGGTGGGTGAGGAAAGCGAGGCGAGGCAGAGCTGATTGAGATTCGGGCCTCCAGAGCTGCAGGCTCGCTGCTGCTGCTGCTGCTGGGAGCTCAGGGAGAACACGCTCAGTTATTGGAATTCTTTTTTTCTCTTTTTTCTAATGAATTAATTCTTCTCATCCAATTTAGGTGAAGATGAAAAGAGAGCAGCGCTGCGAGCATCAAATTTAGCTTTTTGTTGACCGGGCCTGGGCCGCTGTGTTTCTGTTCTGTGCGGTTAATATCGGACACTTGTAATATATTATGTTGCTTTTCTTTTGGGGAGCCTTGTTTACAAAAACCAAACAACAGCAACCTAAAAAGACATTTCCTGTGCATGTTATTGGGGATGTTTCATAACCATTTACTGATATGATAAGACAAAGACCCCCCCCCCCCTCGCCAGACACACAGACACACTCACACAACCACTACATGAATACAAAACCATCCCCCCTCCAGATTTACCGAAAAACTGTTACGATTAACCCATTCGACACAAACCCACATGTGTGCAGTCATGCATATAAATAAACATCAACATGCACTGGTACTGAGGTAAACACCAGTCTCGTCCGAAATGATGGTAACATTTGACTTTGGTGTGTTAAATAAAGGCCTTCCAATACACGAATCAAAAACGTTTTCCTGAGTAAACAATTTCTTCTTCAGAATCCAAATCACAATGTGAAGTGTTGCGATGTTTCTTGATTGTGTCGGAGTTGTGCTTTAAAAACAGGTAGATAGATGTAGGGTGTTGGTTTATACGAAATATGTTTTTAAGTCTCCAAACTCTTAGTGCAGATCTTGTCAAAATGACCATTAATTAAAAAACGATTGAATACTTTGGTATAAAAAGGCTATTTCTCTCTTTCACCGAGCATGTGTATTGTGTATTTTTAAAGTAGTGTGAAGTAAAACCACCGATTCATTGCCCAATTTCATCTTGGTTCCGATTCCTTGGTAATTAAAAAACAAGACTGGAAAAGGCAAATCACTGCTTTAGTGTCAATAACAATTACAACCAATACAAAGAAATCCTTGCATCAAATTCATTTGTCTTAAAAACTAGTAAAATAATCTAATTTCTTTTCAGAAAATAAGATTTTAGATCTCAATAAATGACAACATTACTTGCTCCTTACTTGGAGATTTTTAATTTCAGACTACACACACTTACACACACACTTACACAAACACACAAAAGTGAGTGCATACTGTCAAGTCCTTAAAAACAAGAGCGCGTATCGCTGTTTAATGTCAGAACCGTCCGGTCTGGTGCTGCGGCTCAGGGTTCATGGTACAGGGAACATGGAATCCCTTTGGCTCTGCTGCTCGGAGCTGACAAGGTATCTGGCCTTAGATTCATTTAGACAGTCAGCAGAAGAACACTAAGAGTCAGCTAGCCATCTGGATCAGACTGTGGTGAAGCAGATATTCACTCCGGCTCACCAGGGGATTCTCCCCCCAAAGACAAAAGCAGATGAGCTCAGCTTTAGTGCCTTCACAAGACCTCAGTGTCAGGTTTGGATTATCTCACCTGTGCAATTTGTGTTTCCCCAGCTTCAATCTGTGCTCCACTTATATACTGCAAACTAAAGCGCACTCCTCAAAGATCTTATTCAAGTCGCCTTAGCTTTGCCTTTTGGAGTTCCTGAGGGCTTAAGGATCTGCCGACATCTTTAACTTGAGGAGTGCCAGTGGATTTTCGGGGTCTGGTGGAAAGGCCGAAATGCTGATAAGCAAAGAGGGTAAATATGACGATGCGTGACATTTTCTCTCCAGTAAATCTAAGCCCTGATTGGTGCAGATATTTGGTCATAGGAAAATACAGGTAGGGTGCATTTTTCAGCTGAGCTATTTTAATGCTACAATTCAACCTGCAGTAACAGTCAACGTGAATGCTGTTTATCACATTTTCTTAAGTCTGTCCTGAAACAACAGTCAGGTTGCTGTAATCATCCCCATTATTTGGAAAGCGGAAAATAACTTCTGTTGGGATGAACTCTATAGACTGGGGGCAGATATATTTGATTATATAATAAAGTACATATAATTGACTAAGTTGTATTTAGTGTTAAATTACTCTTTAACAGCGGTGGAATGTAAATAAGTAAATTGACTAAAGTACTGTACTTCTACTGTACTTCACTACATTTCAGAGGGAAACATTGTACTTTTTACTCCACTACATGTATTGGACCAGTTAATTTGCATATTTAGATTATGAATACAAAATATAAATCAACTAATAAATCATGATGCATTATAACAGGTTAAGACAACAGCATATAAATAATTAAAATTAGCCCCACATTTACCAGCTGCATCATTAAAGTAATATACATATTAATGCATCGCTTAATTATAATCCAATATTGTAGTAAACAAATATTCTTTAATGGGGCATTCGACATAATGAGTACTTTTACTTTTGGTAGTTTGAATACATTTTGATGCTGTTGCTTTTGTACTTTTATTTGAGAAACATTCTGATTGTATCAGAGTATTTTTACAGTGTAGTATTGCTACTTTTACTTAAGTTACAGATCTGAATACTTCTTCCACCACTGCTCGTTAAATTGCTCTCTAGAAATCAGGGATATACATCTAAAAGGTTTACAAACTTAGCAGATAATATATCATTTTATAATTCATGCAACAAATAAAAGAAAGACCTTTCCATATTTGACAGTGATGCCACCAGCTACGACTTGAAAACACTCGAACAAAATGAAACCTGGAGCAAAAAAAGAATCAAAGGGGTGCAAATGGGTTTGATCTCTAACCAGTTAAACACCTCGCTTGGTCCATTATCATAGCTTGTGATCAATTATTCATGGTGGGAGAAGCTTGGGGGTCAGGTGTTACCTTTGTAAACATTGGCTTCCCGTGCTGGGTGACCATGGTGCACTGATCACAGTCCAGGGTGATGCAGGAGTTGTGGAGGGACTCCTTGGAGTGTTTGAGGATATAGTGGAGCTCGGTAACCCCCCCCTCGAACACCGTGCTGAAGTAACGGGGGATCAACGTCCGGCCGATCGCTGCGAGGAGACAAAAGAGAGCAATGAGATGCTGAATGTATGAAGGAGAGACGACAGTGGGCCACTGACACAGTATCAATAGACTGTAATGACGCTACTACTCGTATTGGGCCTATAACTACTACTTCTACTACAGTAGCTACGGTGCATTTTTAGGGTTACTACTGGTACTACTGTAACTACTGATTTCTAAAACCTAGAAATGGATCAGCATTGTTGCACTTCCGGTTCCCTTGTCTAAAAGTAAATCCAAAATACCAAAAGTGATCTTTGTTCATGTGCGAGGGAAATTATGAACTGCTTTATAAGGACATCTGCTGTAGATTCATTAATCAAGATAAATATTTTATTGGCTGTCAAAAGCTCCTTGGAGGCAGAAACTGATCACATGTTCAAATGAATGAAATTGATTAAATATTTGACAACGAATATGTTCTGCTCTTCCTATTAGACCCTTTTTCTATCATACAAAATCATTCAAAGAACACAGGAAGGACTGTTGAGTCTGCTGTCTATTGATTTGACTTTAACCTCCGTGCTCATTACAGCGGGTTGCTCGTAACACTGCCAATGTCAGTTTTTCAGAGCATCCGTTCATTTATATTCTTCCCTTATCTCATTAACAGCTGAGAAGCCTTCTAATGGGACTAAACAATAAGTCCATAACAATGGGCACAAATCATTTTGAGCAGCGCTGTAATAATCATTCGAAATCTGAATGAACTCCCAGATACGCTATCGAGCAGCAGCCGCCTTGCTGATTGTGGTGAACTTATGAATCGAGATTTTCCAATGCAACATGCAAGCTAGAGATTCACAGAAACTATTGGATTGCCTGAAACCTTTCGAACACTGGGCAGCCTTCAGGAAACCTGTTCCCCCTCAGAAAAAAAATGCCAAAATCCTTCATCCTGAGTCAGATTTCCCCCTGAAACAAGTCGAATAAATCTCAGTGCAGTGAGGTAAATTCAACTCCATCCAACACATCTCAAGATTAAAGCTTTTCCTGCAACAACTGACAATATCATGAATTTGGGCGTCTTGAACCACGTCTTCATGTGACACTTCATATAACATAACTCTCACTTTTGAATATTCCTCATATGAGTGAGACTGCACAGGAAAGTATTTCCAGAATATGATGAGATTCCATGACTAAGTTTAGTGTTAAACTGAATTATTAAGATGGACGACTCGTGCGGTGCAAACTTTTTTTTTGCAGGAGCCTAAAGAGACAATGAACAGGCTGCATGATGAAGACTAGAGGAGGAGTCAGGGAGGGAGAAAGTGTCTTCAGCGTTTTATAGCCCTCAGGCTTCGTCTGGTTTCTATCTCCTCTGTGTTAGCTGGCTTCAAGGAGAGGAATGGATGATACACACAGAGAGAGAGAGAGAGAGGCTTACATTTCCCATTGCATTATGGATGCACTGCGATGGCATTCAAGATACATATTCTTGAATAGTTTAATGTATTTTATAGGATGAAATCATGTCCTCAAACGCCTTTCCTTCTCAGCTTTTAACTTTCGATTATGAAAACACAGCCCATTGTTTTCACACAGGAGCTTCCTCAGCAAGGGTTTCAAACCAACACCATTGCACCTATACTTCAGCTTTGCAGCTTGGGGCTTCTTTTGCTTCAGAGCTTCTCTTTCTCTGCAATGTCAATGAAAATCCCAGTAAGAAGCCGATATCCTAGTACACGCCTTCTATCCACCAGACCAAAGTGCAGGAAGTCCAATTCTTTGTACTGTATATTAGAGCTCCTTCTATCATCAGAGTTGTATGATATTGACATATATCAACTTTATACTTATTTAAACTATGAAACCAATCTCCATGATCAAAAATTCTCCATTTTATAAACCTCAAAAGGATATTGTAGCCTTTCTAAAGAAAAGTAAAGCTGCAATTGATGATTATTTGTCAATTAATCTGTAAATTATTTTATCGATTAATCATTTAGATTTTTGAAATGTCAGAAAAAAAGGGAAAATTCTCTTCAGTTTTCAAGGTGAGGTCTCCAAATGTCTTGTTTTGTCCCCATAACAGTCAAAAACAAACACAAATAATTAAATTGCTCTTATAGAAGATTCAAAAACAAGCAAATATTCACATTTGAGAAGCTGGAACAACTGCCTGTCAGCATTTTTTGCTGAAAACATGAATGAAAATAATGAGACAATTATAATTTTTTCCCAATAAATAGAATAGCTAATTATCATCTAATTGTTTCAGCTCTAAAAAATGTCTGATTATAGTCAATACTTCATTACATGACTAGTTAAGACGGATACTTTTGCAGCGTAGGCGGAGCTTTATTTCAGTGGAAACAATAATGAGAGGTGAAAAGTGAAAAATGAGATGTTGATGCACAAGGTTTACTCTGAATATAAAGCAAGACATTCTTCAATGCACAACTTAATATGTAGATCAGGGATTCTGCACAGCACCAACAGAGAGCAGCTGCGTCAAACAGCTTTCACTTGAGACAAAAAATTACTAACTGCAGAGCTCAATATTGCCGTTTCTGTTACTTGTTGAGCAGCTGTGCGCGGTCCATCTGCAGGTCGGCCCGTAGCGTCTCCAACCCCCCACATCTTAGCAGCACACTCCTTTTTTTTCCTAGCCTTTATTTTTCAAGCTATAAGGTTCCTGCTGAACACAGATACTCATTTTCAGCACCGTCTTGCTTCACACGGCTGCACGCGTGAGAGCTGCAGTCCAACCGCAGGCTTCATCCAAACATCCCTGGGCAGTTCCACTTGAGCAACTCGACTTGCTCAAGGGCAGGGACTGTAGTTACTGAAGGGCAAAGTGCTTCTCATTCACTCAAATGCATAGATCTCAACCAGCGACAGTTTGGTCTGAAACTAACATGTGTACCTTAATCAATGTTTCCTCTTCTGAATATTCAGATCCCATCTGAGTTTTCTTTTGAATATCTTTGAATTAGACTTAAGTGTTGTGCCATCTTGTTGCCCATCTCTAATGGGATTTACAGGACACCTCAGCAAAACACAGATAACGTTTATGGTCTGCCAACATCCCACGTATATAAAGAGATGCACTGATCACACAGTTGTTTAAGTGGAGGTCCGTAAAACAGCCCTGCTGGTCTGCTTTAATGGGGACAGGCGGGACAGTACCAGTGAGACAATAAATTACGATTCAGCAGGTACACTTTAAACAAGCAATCGACGAGTTTGAAGGTTTATCAGATGCAAAATAAAACACTTTTTATAATACAATGGGACAGGATTGTGTTATTTCCACAACGATGGCAAAGTAGTAGAACTGAGGCGTTCACATTACAACTTGATCCACCAGAAGTGTGCTGCTACATTTTATTCCAGCAAATTTAAGCCTAGTTTAACTTTTTTGCTGGACAAACCTGCATTTTCTTTTGTTTTTTTGCTTGAGCACTGGCATCCCACCGCATCATCAGAATGGCCCCATTGAAATGAATGAGGCGGCTGCATTGTTTTTTGACCAGGGCTAACGTCGGTCTGAACACCAACCAGGTTGTATTTGTACCTATGGAAGGATTGTAGAGTAGATTGGCTAATTTGAACAAATGACTATGGCTTGACCAAACCTACAGAAAACGAAAAGAGACCGAACATAAACATCGGATATATTATAGGGTCACTATGTCTTGTATGAAAAAAACCTTATTGTAACAATATCCATTGCTATATAATGAAATCAGTTCAAATTAACACATTTGAATCAGGAGTAAATGAAAAGCTACTTCAGCTCATCTGATGAGCTGTACGGGTATGTCAGCTAAAGAAAAAAAGGCAGAAAAGTCCTCCTAAAGACACCATGTAGATTATTTTGTTTTCTTTTGTTTTGTTATTCTGCATCATTGGTTCAATTTGAAATCAACCCTCTAATCCCACTAAGTGTCAGTGACCCAGTCTACCCACGAGCTACGCCACAATATTAAATAACAGCAAAAACAAAACAACCATAAACCCTGACGTTGGGATTATGAAGGCGAGCACTTTGGGATTTCCTTTAGCCTCCCGTTTCAACGCCTGGTGGAACAAGTCTGTCTGTTCCTCTACATTTTGCTGCCCGTCAAATCTCCGTCATTAGAACACTGCTGGGAGAAAAATAAATAAATAAATAATCGGGACAGCCATATTATCCAGCAGCACATGGCCTCTGATTTCAAGCAGAAATAATCCATTTTAGAGTCAACACTCTGTTGGCGAGAATTATGCTCCCTCTCCCCTTCCCCCAGGGTGGGTGGTCAGGAGGAGGTGTGTGTGTGTGTGTGTGTGTGTGTGTGTG
>NW_022280067.1:2296167-2319422 GCF_004355925.1 Anarrhichthys ocellatus | reverse complement strand
AGAGAGAGAGAGAGAGAGAGAGAGAGAGAGAGAGAGAGAGGAGGATGATGTTGGCAGTTGGGTGAGGGTGTGGGGGACGTGGAGGGGGGAGACAACAGGGGGACGGTGTGGGGAGGGTGTACCCGTGACTGGCATGTTTTTCAAATTCGATAAAGTCAGGCATGACTAAATAACACATAAAATGTTTGGCATCGTGAGCAGTGGCTGAGGGAGGAGGGAGGGAGGGAGGGGGAGTGAGCTGCAGGGTCCGCTCGGCGTGGATGACTGTGTAAATGATGCTCTCTCTCTCTCTCTCTCTCTCTCTCTCTCTCTCTCTCTCCCTCTCTCCCTCGTATCTCACTCCCTCCCTCGCTCAGTCTCCACCACGGTTGAAAAACAAAGTACGTCTAGGAGTGGAGTTGACTGCTAATGCGGAGGAGCTCTGAGGAGACGAGGGGGAGGAAGGGAGGGTAGAGGGGGAGGAGGAGGAGGTGGTGTGTGTGGTGGTGGGGTGGTAGGGGGGTGTAGCGGGATCGGCATGGGGAAAAAAAAGAGCGAGGGATGAAAGAGAGAGAGAGGGAGAAGAAACTAGGAGGGAAGATGAAAAAATAAGGGCTTGTCAATGAGGGAGAGAAGACTCACTGTGGAGTAATGGGGGAGAGAGAGACAGCGAGAGAGAGAGAGAGAGAGGGAGGGAGACAGGGGGAAGGAGGGAGACAGGGGGAAGGAGGGGGGGGTGCTCAGGTGAAACGAAGATCTGCCTCTTGCCCGCCTCGCCAAGCCATGCAGGAGTTTTGGTTGCGTCTTCTCAACCAAAACTGTCCTAATAAAACCCAGTGTGCGTAGCCCAGGGTGACAGAGTGATAGATAAGCATGTAATGGCAGCCATGCTGGCAAGTTTGGGATCATTTCAAGCACAGTAGTCGTGTGTTTCTCTTCAAATACTTGCTAGGCTCCCTCACTCTGTATGCACACTGGCACAGGCCGACGCTTTAGCTGAGTTGCTGTAGTTCAGCGGGCCTCATTGTCTCGCTCAAGGGCCTTTTTAAAGGATATTTGACTGTAACTATGTACTTTTCTACGTTCACTCGACAATGTTCAGAAATAAAACAGGAATGAAAGCATAAAATTGGGTTTTCTGCTTTTCTCTGCTTGAAGTAATACAACATCGTTTGTCTTTTGGACTGTTGATTGGTCAAAAACAGTATAATTTGAAGATGTCGTCTTCATCGTGTCATCTTCACAAATTGCCAGATTCATCTTTAATGACAATAACCGTTAGTTGCAGCCCGACAAGGGTCCAAGGTAACGTCTTCAGATTCACAGTTCAAGCGCATTCAAAGATAGTCAATTTAGATTTGTATAAAACAGAAAAAAAGCAGAGACAGATGCTGAATGTTTGGATCTTGATAAATGACTTAAATGATTAATTGCTGTTGAATGATTTTTCTGTTGACCAAATAAGTGATTAATCAACTTATCATTGCAGCACTAGTTCCAGGAAGTAAAGGCAAGATTTGATCCATAAAAACAAAACGTACACTGCCACAATAACCAGTGGGAGGAGAAAAAAGTTAAATTCACATTAAATCATTACCAAAAAAGGCACAAATTACGTCAAGACAGAAGATGTACAAAGTGTGGACAAAAGGAGAAGTCCACAGTGGGACAGTGGCACAGAAAGAACAAGGAGTCAACACAATCATTCAGCACTGCCAACAAAAAGAAAAGGCTCCTCATCAGCCCCATGTTGTAGCCCCATGTTGACGACACAATCATTTATCTTTTAATAGGCAGTCAGATTACACACTCACCAGCAAGCCAAACAAACTTCAGACAAAGAACGGCAGAATGGCAAAAAAGCAAACAAAACTAGCATGGAGTCCAGACGAGATCAAATATATTTGCTGGCGATCCTACTTGTTTTTCCTTTCCCTTCACCTCACCCCACTTCTCTCTCCTTCCATCTCTTCTTCTTGTTCATGTTTTTGTTTTTTTCCCTGCACCGTGCTGATTGGCCCGTCTTCAGACGTGGGGCACTCCAGAGATACAGATTAGCTGGCACTTGTTTGGGCGAACACGACAAGCAGCATATGCCTCTCAAGTACCGTGTACCCAAACATGCAATTTACAAATAATTAACGTGGTGTAAATTAGTCACATTAATTCATGCCACTTTGTTGGGATTGTTTCCCCCCGTCGGTCCCCAGGACTCCTGCCAGCAACGTCAGCCAGCGAGACGGCGAGAGAGCGGTTCTTCTGCTCCGAAGCGAGAGCAGGGCGTCAGAAGAAAGAAGGGCCGCTGGCTGGTGTACACACACACACACACACAATCACACAGAGAACACACACAATCAACCACACACAAACACATTCAACCAGAGCTGTATGCATATATGGTTATTATTCATATTCAAGAAATGCATTCCTTATGCTCACATGTGCACACCCACACATCAAACCAACAATCACAAGCCATCCAGATGCATGTGTGTGTGTGTTTGTGTTCATGTTGGAGATAAGTGTAGAAAATGCAAAATTCTATATTGTAATAATTCACAACAAATCCCATCAAAAGAACTTTTTGGACGTTTGTCTATCTCTCCGTGCTCTGGCACATGCTTCCTACTGATGGCATACAATATATCTTTAAAAATCAGGCCACAAATGTTTAGTTTCCTTCTTTCAAAAAGGCTCAATAATCTTCTTAAACAGCTGGGCACTGTAGAGGAGCAAATAGTGCATCTGTTGGGGACTATTTTCAGCTGTGCGCTAACACACATAAATGAGGCAGCAGGTCAATGTATGTGGCACCGACTCCATGCTGATTGTAATGAAGGGACATAGATACATAAGATACATCAGGCACAGACAATACTTCTTACTTGATTCATTTATTGTTTTGGTCTTTTCACAGGATTTGTTGACAGTAAGAAAAATATCTGATACCACAAACTGCAAAAGACTTAAAAAAAAGAATATATAGAATATATGTATGTGCATGTGTGTGAATGATTGTGTGTTTATGTATGGGGGGCTTTTGTATATGAATATACATGCTTGTGCGTCACTCTGTGATTCTCAGTGTGTGTTTGTGTGTGTTTGTGTGTGTGTACGTCCTGTGTGTCTAAGCGTGATTCTGTCTGTGCTTGTTACTGTTTCGTATCGGTGTATAAGTTGACATCCATGGTGCACAGGAGAGCAGAGGAGCTATATGTTGTGAGGTGGCTGAATCTGAGTTGTCCACTCTAACACTCACACACACACACATATATATAGCACGTGTACAGTAATGATGCACCTGGGGAGTATAGAGGCAGCTACGTCAACAATATACACACCCACATACGTGGAGAAAAATAGATACATGTAAACACACAGAGATGCGCCAGGAAAGTGAACAACCATCACCTCCACCATCCCCCATGAGTAAACAGACCAGCCATTAATATTTTTATGGATTTGAATGCGAGATTTTGTATTTAAACAGGTAAGCCCTTTGAAATGACTGAATAAATTAAATAGTTTTTTTTAAATCGTTTGTATATTTATATAACTACGACTAAAAGATGAATATTTAAGCCATCTCTTAACATTATTTTTACAGTCATGTGACTTGTCCAAGAGCCCTGAAGCAAGGCACTTTATTTCACCAGCTGTAAGTCACTGAGGGCAGACATGAGTTTAATGCAAAATGCCTTAAATATTCAAACTAAAAATGCTTCAACTCAGCAGTCAGAGGTTTCTGTATGAAACAGGAAAGAGCGAATACTGTATAGTTCTTGAGGCAAAGCAGCGCAAGAATTACATGCCGAATCAATCACCAAGTATCAATCGCATTTTTCATGAGGTTGAGAGTAAGAGGCTGGAACCATGGCTGATTTAAATCGTAATAATGTGGCCGCAAACACAAGAAGACTTCTACTCTAAAAGGAAGTCATGACTTAACCTCTTCCACTTCACCCCTCTTTACCACAGACCCTTTTTAGGGGGGGCAGGGGATCTTTAGGGGGAGATAGCAGGTCAACAGTAGATGCCACATAGAGGTGGTGTACATCACCTGAACACTGGGAACCTGAAGATTAATCTGAGATGTAGCTCAGCACTGTTTGTCAAGTTGTTCTAGTCATAAATCATAAATAAATAAATATTGATTTATGAAAATAAATGGTGAAATTGTAAAAGGGCTAAGTACATTATGATGAAAGTATATGATGGTCATCCCCAAATAACACATTAAGCCACCAAGACCTTGAGGAACTCCACAGAAAAATCTACAGCTGATCAACCAAAGAAATTCTTCATCGACTAACACTCATACATCAGATCTTTGGACTTATCGATAACTTGATTTATTTAAGCTCATACGTTTCTTGAAATAAAGCATGAAAACGCATACAAATTGACTAAGCGTCTGAAGAAATCTTAGTCGACTAATAAGAAAAAGCGGCCGGTTAGTCAACTAATTGAATAAGAAAAAGCCCGAGTAAGATCCCGTGCTGTGAAAAGCTTTTGACATTTGAATATTTCTGTAAGAATTGGATGTCCTTTCGGCGGTTCGATGGGGAGCAGTTCTGTTCTTAAAAACTATGAAGACACCCCCTTATTGTCAATATACCTAGGAAAGCCATACATTGATTTTTGCATCAAATTGCATAGGATTAGCATAAAGTTGGCATGTCTGTAAAAGGAAGATTAGTAGGTACCATAGGACCCATTTTCATTAATATCTTGAGGTGAGAGGTCAAGGGACTCCTGTGAAAATGTAGCCCATCTTCGGCGCATTATTTATCCCCCTTTTCTACAAGTTTGACACCAGCATAGCTTTCTATTTTCATATAATACCAGATATTTTCACTCTAGCTCTAAAACTGAGCCCGCTACAGCCTCTGAAAGACAGTAAAGTTGACCGAGGGCGCAAGGAGCGGAAGAGATTAAGGTTCATCATCCACTATCTGCAAAGTATAGACAATCTACTGCATTGAGGGGTTGATTATTTTGTCAGCCACAGATTAAAGATAAATCTGTCCTAATGTGTGTCTAATTTTTAACCATCAATCATTTTTGCAAGGTAAGACATTTTTTTTTTATTCTAAATGGCATTATCTCAAATTAGAATGAGACGAGTCAAACCCAGGCCACTCAAGACTTGTCAGCAGTGTTCGTCCAACCTGTCCAGCTGGTTGATGATTAAATCCTCATGCTGGTGGAGTACAGACAAATTAAAAAGCACGGAAGGAAAAAAAAGAAAAAAATAGAAACAGGCTAGAAAGTCTGGAGATACTCAGTGGGCGATTATGCAGCAAACGCAGCTCTCCGCAGTGCAGGAGAGAAAAGGATGGAAATGAGAAGGGGGAGAGCAGGTAGAAATTGTGTATGATCCATAATGTCTGCATCCTGCAAATAGTCAGACAATCGCTGGCTCTTTTTTTGAAGTGTAGGTTTAGGGACGGTCAATAGATAGAGCAAGGCCCCAATAGGTAAGGGGTTCAATTCCCTTTGAGGTTTTGTGGCAACCCCTCTCCACTAACGTTTACAGGGTGAGAGGCTCCGTTTCCAAGTTAATGCTTTAGATTAGCCTTCGTTTTATACTATAATGCAATGATCTCCCCCTTTTTTTACTTCTAGGAGTGGCTACTATGGATAAAATCACAGTATATATAATAAGTGTATTGATATATCTCATGAATCTTTTGGAGATATATTCAATAAATACAATACATCACACATTAATGCAGTTATACGCAGCAATTATAACTTCTCCTATAAAAACATGTTTTAAAATGACTGTGTTTTTTACTTTATTGTCATTCATTATCTGTTCATACACCTGCCTCCACTGATGAAATAGAAATCCTGTGTTATGCTGTAAGCAATTTTTCATAATAACTCCCTCTTTTTGTTATGTTCTTTTTTATTTTACATTATTATGATGTACTGTGTGTATGTATTATGTCATGTCACATGGCGTCATGCTAAATGAAGAGCAAATACAAACAGACATCTGGGATCACTGGCAGAAGCTAATGTGTTGACAGCACTGTAATTGTTGGAAGCATATGTTTTCCCAGGGGACGATATCTTGATTCGTAACACTTCTGCTCTACATTTTTACATTTTAAGGCTTTCAGCTCTCTCTTCAAGTGATTCCAGTCTCAAGTGGTTAAAATGACTGAGCAGGGATTTGGTCGGTCTCTCTCTCTCTCTCTCTCTCTCTGATAATCTCTGACTTTCCAGCTACTGAGTGGTGTCTGTAACCTCATAGCGTATACATGCAGAAAGGTTAGAGTCAAGCAAACAGATTATGGGACCTGAAAAACCAAGATCAACAGACTCAGATAGGTAATATTGATTTTCTTTCAGTCTGTGACGAGTGTACAAACCAGCGCTTGCTTGGACCTACGGTATTTGTTGTAATCAATAAGCTAAGCTAAAAATACTATTAAAATCGATTATTACCCCTCAGTGTAAGCTACTGTTGATGATCGCTGAGAGGAGAGATGCACGCATGAAATCCAAGACATATCGATCCGTGAGCTCAATCGATGGTCGAAGGGAGCATACACTACTTGGCAAACAAATGTCTGTCTTCATCAACTCATATCTCTGTCTAAACACCCATCATGAGCTACCATTACTGGGTCAACGGGGACGGGTATTAGATCATCGGCAAACTGATTAAGTCGACTCAAGTTAACTGTTTGTCAAGCCTCCGACAAACAGGATTGTCGCAAAGAGCTTCACACGAGCAGAGACGCAAGTGACAACACGTCTTTTATTGGATAGGTTCATATTCTATAAACTCCACTTTAATACAATATTCACATGCAAAGACTCAAAGGCTCAGTAATCCTCTTCTTTTCAGACACACACATCTAGCAGAGACATCTCCATTGCAAATCCTCTGCTTACCTTCCTCTATGAATTAATTTAAACACAATGATTGCACAGTAACTGTCTCATATTCAGTCATTTTTGCGCTACATCAGTAAAACCCAACCTGGTGGTCGGACCGGCAAGGGATTATAAAATAATGATGATTAACAGAAACAAAGAGCCAACACAAAATATGCTTTTTACTTTTGCTTTATTTGTGAATTACTGGATATTTTTTAGAGAATCATGATCCACTTTCTGGCTACGTGTGAAATAAACATACAGTCTGAAATAAACATAGCTTTGTTTACACGGTTACGAGTCACAAAGGTTAGGAACTACTGATGTAAACACAATCCCTGAGGCAATAAAGTACATGGCCTGAGTATTATTATTTCATTATCACCATTAGTGAAAACTATCTCCATTAATTGGGTTTATAAAATATCAGAAATTTCACATCTTTACATGTGTGTTGTCCCAAACCCCAAAGTATCTGTCTACTGTAATAAAAGACTAAATAAAATAGAAAATATCACATCCTGGTCGTTGCATGTAGGCTTGTTGCCAGGACAAAACACTAACAAACACACACCACTACCAGGACAGAGACCTTTATTTGGCCAACTTAAGACTGCGTATGACATGTCAGTATTGTAATTAGCATAAAATCTGAACCTGTCCTTTACGATATCAGACCAAAGCCAGTTTACATACGGGCACTGAGAGCAGTGTCCAAAAACACTGTGGAGAAAGGGTTAAAAAACACCCAGCATGTATTCCAGAGACAGACTCACACATACCAGGGCTCATGCGCACACACACTCACACAGGCATGCACACACTCGTACAAACACACACCAGAATGTGGGAATCACTGCCCAGAACATGAAATATTCATCAGTCATAAAACTTTAATTCTCTCTCTCTCTCTCTCTCTCTCTCTCTCTCTCTCTCTCTCTCTCTCTCTCTCTCTCTCTCTCTCCTGTCATTTTGGGGGCTGCTGTATTCTATTTCGTGAGGTAAACACCTTCCCCCCCCCCCCACTGCCCCTGCAATGAAAAACAATAATAGATTTCATTAAAAACCCTTTTGCACAATTGTCCAGATGCACATCATTAAGACGCCGCTACATTTGGAGGAAACCACTGTTCTCGTATTTCCACATTACATTTGAAAAAGCAAGGCTGCCGGGTGGCAAAGAGAGGAGCGGTCCACTTTAATAATGTGATGCTGAGTTTTAGAGGTCCCCTGCTATTAAAGTTATTGTCCCTCAAACAAGAAGGAAGAAATAATACCAATGGCTCACTATATATTATAAAAAGAAAAGAAAATGTGTTGTATGTATACTTTATAAGACAATAAACATTTAAACTAAAAGGCGTGATCACAACGGATGAAAGCTTGTCAGTACAGCATGTTTTCTGAGCATGTTCTGGTGTCCAAATAGTCAGTTACACATGCACACATAACGCCTGTGTGTCATTTTCTTCTTCAATATGGTATATATTAATGCAGTGGCCCAATTAAGATCAAGGGTCTTATAAGCAATCCTCAAATTACGCTAAAATCCTGAAGAAATCAGATTTTCTAGACGTGATACGAGTTGATTTTTCAATGAGTTCGAGATTTGTTTGTTCATTCACAGAGCTGCCAAACTGTTATTCAGAAAGTATGTAAATTGCTAAATTACCTTTGATTTTATAAACACCAGCGTTGATTTTTATTTAGTTATCCATCTATATTTTTGTCAACGCCATGGTTCAAGGTTAGGAAATAAACATGGTTGTGGTTTATTGTCGGACACACAGTTGGCCTTATAAATGTTTAACCAACACCTTTCTGTTACTTTAACCGAGTGCTTCGAGTTCCTAACACGGTAAATCATATTTAGTTGTGGATAACATAGTTAAAACAAATGATATATGTTGCTGATGAACATTTTACACCTTAGCATACATGGTATTTATGCTAAGTGTCTTTATTATGTTGATGAGAGACCTCAACCTGGCAGCAGTACATATCGTTCAGACAGACATGATGTTTGATTCAAAGATCCTAAAAGATACGAGGACGCAAAGAGTAAAACAGCAGCTTTGTGTTTCTCAGAAATATGACTCACATGCAGCTGCTTCATTACTGATCATGTAGATGTTCATATGCTGCTGGACAGATCCTCACATGGAGCAGTCTTTTTCTCCCTGGTCTTAAAACCAGCAAAAAGCGGAGGGCTGAGTGCACCGCTGGGAACAAAAAAAACTTCTCTCTACAGACGACAAAGCTGCAAAATGTCACAACATACATTATTATATGACTTCGGCACCACAGTCACCACTTCCAAGATGGACCTTATGTCTTTCACCGCTCTTCAAAACTGATTGTGTTGTTTAGTTTGTTTGACAAAACGTAGAACAACGGCTACAAAATATGATTCAACCAGCACGTAAGAGACTTAAATTGGGCTTCCTGGTGGCTGAGTGGTTAGGGGGCAAACTGCATGGGCGCAAATGCCCCGAGCAGCGAGTCCCCGGTTCTTCCGCCTGGCTGGACTGTTTGCTACTCTCTCACCCAACATTTCCTGTCTCTCTCTTCACTATCACTTTCAAATAAAATGTATGAAATACCCAAAAAATAATGGTATAAAAAAAGAAAATGACTTAAATTAATATTTTTTTGTATTTGAGTTTAAAAACTAAACAAAATTATTTATTAATACAAATAAACTATACTGAATATCTATTATCTATCTATTATATCACTCCTCACAGTACATTTTCCGGGTTTTGCAGAAGAAACAATCAAACAAAAGCCAAGAGAATCCCTTTCAACACCAGCCAAATACTGCTGGCAATTCACAGAGGAAGAAAATCAAGATACTGTATGTCTTTGTCTTGTTTTCTCAACATCTGCAGACCAGTTTCGGCTGAACGGACCTCTATCATTTTGACTTTCCCAGCAGAAGGGGGGGGGGGGGGGGGAGAGAGAGAGATAAGGACGAGAGTGTAACAAGAGAGAACAGCAGAGCAGAAAGACAGAAAGAGAGAGAGATAAAGAGGGAGAGAGAGAGAGGGAGAGAGAGAGAGAGAGAAACACATCTCCGGTCACCCTCATCAAACCTTACGCCACGCGTGGATGGTGACTGTTTGGGCAGAGAGGGAAGCAGGAGGAAGAGGAGAGGATGGGGGAGGGGTGGGGGGAGAGTCGGAAGTGTTGGGGATGGAGGGGGGTATGTCCCCTCGAGGCCAGCCCCTCATCCCCTCTTCACCTCCATCCATAATTCAACAGGGCCCCCCCCGCATGCCTTACCAACCCCCAGGGCGCAGCTCCGCAGGGAGGACACAACACGCAGAGGAGGAAGAGACAAAGACACCACCACAACCTCCACAAATAGTGAAACACCAAATCAAATGCCAGAACTCAGTGGTGAGAAGCATCGTTTCCCCCGTAAGTTAAGTCAAACTCCAGTCGCACATATCGAGGCATGAGGGTAGAGCATCGTCACACGCTGCGTGACGTCAAGTGTTCAGATAGACGCCAAACGTCTGATCACGGGATCTTCATAGACGGAATTAACAGCTCACACGAAACAAAACCACACACACAAACGTGCACTACACAGTCGGAGTGTGACTCAGACTCCCGCTGAGACAGAATCAATGGTAATGAGCATCGCTTTGCGCTGTTTGGCCTCTGATAATTGAGCTCTGATCTAAAAGAGGCAGCGATACCTGCTAGGCTCTCAGCAGCTCACCTGAGGGAGGGGCCAGGTGTTGGGTAAGGAGGGGTGGTTGAATCAATTCAACACACCGGGATGCAGCTACAGTCTAAAAGATATAAACACGGTACCACGTTGCAACATGGCTGACTTCTTCTAAAGCAAACATGTTCATATATATTTCATACATGTTATTCGCCCATTCACCATCAGGAGCAATTTGGTGTTGAGCGTCTTGCCGAAGGACACTTTCACAAGTTCACAGAAGGCGCTGGGGATCAAACCGCCAACCCTGAGATTAGTAAACAACGACTCCCTCCACCTGCCGAGCCAGGACAGATTTTAGTTGCTCAGAATCGGTGTCACAAGCAAATATATTGTCATTTTTGTGCCATTTTCAGTCTAAAAGACGATGAGAAAGTCATTTTTCATATGGTTATGACTTGAATTTCTCATCTGATTTGGGAAGCTGTTACTGCCATTGTGTGTGTGTGCGTGTGGAAAGAAGGGTTATTGAGGGATGAAAAAAGCGCCACATAAACATTTAATACCTTAAGTAAAGCGGTGCAGGCCCTTTCATAGACTATGGAGACCGATGGTTCTCCACCACTGTATTATATATAAATATGGATTTCTCCATGTGCCAATAACTTTGCACTGTGAATGTGCTCTTCTGCCGTGTGTGTGTACACACTGTATGTGTGTTTTTCTACATATGCCAAACACTTTTTCTTATTTGTATTTGAGACCAGGTGTGCCCTCTCTCTGTGATTTTGTGTGTGTGTTTGCAGATGTGTATGCTCACAAGCTCTTTCACTGCCTCACTGTGTTTGTGTTGTATATCAGCAGGAGCTTACCCTCACTTTCACTGTGTGTATGCATCTGTGTGCCCGTGCCAGTGTGTGTGTGTGTGTGGGGTATGCATACACTGCATGTTTTCCAGGTGGAGTTCTTCTTCTACTCTCCAGTGTACGGATGAAAATGCTATTCATTATTAATAAAACCTCTCTGTCTCTGTCTCTCTCCCTCTCTGAGCTCATCTTGTTGACCTTTCTGGAACGTTATGCTGTTAAAAGCTTATGTTGCACTTCACTCTTCATTTTTTCATGAACTGCGTTTTTGTCATCATGACTTGTAGCAAACATTTACAAAATTCCATTTTGAGCAAAAACAAATTGCAGACGTGTCCCGTAAGAGACCTCATGGGACGACTTTCCCAGGATGCTTTTAACACAATTTCATGTATTACAAAAGCGATTTGAAAACAAAGTAAAAGTAGTTATACTAGTAATATTCCAAATTCTGAAGATGCTGCAGTATTGTTTTGTCATAAATAGGAGAGAAATGAATCCCCCCCAACAAAAAAATATAATGTGTTGCACAGAATTTAGATTATTTGTCTCAAGTTGTATGTTTTGTATGTACAAACTATAAATGTGTGGCTTTTTTCCGTCCGTCAATACAATTCAACAAGCCATCACACTGACTGCATTCATCATCTAACCGCCATGCACGCACACACAATAACAAAGACTGTACATGTTTAGATACATATACATACTCTAACTACACAACCAATAGACGGAGGAACATGATAAAGGAAAGAAGTAGGTTGAGGGAGATGGAGGAGGAGAATAGGGAGAGGAGAGTAAAGAGGAGATGAGGGAGGACAATGTGGCAGAAGAAGCAAGGAAAGAAGGACTGATGAGGATACAAAAGGAAGAAGCATGATCTGGAGGAGAAAATGAGTCGAGAATGGAGAGCAAGAAGAAAAGAGAGGATCATAATGTGGTAGAGAAAAAGACGAAGAAGAGGTGAGGAAGGAGGACTAGAGGGAGAAGTGGATTGCTGCTTGCAACATCTATTGTTTCTCAAACTGGAAAGGGAAGCTGGTTTTGTTTTGCTCCGGGGCACACGGAGCATTGAGAAACAGGAAGCCAGTGGACCTGCCCATCCTCACGGACAGCTGGTGCCCTCCGATAGCTGTTCCCTACTTCCTGTTAGCTACATACAATGGTTCCCACCCTGATCCAGGCCACCTGGAAACCAAACCGACTGACAACTCACCAAGTCTGTACACAGACTCTACCACTACAGACGATACCATTGTGAAGGAGCCGTGGGTTTGTGTAGGATAGATGCACCCCACCATAGCTAAGACTAAATAACAGATTTATCAGTGATTAGATAAATTGATAAATGTTTCTCTGTTTTGCATTGTTCATGTATAGTTGGTCAAACAATTACCACACTTGCTTTAGTCTTTCAGTGCTTAATTGGCTTCATGCAAATGTATCAGTGTATCGCATGTACGTCAGCCGACGGGTGACAAGAAAACTGACAAGTTGATTTTTTTAAACTGCAAAGTATTAAGCTCAGCATATCTCTCTCACAACTAGAAGATAATGATAAAAGCAAACCAAAGTATCTAAGGGATCCATATCAAGAATGTGTGGTTATGTTAAATTTTATATCTATTTTTTTCTGATCTTAAACACCTAAATATCAATATCTGTATCGACCTCAAAAATCCAGTATCGGGCGGGCTATAGCACATGCCATGACAACTTTGTTTTTTATATTTAGTTTTATATTTCCAATAACTTTCCAAGAATAACTCCATAACAAAGTAAAACACAAAGAAATGCAAACATTTCCTAAAATAGAATAAAAACTTAATAATACACTTCCTGTTTAACACACAACACTCCTCTTTGTAGGAAATGTGTATGAATTCCAACATAGTTAATCCCATAAAATATACACTTTAGAGAGTGTAAGAAACGTATTAACACATACCCAATCAAAATCAAAATACCGGCTTATATAGATGTATTACAATCCTATTCACTATGTAGTGCAACAACATCACACCACTACTATCAGACTACGCCAAGTTACTTGCTTGCAGTCACTCCTAACCTCCGATATGCCCACACACAGTAGATGATGTGCTACATCAACTTAAAGGCTGGCTTCAGACACCCATCTTCAGTTTTCAGTCTGACATATTAGCACTGATGATGTAAAAAAGCCGGCCATGTAGTGTTTCCAGATTTTCTTTTAAGTGCCATGCCTTACTCTTCTGGTAATTGAGAAGCTAATTTGCTTCAAATTCTAAACTTACTGTGAAGAAAAGTTTTTAGCCATTAGTCATGTATTGTTAGAAAAAAGTCCAGAACACATTTTGTATGGTAAATTATGGGCCCTCCTGCCAGCGGCTAAACGTCATAGCTCAGTGCTTGGCTGTCATGCACATAATCCCAATAAGGAAAGGACCTCTCGGAAACTAGGTCGGGTTCAAGTCCCTTTCAGAGAAAATTTAGAACTTGAGAAACTTAATATACTGTTTTCCCAAATTGGACTATTCTTCTTACTCCAACACTTCCACACATATTGGCACAAACTGGGAAGTCGGTTCTTTCAAGTGTACTATTTGTCTTTCACGTCCTTTGTTGTCAGAAGTTTGTTGACAGCAGTCAATAAATAAAATGTACTTGGTGCAAGTGAACTAATGGCACACATGAAAATAGTAAGAGCCCACAAAAATATCCTTTTTCTCCTCCATTTTCTTTTGTCGAAAAATGAATTGCAGGTACGTCCTAATGTGCTTTACTTTCATGCTGGCGGGCTTTTTTAACAAGAGTAGGCGTCAATTATTTCAGACATCGGATATTGTTTTTAAACGAAAAGGCTATGATTCCCGGCAGCCTCAGAAGAACCACGTTAAGTCTTTAAAAGGCCTAACTCTTTCTTCTCTGGTCAGACAGTGCAACAAAGCCACAGCGTGCGCCTGCTGCTGTATATTTTCATCAGACTCTCAGATAAAATGCACACTGTGCTTACACCCACAGATTCACACATACTGCATTAAAAGATCGCCAGGAGAATAACAAAAATCAAAACTGGATTCACATCAATTTTAGCCTCTGTTATTGATTGGTATGACTGCGAAAGGTGGGTTTAGACAAGAGAATAATAAAGGCAGAGAGTTTCACTCCTTTATCACTCCATCTCTTGCTTCCCTTTGATGGCGATTCCTAATACTTTTAATTGCATCGTTTTTTTTTAAGTTACACGGCTAATTTGAGGCCGAAAGTTACAGTATATTATATTCAAAAATGGTTTTCCACTGAGCACAGAGAGTCGGAGTCTGAATGCTTAAAGCAAAGAGACTCATTTAAAATATTCATTATCACAAAATGTTTAAAATACTACAAATTACACACCGAAATACGTTCAATCATTGATGATGAATGGACTTCAAATATATGATTGAGATAATTGTATACCAGTCCAAAGTATGTTTCTACAGTTACAGCTATTCTAATAGTTTCTCCAAGAGAGGAAAGAAAAAAGCGGGGGAAATCACAAGACAGCAACACGTCCCCTTTCTTTTGTCTTTCCAATACGTTAATAAGACCCGATAGTGGGTTGTCAGCTACATACAGACCATCTGCAATCGAGTCAATCGAGCGATTGCCCCCGATTATTGTTGCTGCCGGCTTGATCTGCCTCACTTAATAATTGCCAGGACACAGTATAAGATTGATTCATCATTTTCAACCCTGGATATGTAGCCTCTGTGATGAAATAAGCATCCTGTTCTACTATTTGCTTGGTAATGCGAAGTAGCCACCGCCGTGTTCACCTTACACAACTCTTAACTCAGACCGGTGGCGTCCGATCTGATTGGTTGCACAAACCACACACGGAGAGGAGGGGAGGCCAGTTGCAGAGAGGAAACGATAACGGGCTTATCGCTGGGTGAAAAATAGACAGAAATAGAAAAACCTTTTACGTTCTGGCACTGACTAAACATCAACTGGCCAAACTCAATGTCTTAATTGGCATCAGGCAGGCGTTGCAGTCAGAAAGTGCATAAATAACAAAAACATAACCAGCAATTGGAATTGATTCCCCATTAATAATTATTTAATAATTTACTTTTTTAACTTTTTAATGGCCAATTTAGGCAAAGTTCCCGCGATGGGACTGGAATGTCTCACTGGATCCAACACCAATGTTGTGGGTGCAGGATATTTTTACTACTATCCATTTGGAAGCATGATAAATGGAAATAAGAGAGACTGCTGTAGTTGCATTGGTCTTAGAGCAATCACAGTCAAAGTTCAGCCGGGCAAGTGGGTCAGAAATGGACTTACCCAAAGGCAATTTTTACTCGCCCGACAAATTGTTCAATTTATTAACTTTTATTAAAGACTAAAGTTAAGTAGGAGGTTAAGCTCACTTCAACCGCCTCAAAAGGAATTTAAGACCTGTCCGGAGCTCAAAGAATAGGGCACACTATCAAGAGAAGCTTGGGTCCAAAATATACTGGAGCACATGGATTAAAGGCAACAACCTTTATTAGAAGACTAACTTTTTGACACCAAGTGTATAGTCATCGGAGTCCTAAAGACTAAAAGGTATTTGTCATGTTTAATCTTAATTTAAGTAAATGATTCACAATCAGGACAATCCCGCTCTTCTGGTAAAGAACAATGGCACCGGAGTGAACAACTGCACGTTTTCTGAAACATGATAGGCGGTGGTAATCAGTTTTGCGATTAGTTGACTTGCCTCTGCGTTCGTGTTTCATAAAAACACTGCCGGGGCCCCTGAGGAGGGGTTGTCATCAGCCATCTTAGCTGCCATGCAAGTGAGATGCTGTCAGAAACTTGACATGCCTTTTAAAAAACGATCCCGTTTTACTCAAAAAATCATCCTCATTAACAATTTGAATTTTTAGCTTGCCCAGCTGTATCTTGAATACTTCATCTACATTTTTGAATGTTTCTTGGTTTCCACAAACACCCACAAAATAACTCAAGGCTTTTCTCTTCATAAAAAGGCCCAATATTTTACAATAAACATTGATAATTAAATGAAGAGCTAGCAATCTAACAAAACATGTAATAGTGGTGTTAAAGTTTTAATCACTCTAATTTAATAATAACTTTTCTAATTGCTTGTACGTCATTTATTAAGAAAAATGACAAACCTACTTAACGGAAAATTGATTCTGGCCTCTTTCACTTCAGGATTCAGCCATTTCTTCTTTGTAACATAGAATATTTTTGGGTTTTGCGATTTTTGTAGACGGGAACAATTTGTCATCACTTTTGGCTCTGAGAAGTTGTGATGGATATTTTTCTATAGCTTTTTGCATTTTATAAACTAAAAAAACAATTAAAGAAGAAATATATAAAAAATGTTCAATAATGAAAACAAAACATGAGGTGCAGCCTTCGGCTCAAGCTATAGTGAAGAATGAAAGTATATGTTTGTTATGCAGAGATGCACTACAGACCACTTACTTTACTTTGCCTGCTCACATACATTTAATAGATTTCTACATCCTCCCCGGGTTTTCCTTATGACTCATTGTTCGTTTCTGTGAAGGGTTTGCTGTCATTCGGTCGTCTTGCCTACTCTTCCTTCATCATCCCCCCTTTGCACAACACAGTAAAACACATAGAAGCTGGATTAGCACGTTGTCAACCGTCAGAAATATTGTGAAAATACACCACAAGTGTAGTTTACAATAGATGGCAGTATCGAACTATCCAGGAACAGAAAGCAAAATGTTGTGACTACATATTTTTGGTTTAAATCTATAATTTCTCCCCTCTTTCTTTCTCTCTCTCTCAGTCTCTCTTTGCGTCCGATCCAGCGTTGTGGTTCCCAGGCTTGGCCCGACTGTCAATCAGCAGCAGCCTACATCTCTGCGCTGCAGCTGAGCCAGGGCCGCATCATCCCGCCTGCCAATCACCGCTCTACACCTTCAATCCATCCTATCCATCTCTCTGTAAAGCAGCCTCGCACACCACCACAACCCCCTTCCTCTTTTCAAAACAACCCCCTCCACAGAAGCATCCCCCCTTTAACTCTCACACCGACACATTCACTCACACATTCACACACAAACATTTGCTCGAATAGAGATAAGCTACAGATACGAGGCATAGATACACCAGCACACACACATACAGATAGACAGCCAGGCCCGACGCTGCACCACTCCCATACCTTCATTTGGGACTCCACCTCTCCTTCTCTTCATTCCACCGCCCAATTCAATAACACAGCCTCCCTCAAACAAGCCCTTCCCAGTCGTCCGCTGTCAATCTTTTATTCAACAGTAAGGGAGTCAGATCACAGCGCTGGACTTATCCCTCCATCTCAGACCTCCATTCAGGTTCTTTCACACAAACGCCGCATTAACTCTCGTCTGTAAACATCATTTAGTTCATGTTCAGGGCCAAAGCATCCTCTGTTTAATGCTGGGCTGAGACTGGCTGGTAATATCATTAAGATATGGAGAGGTCCTGACACAGACTAACATCATTATAAAATAATATACAGAGGACATACTGGACATCAATAACATTATGATGAGTGTAGGAAGGAGCCAAAGTGTTGAAGACACAATTATATGAGGGGCTATGCAGTGTATTATATTTCAGAACTGGGGACTTAATCAAATTAATGTCTTATTAATACGAAGTCAAATGACTCAATGGGAATGATGTAATTTGCACTGATGCAACCACAGAGAATGTCTATGAAACCTTGCAGTTTCATGCAGCGTTTTAGCCCCTTTTGGTGCACCGTTTCCATTTTACAGCACATTTACCCCAGAGTTTGACACCGATATGTAACAGAACATTATGCGTCTTACACAACAGCAACGCTTTAAAGATTCAAAATGTTTCATTGGATTAAAATCTGTGAAGAAGTAATGTTTTACTGTACATATAATAAGTTTATATTCAGATGAAATCAGACTTAAGTTGCTAAAACTTAGTTCTTATTATTTTGTTGGTATGTGCAACACTTGCCGAAGAAAATATATAAAACATTGATTAAAACCTTCCCTGTTTGAATTCCTATAACTAATCGAGTCCCTTGTTAAGCTTACCTCACGAACGTGTTAAAGCCGCGTTTCCTTCCTCCTCATTATGCCCTCACGCTTGCTTAAAGATTATTAACTGTGGTCACTTTATCGCTGCAATGCAAGAATAACTAGATGAATTGTAAATGTGTTGCGAATCACTTTTGCAGTTTGCCCTGAATCAGCCCACTAAACATGCCGAGTTTTCCCCCTCTTGTTTGAACTAGCTACTTCTAAAATGAGCCTTGCTCTTTGATTGCATCATGGAGTGCAGCTTTCATCAGATGCCTCATAGATTGCAGAGCCAGACAAGGTACTGGGGCGAATGTTAAGGCCATGGCAATTGGGGGTATAATTAGATAGAGTTGCTGAATATTCGTTGTAGAAAACAATAATTGGCCTGAACAGATGGAGAATTGTTTTACACCCGTACAGGGGTGCACAAAAATGCACCAAAACACTCTCCCTCCAATGATAAAACACGATGCAGACATTAAAAGTATTAACTTTTATCAAAGCAATATATTGTCATAGCAATACAAGGCTTTAATACATTTCCGAAGACGCTATAAAATATTACGACATGCTGGAGACTAAAAATGCTCACTGCTCACATTTAGCGCTCTTCAAATCTTTGCAAGAACAAGGCGAGGCAAAAAAAAAAAAAAAAAAAAAAAAAGTAATCTGTCTGGATAAGCTGCTTATGTCGTCCTCTGACATGGTTTTTGTTACCGATACATGTAGATTACAATTAGACACAACAGACGATCTGGTGCTTTTTATTGGTGACACAGGGCGGGGAATTATTCAGACAGCAGCAACATGCTCTGGCTCTTAAGACTGTCGAATATCTGTCATTTCACCAAACTGTCATTTGAAGGGTTTTGAAGTCTCTAGTTGGTAAAGCAATACATTTACCAGCCAAACAGCCAAAGACAAATACCCTGTCCTTGAAAATAAGGCAGCAAATAATTATCATTTTCATTATCAATTGATCTGATTATTTTTGATTAATCAAATAGTAAGTTAAATTTCAGAAAGTTCAATGAAAACTGTCCTCAAATTGCAAAGCTATTCCAATGATTTGCAGTTTTAGGAGGCAGCAATTGATAATTGAGTTTAACAATTAAGCAGTTTTCAAGTCATTGACTAATTCTGTTGAATCTACGAATAGTTTCAGCTCTATATGAGATACAGTCTAAAGCCACAGTGAGGTGAATTTATCATGTTTAAAGCAAGAGTAGGTTTGATGGGAGTTAGAGGAAGAGGCTTGTGTGCATAAGGTTACTGGTTTGAATCACACAATCACTAGGAAAGTATACTGTAGTGGGGAAGATGTTCTCTAAAGGCTTTCAACAGCCACCCGTTCTATGCGTAGTGTCAGATTCAGTACTACACTTCTGTTTAACTAAAACTTTATGACCAGCGGAGCCGGCGTGAGGCTGTATCACTAAACTTTACAGGTGTGTAGATCAAATCAAAGGCCGAGTTCCACTACACGCCCCTCGCCTGATGCCCGATTTGACGTCGCAGCTGTTGTGATCCCATCGCCAGATGTTCTCCAGTGTTTATGATGCGTTTGGTTGTGTTTTCTGTCTGGGAAAAGTATCAGGAATTTAGTGAAACATGCTCATTAAAATTCCCCAGAGCATGACGTGAAGTTTTAAATAACTTATTTTGTCTTACATTACCCATTATATTCACTTTACAAACATACAACAGAGAAAAGCAGCACATCCTGAGAAGCAGAATAGAGGGAATGTTTGCCGTTTTTGCTTGATAAATGACTTAAATGATTCATCGATTATCAAAACTGACAAAAGTTGACAATGAGCTGTCTGTTTATCGATATCAGCCCTCGTTAAGGGTCAAAACTGATTTCTGCATAAAGAATTGGAGCCTCAGGGCGGACATGCACGCATAAAGGGTTCATCCCCCAACAATTAACAGACAAGCCTTTCCAATATGATCCATTTCCTCCTAGAGGCCACAATGAACACCAGCCGGAGACGAGTTACAAACACCTCACACAGGTTCATGCAATAATAAAAACAGATTAGGTAAATTGGCTTTTCTTATTTTCCCTCCGCTGAGCGGTATGAAATTAGAGCACCTCAGACTGGAGTGAAATGATTACTTCCTTGTAATTATCGTATAAGCTACTGTATGACTCAAAAAATATAATTCAGTTCCAAGAAGGATTGGAGTTCTTACATTTATACCCCTATACATTATACTTGAAGTGATTGTTTTAATGGCATATCAAATATGCAAAAATGTTTTTGTAGACGTATAATAAAACACAAATGTTGCCCTTTTCATTTTCTTTGTATGTTCATCTTTAAAAATAGAAATATTCTCTCTATAGTTTAGAAGTACCATGACAAATGTGTGGTACTGTAGAGCTAAAAAAAGCTCCATAATATTAAGCACAAGGCTGTCTGGGGCTTCCAAGCTTCAGTGAGAAATATACGAGGATATTGGAAGAACATAACTATTCACCCTATCCATCTAAATATCCATCTGTCTCTCTCACACACACACACACACACACACACACACACACACACACACACACACACACACACACACACACACACACACACACACACACACACACACACACACACACAGGAAGAGAGAGAGAAAGAAGGAGAGAGAGTTAAAGGAGAACCTTTAGCTTCTTTAGAGAACCTTCGGTCAGTCGGTCGGTAAGATCTCAGTCAGATATACAGCTGCTATAGCTACACAAGCTGGAATACTTTCTTCAAACTAGTGGTCATTATATTGTACTTTACTTCGCTGTTATGTCTAAGGAGGTATGATGACAAAAACCGTAATTTTATTGAAATGTAGAAGAATCAAATCAAATAATTTAAAGCCATGGCCCATAAAAATGAATTTGCTCATAAGTAGGCCTATAAAGAAATGAATTAATAAATAAGCAACAAATAAAATAAAAGTTTTTTTTAAAGCGGTCTATCGATCTCCTCCGCTGTGTTTCTGTCCCTGGACACTTGCACCTAAACAGCACAATCTGTCTGATACTTATCAATTAATGTTGATGCATAATGAATAATGTAATATGTAAATAACAAAAAAACAATGCATTGGACGTCGATTGAAGCACTCGGGTCATACTGCTTCTCACTGACAACTTTTTCCAACATGTTGTTCTACTTAGTGCAACTGTCTGAAGAGACTGAAAAATGTTACAACTTTTTGTTTTGTTGTAACTCCTCTAACATGTAACTAACTGTGCTCCTCCCCACACCCTCACATCTCCACTGGTCAGTGTTGTTGTGACCTGCGTGGTGATAACCACATGTCAATGCACACTTTCACAGGGTGGCGAGCAAAGATTACTTCAGACTGAGGCCACATTTACATTTTATATGCTAGGCTTTTAGCTGATGCTCTTGTTCAGAGTGACTAACAATGAGCAGAGTGAGCTTAAATTGCCAAACTGCCAAAAAGTTAAAGAAAACAAAAGGATTGCAGGAGTAACTGATAACACACAAATGTCCGTGCAACAAGAACGATTCTGTGTACGGTGAAGAAAAAAAGCCTCAGGGAGAAAAGGTAAAAAACCAACATATTCAAATACTGCAACTCTGCTAGAAATGCTGAGCCACATATGAGCACATTTACATGCATTATTCTTCTGTGTGCATTTCATCACAAACATGTTCACATTCTAAAGTGACAATATTAAAAAAAACAAAAAATATCAACACGTCAGCTTGGGATTTGGGAAAATGTGATTTTGGACAAAATGATTAACTGAATAATTGAGAAAATAATTGGCGGATTAATCTATACTAAAAAAACTCATTGGTTGCAGTCCTATTTACTTAAATGTTATTACATTTTCTTTTAGATAAGAGCAGAGTTAGCTGCAACAAAAATAAGCAAAGTGTGTTGACATCGAACTAAAATGGAAAGAGTCTGTCTGTCTGTCCTTTGACTGTTCCTCCGATCGACTTCACACTTGACGGGTGTATCGCTGAGGACGCGAGGAGGAATCGCCAAGCAATCAGTAACTTAGAATATATTACATATCAAAGTTTAAAAAAGGGTTTTTAAATCAATATTTGATATGAAAATAAAAATATAATGATGTACATGTGGATTCATTTTCTCTACTGATATGCAACCAGCAGTTGATTCTCGATACTTTTCTGTCTACACTATCTAGTTGGGTCGATTTCTAGTTTGATGCAAACAGGCTGAACCAGCATTAGTCATTATGACATTAAAAAGTCAAGTGCTGAACCCAACCTGTGTTTAAATTAGTAATATGACAATGTGATTAGCATAATATATATATATATATATATATATATATATATATATATATACACACACACACATCTCATACTATCAGAGGGTGTCATTCTTAGTTTTTCTTTTGAGTCAGTTCTGCAGCTGGGTACATATGAGCGTGGTGGATTTTTCCTGGAGGATGTGTTTGTGTCTGTGTGCATGTGTGTAACTTAGCGCACCTGAATCTGAATCGAGAGAGGCTTGCGACTGACGGTGAGTCATCATTGCCATGGTGTTAAGCCTCCCGTTCCCGGGGGAACAGGGTTACCGTCTTTACACCACTGGGGATTTTTATTTTTACATTTGAAAAGCAAACCGGGGCCCGGCTCAAAACAATCCTCCTCTCTCTCTCTCTCTCTCTCTCTCTCGCTCTCGTTCTCCTCCATGACTGAGCTGAATCTCTCTCTCTCTCTCTCACACACACACACACACACACACACACACACACACACACACACACAC
>NW_022280067.1:2292325-2296157 GCF_004355925.1 Anarrhichthys ocellatus | reverse complement strand
CACACACACACACACACACACACACACACACACACACACACACACACTTATCTATGTCTGTGTGATATTCAATATGTTTCAGATATCTAAACACGAACCTATGCAGATGAGATGAAGGGGACAATATCTCAAATTCAACAACAGCCTCTGCTCTGTTATTTGCCGCTGAAGACCACATGCTGTGGCTGCAGTCTTGGTGTTTCTAACTCTAGTTCTCAGCACAGAGAACGAATTATTGAAAACGTTTCCTGAAACTTAGTATGGACGGCAGTTAGCTTAGCTTAAAGGCTGGAAACAGGGGGAAACAGCTAGCCTGGCTCAATCCAAACACCTCTAACGCACACTAACGCACACATTGTATCTTGTTTGTTTAATCAGAAACAATTCGTTGTTTTAGGCAGAGCTATTGGCTGTAAATATATTTCTTGGTGAACAACAGAAACTTCTTGGCATGAGGTTGCCAGGCAACCAGTGGTGACTTTGCACAGAAGTTCTGGGCAGTAAAAAAAAAAAAACTGACTTCAAAATAGAAATAGACTGGAAACAGCTGCCAGGCTCTCTCTAAAGCTACAACATACTCCTACCAGGGCTGTAACAAATGTCTGTATTTGTTTAATGAGGCTTCGAATATCAGTCGTCATAATGACATCATCACCGTCAACTTTCTTTAAGGAATGTAACTCGTTAGTGCCGTTTAAGCAGAAGAGCGTAAAAACGTTGTTTTTGAAACGCTAAACGTCAACAAATATTTTTCGTGAGATAAAAACATGTCGTGAGTTTTGGAAATAATTACATCGACTTTTGGACTTTACAACGCTCTACGAGTTATTGGCAATGTTTGGATCGCACAAGTCGGAAACAATACTACGCAGCCACCACTAGAATCTAACACTACAAATAGTATCATACTATTCACTACCGAGCCCGTTGGTATGTTCACTTCACCTGTCTGTCCTCTGCCTCTGTAGAGAGGATAAGCCGGTGAAACACAAAAGCAGAGGATATTAATGATTGGGTGAAACTTTAGCAGTGGTGCTCATAATGATTATAGTCTTTATCTGCAACTGTGCAGAAATACTGGGTTCTAACAGAATAAATATGAATGATTTAAAGAAACAACTATTTGGTACGGTCCTAATTCCTACCAACGACCTTAAAGATTATCAGTTAACCATCTGTGGACTCAGTGAGAGTTACGTGGTGTAACTATTTCTTGACGAACGGTTTTAACTGTTCAGAATACACAAACAAGATACGAAGTGAGGTATTGCACAGACATGAGATTGGTTTATATTCCCATCTAACTCTCAGCAACTCCCATTTGAAAGTTTTCTTTTAATGATATCCTTAATGTTCTTAAACAAAAAAACAATGGAGCGTGCTCGATACTGTGACGATACTATAGGTTTGTTTTATGGCAATCAGTTTTCATTTTTTATATTTTGTTTCTATGAAACCATATTTTATTTATTTGTTGGTTTGGTATAGTATTTGGCTCTCAGACACCGTTGCTATGGAGAGGCGCAAAATCAGAGTTGCAGCAAATTCTTTGTCGTTGCAGAACAAAACGCTATACTTGCCGATTGAATCCGAAATGACCCAGAGTTCATAACTGAACTTATTTTACCTGCAAAATCTTTTATCGTGTTTCTATGAAGTGCAAATCTTCATCTTAAGGTCAGTGTTAGTATCACACTGAATTCTAAAGTCTATGATTGGATGTTTGTCAACAAAATGCTCCTTGGGAGTCGTTGTTGACTTCTCTCCTCGGGTTTCTATGTAGACAGCGTTGTACAATAGACAAAGAGCTTTTTCTTTGGTAACGCGCCTGCTCTTCTTTTGCTCTGTTGATTTAACAAGGAGAGATCCGAGCCTTTGATGCCATACAGAAAATGAACCCAGCCATTACATCTGGAACTCTTGAGGAACCAACACGACTTCTCCAACTTCTCAACTCTATTGAAAGTAAAACATTTACAACACAGATATGGTATCAGGTTGCATTGCACTCATCTCGGTAAAAAGTGCCAAGATTGCTTTCGCACTTTCTTAAAGCACCGATGTTACGATCTTGCACAAAAGCAGATGTTTTGTGCAGCGTTTTAATACAGTTATACCCAAAACTGCGGTTCACATATACATCTCTATTTAAAAAGCAGAGGCCACAATAGAGGTCCGTGATGAAGTTGTCAGAGAGAGGTTCCCTGTATTCACGTGTGATGTTGCACCAATGTTCAGCAATCACATACAGAGAGAAAAGTATTGTTAGAGGAGGGGGAGATACCAATTGTATCACTGAGAGGACACTCGGTAGAGCACCATGCAGAAATGTTTGACTCAGTGGTACACATCTTTTCTTTTCAGACTCACACGTTTTTTTGTTGAAAGGCATTTTGGGAAATGTAGGATATCAATAACTTAAGTGGAAGTAGACAAAGCAAGTTGAAGCAAAGTGGAAATACCAAATAAAAATGTTTTCCCAGTTCATCAAAAAACACCACACACTGAGGTATGAGGGATGTTTATCTAAAATGTAACACTGCTACATTATGGTGGTTTGTCCCTCTCAGCCACTTAATCTCTTTAGTGAGAGTCTTATTGGGACACTAGCAACCTAATTCTAACAGACGTGGGCATATTACCAGGTGGCAACTGCTGGTTTAAGAAAACGAGATACCAGAATGTATAAAATATAAACATAATACAACAAATTACTGTATGACAGGTGCGTTGGAGGGCAGTGCGACAGTGCCGATCTGTGATCCGTACGGACGTGAAGCACGGATTAATTACACAGGTTAACGTTAACCATCACAGTGTGCAATAAAGTTTTACTGACGATCGCTATCCGCCAATATTCAGTCAAATATGCGATCAGGACATCAGCAACTATGCTTTACTGGTCGTCTATATCTGATAATGTTACAATGTAAACAATCAATCTGTGTTCAAACGAAGGATCCATTCAGTTATATTAGGATGCGTTCAGGCTCTGCTCAGTGAAAATGAGTATTGGGTGAAGATAAATCATAATGTTATTAAGATGTGTTCACATGTAATATCGTAAAATGCAGTGTTGTTGAGAAACTTGAATAAATCCAGTTGTTTGAATTGATGAGGAAAAAAACAGTATCGGTGACTACAAGAAGTTAAAAGGACAACATTTACAATTTTGATGGTTTACTGCCTTAAGAGCGGTTGAAATGATTTTTTAGATGGTGGCAAAGAAAAATTGTCTGGAGCCTTGTAGACCAGCTGCTATGATCAAACAACAATATGGACCAGCACTGATCTGCAATCAGTATCAGCGGCAAAATAAACGTGATCAGGGATCGCTAAAAGTTATATTTGCTCCCTTTTCTTTCTTTTGTGCTGATCCGCTCCGTTGAGTTGGACTAATTGCACTTACTGTATCTCTTTGGTCCATCTTCGAGGCAGAAGGAGAGTGTGAGGGTGGCATCCTCCTCAAAAAACTCTGTAGCGAAGGCGTCCCACCACAAACTGTCACTTTCCTGTTGAAGGACAAAAAGAACACTACAGTTAGACAGAGGCAGGACTTCCTCAGGGTTAATCGACACTGTGTTTCTCTGAAGAATAATTATCTTTAGTTCATCAATATCCTTAAAAATACAGAATATGCACTACGTAAAAACATGTCACTTCAGGTACCCCTCTGTCCTCTCAAAGGACAATGGGTTGTTTCAGTTTGGTATGAAAATATTCATATTATTTAATTTCCTTCATCCAGGTTGTTGCTCTTGCGCTCCTGCATTTTTACATAAATTCAATATTGATTCATTCTGATAAGTCAAAGATGTTGTGTCCATGCATG
>NW_022280067.1:2264929-2292225 GCF_004355925.1 Anarrhichthys ocellatus | reverse complement strand
TCATTATAAGGAATTTTATGAGCTTTATTTAAATCACTGTTCTTACATTTGAGTCTACAAAAAGGTTCAAGTATGAACTGTAAAACAGTCAAATACATTACATGCGTAAAATAAATGATGACAGGCCCATAAAAAGACATCACTACATGGAAGGATAAGAACTAAAAGCTGACAGCTACAAAAAGAGATAAAAAGCATTTCAAAATGAGTCTATAAATCAGGTTCAAAAACGTGATCTCAATGCTGGCTGCTGGCCTGAGCCTATACGGGTCGATGTAAAGTCAAAGCCAGGCAACCTTTACTTTTCTTAAGCCTGGACTTTGGGAGAGCCCTGCCTCGGGCTCCTACAAGTCTGAATTACAAGCTGAGATCCAACAGCTTTATTATTCACTGCTGCTTCTACTTTCCACAGCAGGTGATGATACCTTCAACTTGTACCTTCAAAAGAGCTATTCACATAGTCGTAGTAGTTGTTGTAACACCAGCAGCTATTAATAGCTTTAATGGCAAATAAACAGTAGTAGAAATAGTAAGAATATTAACACTATAGTTTTAGTAGTAATTGTAGCAGTATCAGTGGTAATAACGGTAGACATAGAAGTACTAGTAGTTATACAGATCTACAGAAGCAGTAGTCAGTGTACACTCTATGAGGAAACTCATGTAAATCTCTTTGGCCTGAAATGATTCCTCTAACAGCCGTTTAACCTCCTCCTCCTCCTCCTCCTCCTCCTCCTCCTCCTCCTCCCAAAAAACCCCAGATCATGTTGGCGGGACGACCCCCTCTCCTCCCCTGCCCTCGCCCCTCCACCCGCCGACGTTGGACTGATGCTAATTTCCTCTGACACGTTATGACAGATCACTGCGTTTCATTCTGGGCCGAGGGATGGCAAGCACTTTCCAGATGCTGACAATTAGCGTTGTCACCATCGAGCAGCGTCAAGCCCGATAAGCAGCGACCGGGGCGGCCTCGCAGGTCAGCGTGTCTCCAACGCGGCGAGTCTGATCCAAAGAGGTCAGGAGGACGTAAACCTGGACCTTCATCCAGCTGCTCAATCAATAGGTGATCGTGACTAAGTGTGGAGGTCTTTTGCTGAACTGTGAACTACAGACTGAACTGAGAGGAGTTTTAACAAGTATGAGGCTAATGGAAGATTTGTCCAAGTCTAACTCCAAGTTATCATTTATTTATTTATTCTATCAATGTCCAAATAGACATCATCCCCATCGATGATGCGGAAACAACAAGAGACATCCTTCTTCGAAGACAGGCTGCAACTGACGATTATTTCCATAGTCAATTTATCTCACAACCGTCTTTTTGATTAATCGTTTAATCATTTGGTCTATAAACTGCTTAAAAAAAAATGTGAAAAATGCCAATCACAATTTCTCAGAGCCCAAGATGTCAAATTGCTTGTTTCCTTCAACCGACTCTCCAAAACCCCAAATGTTTGTCAATGAACAATAATGAAAAAACAGAAGGAAGCAGCCAATCCTCAAATGTTTGGCCTTTTCTCTTCATTAAATTAAACTGAAGACTATTTCACGCAAATATTTATAAAAAATAAAATAAAAACAACAATAAGGAAGTTATGGTAGCAGTTCTGGCCTTTAATATTTGGAAAGTTGACTACCCTTTTCCCTTCAGCAACTTCAGCACCATACCACTTACCCAAATGTGTCAATGGTGCAAGTTTCATCAAAAACTGGGCCGACTGTGTCAAAAACATCATATATTGCTATGAAAATGTTGACCACTAATGATAGCACCCCCATTAGGTCAATCAGTGTACTGTGTGGAAACGTGCTATGCTTTCTCCGTGTATGCAAATGTTTCACTGGCCAGCTGTCCGCTGGGAACGGAGTGCACGAGCTGCCATGTGTCTGTGTGTGTCTGTGTGTGTTTTGTTTGTCTTTAACTGTTTCATACTGTGAGAATCAGCAGTTTTGAACTACCAGCATGTGTGTGGTGTCTGCTTTATATGAATACATCTATTTCAGAAGAGACTGACGGAGAAGGAAAAAACAGACAGAAATTGAAACGGACTGACTTCGGTGCTACTCGTCATTCAGATGGAGTTCAACCCATAATCCACCACCAGGAGGGGGCGGGACCTCCTGGGATTGACAGTCAAATGAAGGGTCAACAAGACTCTCTCTCATATATATATATATATACATACACACACACACACACACACACACACACAGCAGATCTTCTTTGTGATCTCACTGTGCAACTATGACCCTGTTCGTGCAGCTGATTTCTATAACTCCTTGAATAAATTTTAATGACACAAGAAAAACATAAAGAGATCAAAATAAGTGTCTGTATTTATCATAAATGATAAAGTTGGCATTGTTGTATATTTTTCTGATTACAGATCAAACAACACGTAAGTCCATCTCTCAATGGTTTCCGTTTGTTACTTTAACTTTAAAAACTCTTGAATGAATTGAATACATATGTGGTGCCCTATAGCGAGTATCACAAGTGTAACGTTAATTCACATGGGATTTACTCACAATAATCTACAGTGGCATGTTCCCTGTGATTTATTTATTCTATAGCAATCCTAACTAATTGATGGTCTAACTAACCGGTTAACAAAATGCTGTACACACCGACAAGAGCTAGGAAGAAAACAAAAAGACAAAAAACATTACCATCATTCCATATCCTAGTTTGAAATTAAGTAGCAAAACGACAACATAGAGGTCAAATAAACTAAACATAGAATGCAGCTTTTAACAGACGTAGCTCATCAACGGGAGTAATTTAAACATTATGCACTGAAGCTACTTCGACGGTCTCTTTTCAACACAAAATAAAAGCTCCAACGTACATTCCACAGAGGACAATTGTTTACATTACAATACGTATGGAATTTAATAAAAATAAAAGCATCAACATCCTTAAGTATGCTTGTCAAAAATATAGGTTAGTTACATGCGTTTTAATGTAATTAGTTTTTGGTCTATGGCAATTGAAAGTAAATCCAGTAGCCTATTCTGAAGTATACAATTTTGAGGTTTTTGTTCTTCACTTAAGTATTTCCATCTTACTTTATAATTCCACTCCCCTACATCTTAGAAGGAAATATTTGAGTTTTTACTCCTCTACATTTATCTATGTACTGTGCAAGTTCAAACATACGGATTATCACAAGTATCCTTGAACTTCACCAGTTACATTTCTTTCATGGTGCCAAGCCCCAAACCTTCCAACTGAACTTCCCCTGCTGCTAAAACAGGTTAGGGGATTTCATGAGGAAGCGCGAACCATATTTTGACATAATCTGCCTTGATTTAGTGTTGGAGATACATTTTTCGAGTGCTGCCGTCATCCTGAGGGCCCCCATCACTCTGTTTTAAAGACTCTTCAGTAAGCTTCCTCTTACTGTTTTAATGAAAAGTGTTTTACTTAAGCTCCCACTTCTCTTCTTTTACAGAATTCTGTCTTCCTTAAAATCCCGTATTCAGTTTTACAGAAGAGGGTTAGTTAACCTCCCCACATTCAGATTTAAGCAGTGTTTCACCCACATAGACTTTGAAAATGTGGTTTCATTATTAGACTCAATGTTAGTATTATGTCCATTTCTCTCTCTCTCTCTGTGCCCTTCTCACACTGTTTTCAAGCATTTTCCTGAAACTGAACCTTTTTTTCAAAATAATATGTTCTGCTCTGTATCAATATAGTTTATTTTGTCAGTCTAATGATATCTGGCTCAGGCAGGGTCCAAACGTATGACATGCTTTGGTTAAACCCACCCAGACAACAGAGAAATCTAAAAATAACAACCACATTTCATGCAACATGAACAGCACTTCATTTTACCACAATAAAACAAATGGCACTTGACAGTTTCATTGCTCTCCTCCATATCACTTATTTTGTAAATTAAATATGCATTTAGTAGTGCTAGCTAATAAAGTTAAATGTTCCTGTAGAACTTTTCCATTATATGCAAGCGATGCTCTATTTAGAATCAGTAACCATTAATCCTCCAAACTGGAGCTTTGGGCAGCTTTTTGGCCATAGTCTCGCCAAGTTGTAAAAATGTGGCTGGCTGAGCCGTGGACCGGCTACGTTTGGCTCGGATCTAAAGACAGAGGAGAAGCTGGATCAGAGCCAGGCGGGCCGGAGAACGGCTAAAGCCTGGCCAGTGGACACGAGCCATGCGAATCCTCTGGCTGAAGCTGAACAAGCCACACTGAAGCCTCGTGGTGCTGCGGATGTGGTCTTCAATTTCAATCCCTCGACTACCGCAGGATATGTTAGGAGCTCTGCTTTTATTCTGTCATTGGTAGCAGGTTATAAAACTGTAAATGAGACATATTTACTATAAAAAAAGAAAAATCCTCCAATATCCTATGAGTCTTTTTTTGTTCTATCTCTGCCCGTCTCTCTTTGTGTCCACCTCCCTCTCTCGGTGTCTGTCTCCCATCCTCTCTGCAGCTGCTCGCTGACAGACAACGTCCTGCCTTCATTTACGCCCGCGGACTCTCTGACGAACCACGTGGCATGACGATGTTTGTTGTCAAATGCTACAAATCAGGCCGCCTCCGAGGGACCCGAGGTGAACGGCCATGGCCGCAGCCGTGACGGCCGTCAGCCGATAAGGCTCTATTGATTCAAACGGATCGCACCCCATCTGAGGGGGATTTATCAATGTGTCAATTGCCCACTAGCCAACCACAAATCACCAGTGCTGGCCAGGCTCGGGGGATTTACAGGAAATCCAGAGGATTGGAGGGACAGCATAGGGAGGATCCTCAATAAATAGCAACAGAGTTGAGGGGTTAAGTCGTCGCATATATAAATGTTCATACCGGATGGAGACGCAGATGGCAGAATTACCAATGTCTGAAACCCCATTCAGCTCCTGAATAGCATGGAGCCCGGCTGACTGGTGGGCCAAGGAAGTTGTACTGTTGTCAGAGATTCAAAGAGCTTCAGGTTATTGGGGAGCATAACAACTTAACAGCACCATACACTCTCAAGATGTTTCAAAAGGATCTTTAGCAAGGTAGCTTTTGTTTGGTGAAGGCCATTGAGAGATGCCACACTTTAAATAAAAGTAAAAAAGTCAGTATACAATGTGCTTGTCAGACCTTGTAACGGTGCCTGAAACGCCCTCCATCCACACCTCACAGACGTTGTAATTGGGGGTTAGCGTACGACAATTTTTGCAACTGACAACCAAACAATCATGGCGACTTTACGCAAGGATTGGCCAGATATGCAGATTTTTCTTCTTCACACAACTGCTTCTTTAATAATAATAAAGCTGTATATATATATAGAAATGTTTTTGAGAGAGAGAGTCACAGTTCTTGTGCACAACCTTGATTATCTTAATTTTTGTGGCAGCACTTTGACATTTTTAGAGTCAATATTAATTAAAAAGTAATTCAAATTGAAATGAAAAAATATATTAAAAACATGTTTTGTATTCAATTCAGTTGCTAAAACAATAACTGTATTCATAGGTAAGTCGACAGATGGATTTTTAATCAGACAACGATTTTGATGATTGATCATTTTAAGTTACTGAGACTTCCAAATGTGAATTTGGGTATAAAATGTAACTAACATATATCACCATGAAACTTCCCCAGGTGATATAGATAGACAAATTGACAAAGTAGTAAAATAAAAACCTAAATGTGAATTTTGGAAGTTCTCTTCCCAGTAGTCTGACAGAAGTCAAGAGTAAAGTAAAAAGTAAAGTAAAATCTCAAAATTGACCAGTGGATGAAAGACAGTGTTTTTGTTACTTCAGCTGCTGTTTTACATCTTTATAAACTGAATATTTTTGAGGTTTGGACTGTTGGTCTGGCAAAAAAAAACAATTTGATGATGCCAAGTTGGGTTCTGGGACATTTTTTTTTGTTTTTTTCCATTATTTTCGGAGAATTAGAATCAAACAAATAATCAGTTCCTTAAAAATGCTTGTTTTCTTCTTTGCTCTCACTGCAGTATGAAATCCCCAGACACGGCGGCCTCTGGACTAAGACTTAACCACACATGCAGGTGCTGTTTCTATTTAGGGGTCCTTAGGATGACAAAGTACAAGAACTACTCCTTTAGACTACATGGACAACACCACTTTAATCATGTCAGACTCAGTGCACACTAATGTTTCTGCACAGGTTTACCCTCTTGGGTCTTAAGTGTTTTTATATAATGCAAACTTCACATGTTGCTGCATTTGGCCACCTTACAGCCACCAGCCAAGCATTATGCAAACGAGGAGAAATTAATGCAGCACGGGGGTGAAAAAAAGTCATTGCCCTTGAACAGCCAGTGCACATTCACCGGGAATGAACTTTCTCATATTAAGTCAGAGAGGAAGTTCCCACATTTAATTGCATGGCTGCCAATTTACTGAGGCATCGTTACCATTCCCCCTCTTTCTTTAGTGTCAGAAGATACAAGCAGTAGTCGGAGACCACCGTTTGTGTTTCAATATAGATTTGAGGTCAAGGTTAATACGCAGAAGTTGTTGGTCTGCTGTTTTTAATGCAGGAAACCTGCACAAAAGGAGCTGCTGCGAGGATGCATCCAGCACCACTGGCTTTCACCCAGAAGGTCGCAGGATTTATCCCCACAACAGCAATAATATCATTGTCCTGCTGAAGTGCCCTTGATCAATACACACACTGACTGACAAGTGGGACTTGCTGAGGGTTTCCGCTAAATTCCTATAAAAAAAAGTGAATTTCAGCAGAACTTTTTTGTGACCCCGTTAGAAAGATAGATAACGAACTCACAACCTCATCAAGGGTTACATGTTCCTATGAGGTGTGAGCACTTCAAGCAAGCACAGAGTGTTTTTATAACCTTTCAAATTGTTTGGTTTGAGTATTTTTGGGGGATAAATATCCTTTTATGGAGCAGAATAACGTTTTTTCTTTAACTTCATCTGGCGACCCCCTCAGATTTGTCTTGTGACCCCATCGAGGGGTCCCAACCTCCAGCTTGGGAAACACTGGATTAGAGGATTTGCGGCTTTACGCCGTTTCATACGATTGTGAATTCAATATCTTTGGGTTTTGGACTAAACGGCCTATTTTAAGATATCACTTTGGAAATCTCTTTTACAATATGAGACCTTTAACCGTTTAATGTGTAAAACGATTAAAGGTCCCATTCTGTAAAATGTGAGCTTTCCACGTCTTTTTTATTATAAAGTAGGTCTGAGTGCTATATAAATACTGTGTAAGTATTAAACGTTCAATCCATAGAGAAATACACAAAGCCTTTATACAGAAGCTGTGCCTTTTAATGAGCCGTCAGGATTTCCTTACGGTTGTGATAAAACTATGTCACATATAGAGACCGTTTAACAGTTTCAGCTCTAGTTTATTTCCTGTTGCAGTGCATGAGAATGGCTGCCTTCTACATCCCAGATTTATATGATATTTTGTACACTAAAACAGAGATTTTTTAGCATCTCTGAAAACCTTAGTGTGAAACCAATAGTACAGTATGTAAACGCTGGACACTACGTTGGCATAAATATCCCACAATGCAATGCCTAGGTGATGACAACGTTCATAAGTGACAATAGCGGGCAGCTCTGTACCGTCAGTTCAATATAAGTGTAAGTGTAAGATTTCACTTCACTCAGCGTTACATAGTTTTAAACTTTTAACATACTTTATGATTCTATGATATGGCTCGTAGCAAGTGACAAGGTAACAAACTACCGTTTATTCAAACAAAAGTATGTTGAACGAGAGTACGCATTTTGAGTATGAAGTACTAGGTTTTTTGAACATTAAAGCATGTATGAACATGTTCTAGTAGAAACCAAATTCACAAGCATGAACCTAGAAATGAGCACTGTCTCCTTTAAAGACAGTGCTCATTTCTAGGTATAAAAAAGCTCAGAAGAATTAAAATCCCCCCCCACCCCAAAAAACACATGTAGCAGGTTTGTCTTAAACACGAGTTAAGAGCTGTCCTACACCCAATCAAAATAAAAAAAATAAAAATCACACAACCATTAGTTCCAGCTCTGCATGTAAAAAAAACCTGAAATGTGTACAGATTCACCAAAAACCCAAGCAGCTCACCTCAATGAAGACAAACAAGAAGAAGTCAATATGCACCAGCTGACACACACTCAGGACACCGTGTTAAGTGACAACAAACATCAATAAGGATGAAAATAATAAAACAACAACAAAATGCATGAACGATAAAGCCGTGAAGTCAAATTATTTACAGCACCCATGAGAAATTAAAACCAAAAGCAAGGCGAGGATTCCGGCTGTGACTTGGACACAATAACACTGTTCTACCCATCAAGCCTGTATTCCCCACTGCTGAGCTATTTAGACCAGTAAACAATCAACGCACCGCCAAACAAAAAAAACTCAATCAATACCGGATTCATCATCACATCCTCAGATACTGTTCAGTTTAAGTGAATGTGCTCTGTTGTAATGCCAGTTAGCTCCTCCTGTAAACACATATTCACCTGTTGCTCACTAGTGTGATCTTCTGTATGTGACCACCATGGCTTCCTCAGTGCTACACAATACTTGCATGAAATGTAATTAGTTCTGAAGAATTTTAAACTGTGAAATGAGACATGAAACATGTAGAGTGAATAGATTATTTGTAATCTATTCATAAACCGGTTGGGATAAAAGAAAAAAGTACGATAGAAAAATGTAATACTATTCCTTTTAATGTACATAGATATATATAATTATTATAATTATGTGTATTGTGAGGTCTTATGTCAAGGAATGTTCTGCTTTCGTAAAAATGTCATTACATTCATACATCCATTTTTACTACCTAACCATCTGTATTATTTAATGATGAAGCTGTTTATTTTTGACTCAACTGATAACCTTTTACAATCTTTTGATGTTTTTTTTCCCTATTGTCACAATAACTATAATAATAACTACAATTCTCGACTAATAATAACATTTCATTTTGATGTGTCAAATTTGTTGCAGTTCTGTCTTGAACTGTAATGCGTCGCATTGTTCACTGTTGTGTTAAAGGCTGGGCCCTGCAAAGATATACTGACTGAAGAGCACAATCTGTGTATGCGGCTGAGCTCATCATGTCATATATAATAGATTAGATTCTAGTCGGATGTTTGCTGAGACCAGAGGTCTGGCTCCGCTACATTGCAATGCCCCCAGAGCCGTTCAGTGTCTTGCTCAATGACACTTCAGTAGAGCTTGGCTACTTTTGGTTAATTGTTGGTTGATATTCAAGGGCGCTGAAGGAGAACAAGCGTGCACAGAAAGTGTTTTCTGACTAAATTAAAACAGTCCAGGCTCGTAATATTCTGTAGTCCGTTCCCTATATATTCAGAATAGTTCACTTCAGAGGAAAAACAGTAAACTACATCAGAGTCAAACAGCTGATCACCAAAAGTGATGAAACAGCCAGAAACCAGCAGCAGCTGGCTCCTGGTGTAACTAAACCTGAAGAGCAGTGCGTCTCTCCCAGATTCACTGAATCTGGTGCTGAACTGATGAAATATTACGATATGTTTACACAGCACAAGTTACTCTGCTTTCTACGAGCTAAGTGGCATCCAAAACGCCAATATATGTTAAAAGACTGAAGTAAATCTACTTCTTCAGATTTTTTTTCCGCAGTATTCCAATACGACTGCAAAGGAAAATTCTAGGATGACGTACAATTAGGACAGTGACTGAAAAATTATAATATTGTTGACAAAAATGTTCCTGTACCTCAGTAGTTTTTCCTTACTTCAGTTAGACACAAACAAACAGACAGAAGTATGAGGAAGATACATCCCAGCAAAAACGGATAATGGCTAAAACATTGCTGAAAGTAAAAAAACAACGAAGTGGGTCGGAAGCAGACAAATCTTGGAAATGGTTTTGGAAAAAAAAGAAAAAAGAATGAAGAACTCAAAACTTGGCTGTTCTCCCAAGAGGACGCTTCATCAAATTTGCATACTGTGTGTTGGGATTCAGGTGGACGATGGATGGGTCAATAAAACGTTGGGAGACACAAATTCATTTCCTATTTCCTCTCACAGTCAATGTTGGTTTCTTTAAATCATTGCTGCAGTCGTGACCACAATCTTTTCCTGAATCTTACCAAGTAGGTCTGTGCCTAAACTTGTCTAAACCAAATGTGTAATTTTGAAGACTCATCCAGAAGAGAGAGAGCTGCAGTAAACATTTAGGAACAGCTACTGTTTTAAACTGCAGCTTCATCCATTGTGTTTTGTATCTTAGGATACAAAGAAGCTAGTTTCAAAAAGTGAAAACCATCCTCAAGGCCGATCTCAGCATCTTATTCAAAGACCCTTCAACACACACCGGCTGCAGCAGAGATCCAACCGTGACCTTTATGTTTCAGGACGGACCCTCTGACCACGTCGGGGGGGGACAACAACAGGACATACATGGACTACAGGCCCGTCTGTCTCCCGTGTTATCTGAGCGACAGTGCAGCCTGGAAGGAACCAGGGATAAGGGCCAGGAAAAAGGTGGGTCTATTGTCCGGGCATCCTGCTGGATCGGACCGGCACTCATTGTTTCACCAGAGGCCTTGTTTTTTTGTCTTCCTAAGACTTTCTGGGAACATCCTCTCAGAGCATCACATGTACAGTGTGACATCACTGGACAAACAAATGAGTCTATTGTGTAAATGTGTCACGTTAAATATATACATTGGAGAGGATCATATCCAAACCTGTTTATGTATCTTTTTAATATCTCAACTGTCAAGTAGATGTGTTTATTTGCCATCCTTTAATTATTATTATTACTTTTATCACCAGCTGCGACGGCGACGCCGGTATTGCTTTCACCTTGTCAGTCTGTGAGTGTTTATATTTCTGTCTGTTGAACGGATTTTATCACCGCAGCAGCGGCGCAACCATGTAAGAGGCAGTCAAACTTTACAGGGGTGTAGTTGACATCAAAATGAAGGCTGAGTTCGAAGATGGAAGTGGTCCGAGCAAAGCCGGCGAAATTTGCCACGTTGTTATTCAACATGTTATTGTTATGAAAATCTAAATTATAGCTGCTTTAAAGACATTGCTTTTTTTAAATTGAGTGGATGACAGGCTTCAGGGCTACACGCATGTCTTCTTGGAATATGAGTTATAGTGCATTACACTAGCATGCTATTGTTGTGACGGTATGTCTTCGATATGTCTGGCCTGAGTCTCTCTTGTTATTTGTCACTTCTGTATGGGCGCCCGGACATGTTTCCCCTTAGGCGAATAATAAAGTTATCCAAATATCTATCACTGTGGTCTGTAGAAGCAGATATTAATTACTGTCACCAATAACTTGGAGTAAGACTGAAAACTGTTTAACTGTGCTGTTGAATTGTACGTTAATATGTAAAGAATATTCAGTTTTGTAGACTGAATTTGCCTCAAAACACAAAAGACTGTATTTCATATATGATTTTTGTCCTTTCTGTGTCTATTCAGTGATTTTACACCAAAGAACAGCTTTATAATGAATTAAATAATAAACAGGCAAAAGGCATTCAGCTGACTTAACAGTAATGACTACACTTATCTTCGGATAAGGTGACTTTTTTCCCTCCATCAGTCTGTCCGCTCACCTTTTAGCAGCATTATTCCTTATTTTGGAGAGGGGGGGGGGGGGAATAATAAGGGAAGCAGAAGCTAATGTCATTCGGTCCTTTCGGAGACTGGCAGCATTATGAAAATATAAAATGTTTTTGCTGTTAATGTAAGAGTCCACAACAGCAGATGTCTGTTCACTGTGAATCATAATGACAACACATATCAGAGACATAATAACGCTGTTTAGTCAGTCAATAACAAATATATAGACTCATTTAGGGCTCCATTGTTTTGTTTTGTTTTGTTGTTTGAGTGAGTGGGAAGGAGCTTCAATGATGTTTTTTATTTGTATTTAAATGTATTTGATAATTGAATGGACTCTGGTAACATCAACACTGTCCGATCAATATCTTTAATCCATTAATTAATAAATTAGCTGTGAAGATTTGCTGTGTCATTGAGGCTGCTTTTAACAGAAAACAAGGATTAATATCTAAACATCTACAACAGAGGGAGACTCGCTGCCCTCTCCTACACAATTAACATGTGTTTTAATAATTGTTTAATTGATTTTAAAGCCTTTTGTTCAGTTTTGCATCATTAAAAACTCAGTCGTGACACATGAGAAGCCTTTCCAGTGATACCTGCAGTGGCTTGTTTTCCCTGATGGTAGATAAATCCAACAGTAATGGTTCAGATAAGGGCAGCGCGATACACCTTTCTGGTAATTACTCTCGTTTCACACACGCACACTGTAAAAAATGTCTCTCTAAACCAAGAACTTAAACATCTTAGGTTCTGTGGAAATGTTTCTCAGTCTGGTAAAAGTTTAATGAAAAAGAATCAAGCGATGCTTTGATGACATAAAAATAGTCATTTTTTGTCAATTGACTAATTGATTATTCAACTACAAACTACAGCCTCAACATCTTATTTATTAATCATATATGTTTATGAATGGTTGGGTACTTAAATGAAGCGGTGTTGCTGTAACAATTAACTCGTGTTTGTGTTTGTTCGACACCTTTATGTCATTTATGGGAGAATTTGAATAGTTTTGTGTTGTTACTGAAGTAGTTGTGTTGTATTAAGACTTCCCTGCTCTCATGAATATATTAATGTTTTGTTTGGACATCTTTTAATGTGTGGACCGGCAAAAGATTAGTTGTTGTTGCTATGTCGAGGCTAATGGAGATCCACAAAAATAAGCAATAAACATGCCCGTCTCTTTTGCGTCCTTCGTTTGGAATTTGAGCTGAGCAAATAGATCGGTTTTAAAGTGAAATCCTGGGTTTTCCAGCCTCTCAGCTGTTAAAGGAACAGTTCACCCTAAAATCAAACATACATGTTCCCTCTTACCTTTAGTGCGATACAGCAATCTTGATTGTTTTGGTGCGAGTTGCCGTAGAGATGTCTGCCTTCTCTCTAATAAAATGGGACTTGATGGCACTCGGCTTTTAGTGCTCAAAGCGCCAAAAAAAAATACATCTTGGAAGGAACTTAGGAACTTAGTTTCTACATGAAACTGTTCCCAATAAGGTTTGCGAATTATCTTGAGTAACCGGGTCATGATTTCTGGATGTAGAACATTGCTGTTGAGTTTTTCAAAATATATTTTTTTGCACAAGCCGAGTGCCATATCTCGTCATATTGGAGAGGACAGACATCTCTACCGCCAATATCTCCAACACTCGCACCAAAAACAATCTACATTGATAAATAGAAGGGAAAATACACGTGTTTTTGATTTTGTGGTGAACTCTCCATTTAAGACTGCTGCTTTTCTTCGTCTTATAAGATATTCAGTTTACTATCTGTCGGTCACACAAAACAAACTATTTCAAGACAATATCTTTTTTTAACAATATTTTGACACTTTACACATCAAACATCAATAATCTTCCGTCTAATCATTGATCAAAATCATTATTTGCGCTTCTAACGTCTTGAAAACTAAAAACTTCCTCTGCGTGTTCTCGGTGGCTCATCTTTAATCCCTCTCTGTGAACCGTCCAGCTCAGTGCCAACTTGACCTGCACATCATAAGCCTATTCATGTCAATCTGACACGTCATGCTGATGGGAACAGATCCACTTTGCCCCTGACAGGAACAAGGGATTTCGCCATAATGAACACTCCAGTTCCTCCGGTTCCACAGTCGAGCCAATGAGTCAGGTCTGTGGACCCATTTTGAATAATGAGAATAAGACTAACTATGTTCAACAGACACAAGAATCCAGTGAATGGCCTGCCAATCACTGGTTACTGATTGCTTGTGTGTCCACTGAGGAAGAGTGTGACCATTAGACCCACCGTCAGCAGCAGCAGCAGCCCTGTGGGTGTTATTACGGCGCCTCCATTAAAATGCTTTTGTTTTGCTTCTGTTTCGCCCTCTGTGTTGTAGTTTTACTTACAGTGTTATTCTGTGTCGCCGCTCTCCTCTGCTGAATATTAATGCCGTCTATGCTAATGGCCTTACACCGGCTGAGGTCGACCAGGCTCCTCCTCTGAATGTTAATCCGCCGGCTCGTTTGCATACGCTTAAGTGTCAAATTCCCCCACAAATCATCGCAGCTGCCTCCGTGCGGCGAGGGCCAGTGGCCCCCAGAGCGACAGCATAGAAACAATGTGGTCACGCCGTATGCGTGGCATCAAATCCACATCAAAGCCTGTTTAGATTGCCAGGTCACAGTGGGTTCACATTGTGTAAAATGAAGGTAATGGGATAGCAGTCAGCCCCGCTGCAGAAATACAGCCAGGCAGGTAATAAGTATGAATGGAGCAGGTAATAAGGTTGGGATAGAAACAGACCCCGAGTCATCACAGGAGCAGGACTGTTTAAGCTGCAGCACAGTTATCAGTTCAAAGGTGAAAGCTGATCTCAGGCAAGCGCGTAGTGCTTGTTGTGTCGTTTTGTTATTCCTTCTTATTTCTGAGTGCACGGCAGGTGAAAAGGTTGTTACTGAGAAGGAACAGAAATTTTGAAGGAAGAGTTTCACCTAAAAATAAAAAAGCTTTGTTAACGAGCCGAAAGCAGACAACATGAGATGATATTAGATATTTCTATTTGTGGAATTTGAATCAGATAAAACGTTGTCAGTGTGAACTACGACCCTCAAAGGGGGACGTTGTATCACTCTGTTCAGCTGGAACAATTAGTTAACCCACTGATTAAAGAATTAGACGACTATTTTGATAATCGATGAATAATTTAATCATCAATTAATCGTTAGATTAAGACACTATTAATAGGATTTGTCGGCTGCGGTTTGTAAACATCAAATTCAAAGTTGGCCCCTCCTCCCCGGCTTAACGAGGGTTACGATGCTCAGCAGCGAGAGAAAGCCAACCTCAGACTCACTCTCGTGTAGGAACGAGCTTCATTTCGCCTCGCTATGTTTACGTTTCTAGCAGCGTTGTGTCCACCATTGTTGTAGGTTCCTCTTGGACGCTTACGATCTTTCACCTGGTTGTTTTCAGAGGGATTAGCACCCAGAGACGTCCTGAACACAGCAAAATAAAAAGTCATCACACTTTTAGTGGGTCTTAAGTGATGATTGAGAGGGATACTTTTTGTATCGGTCTATATCTTGTCTTTTAAGTAATGAAACTCAACACATCCTCTGGTTGCAGCTTCTCCAATGCAAGCATTTTTTTATTCTGTTTTATATGATTTTAAACTGAATATCTTTGAGTTTCGGTCCGACCAAACAAGACCTTTGAGGACCTGATCACCTTGGATGCAAAGAAACTGGAATGGACATTTTTTCCCCTTTTCCTGAGATTTTGTTGACTAACCGATGAATTGATTAATTGAGGAAGCAGTTTGAGAAAGTAGATCAATCAACAAATTCATGGGTAATGAAAATAATGTATTGCAGCCCTATAATACACTGCAGGTCTCTCCTCCTACACCTCATAGCTCAAAGCAAACACTTCATGTTGGATGTGTGTACACCTCAAAGTAAACTACCAAACACCATAAAACAACCTCTCTAATGCACGGAACACCACCCGAATTGACTCTTACCCGTCTATAATGGCACAGGAGCATCTGAGGGTGGATTCCCCACCCCCCGGTAAAGTTCATCTCCCTAGCTTTTAAAATGGTTTAACAGATGCTGCAATCATTTCGAACTAAAAGTTCCAGTCCGTGCAACGATACTGTGTGTAAGACTTCAAATCAAAAGAGTTAAAACCAGAGTAGCATGTCTCTGTCTAATTCTAACAAGTTGTTATTTCACCCCCGCAGGATTCACTGCCTGCTCTGCTATAGATGTCACTTATACTCCTGCAGACTATATAGCTTCCTCTGGGGGTAAGAAAGTCTCCTCCAAGTGTCAAGTCCTTGAGTCCTGCACCTGCCAGTGCGAGCAGCAGTTGCACCACCAGCCAAGCAAATTCAAAAGCACACTCATGAATAAGACAAATGGAAAGAATTTCTACCAGAAGAGTGACTCCAGTCGACTCCTTCAACACTTTTCTAAAAGGTGGTGTCATACTGGGGCTTAGTCAGCTCCCCCGTTTTGAAAACTACTCGGAGCGAAAGGGAATGCAAACTATAGAGAGTCATTTTGCTTCGACGGCCTGCCAGCGAGCGCGATGTTAAGTACGCTCGGAGCCATTCTCATCCTCAACAATGGAAGTCCTTTCACGATGTTAAGCATCTTTACTTGGGTGATAATTCTGACAAGACGCTTGAAATCATTTCTGACTGGGATCAACAAAATATATAGCAACAAACCCAGGCAAAGAAAGGCTTTAATATGCCTCTTCACACTACAATCCAATAGAGGATTTAACACCGTTATATGTTCTTTGGATTTGTTTCATATACTTTCTGTCTTCTTGTGTCGTATGTGTAAAGTACCCCTGTTCATAATGACAGGTCTAAAATGATGTTAATGTTAAACAGCTCTCAGTTGATGTTGTTTTATCGCTTTGATAGCTCATGATTTTTCCAGATTTTATAAGAATTGCTTAATTAGCTCTATTTAATGTGTCAGCTGTAAGATATTGCCAAATACCATGGGTTTTCATTGTTGTTGATGTAGGCAGTCCTTTACTTGCAGCATTATGATCCCAAATCCTAATTACATCTATTTGTACTTCTCTTATAGGAGTAGAGGTGTTACACCTCTCTGCATACATGAGTAACACCACTATGTAGGACACGTTTCTTTGACTGTGAATTACTTTTTTTGCAAACAAAAGTATTATGTTTAATGTATTTGTTAGTGCTTTATCAATATGATGAACATATACATTAATTAAATGTTTCCATTTGTTACCTTCATCGAATTTACAAGCCCATTTTAGTGGCAAAGTGAAGGTGAAGTTCAGTACTTTTCAACACACTGAGTTTTCATAAAATCCGAAGAAAAGACAAGAAAGATTTTTGAATGATTTTGCTGTTACTATTTCCACATACAGCAGTGGGCTCTAGGGCAATGAAGCTAATGTCAACAAAACACAAAGGTAAAAGATCGTCACATAATTTAAAAACGGAGTTAATCAAACTGATACTTCGATAAAAGACCAGTTCATTGCTAGCTGTTTACATCAAACACAGAAGGATCTGCAACAGCTGCTCGCAGCAAAACCTTGATGAAATATTCAAGACAACAATCCTCCAGGACAATTCAGCTATTTTCCTCTAATGGAATCCAGATTTTGGGCAAGAAACATTCCAAACTTCCTGTTTTTGTAACAAAAATCATCGTGACCCTGCGCTGATACCGACACGGTCTGAATGTGAGCTGAATGTTAAAGTCGTCTTGTAGGAGTTGGACTGAGCAGCAAGAGGCAGCAGAATGACAGCTTCAGGCACGCATCATATCATTAAGGGACCAGCAGCTGACCTCGCTAAACAGGAAGTAAACCATCTGCTTCCCGAAGCATGTATATTTTTCCACTTTTTGTTTCATCTTAGTTTTAGTTAGAAGCCTAGAGAGAAAAACTCTCAGCAGAGTTAGAAAGAGACATTTTCATTTTCTACATTGAGCTCTGTAAAGGCAGATTTCTATTACAATCTTGTCACCTTTTTTTCACATGCAAAAGGTTTGTGTAAATTGATGTCTACAGTTTTGCATTCACGAGGATAATTGCTATATAATTTCGTTAAAAGCCTAAAACTGAGCCGTATGGCACATCTGGATGCAAACAAATTTCAAAAGCTGAGTCATTTATTTCCCGCTATAAGACACTACTTCTCCCTCATTATATTCGCCACCTGGATTTCAATCAAACAATGAGCACATCGCTAAAGAGACGACGTATTATACACTCCTTCCATTGAAGACGGAAGACGAGGAGGAGAATGAAGATGCTATGGACACTAACGGGTACAAAAAACTAATTATATTATTATGCAATTATATCATTTAGTCTCAGGAGATGGAGGTAATGGTTTAAACTGATTTGTGTCTACTTAACATTTGTGTGTTTTCACATCATGGAAGACATCCATGTGCTGTTTGTGCTGTATACATGTCCAGTGGTTCTGTCCTGTCATGCGTGTGTGTGTGTGTGTTTGTGCACATGCGAACACGTGCATGCATGCGTGTGAGTTCATGCATGTCCATGTGTGCGTGCGTGCTTGTGTGCGTGCATGGTGATTGCACTTGGTGTCTGGGTATGTGTGGAGCGGGTGTCGAGGTCCACTGGGGCTCGGACCACTCCGTATGAATAATGCATCAAACCGGGCCGTTGCATCTCAGCAACGTCGCCTTGGTCTGCTTAAAGTTGCAAGTTCCTCTTTAGGAAAGTCAGCATCATTGCTGCAGCAGCTCAGCTGGAGTCAGGCTCTAAAACCAGATTTCCTTTAAATGACTGCAACGATTTCATATGGACTCATGTAAATATGGTATATTTATCCACAACAACTTAGTTTTTAATGTCTCAGAGGGAATCAAATTCCAGCCTTAAAGCATCCCGCAGCTGCCAGAACTCACATTATTTAAAGAATTAAATATAAACAAGAATGCATTTGTTGATTCATAGAGAATTAATTTCATTTAAAAGTGATTTTTTTTTTTGGTAAAAATAGCATTCACTGGTTTTCTTATTCTTCAGTGATAGTTAAGTGATTTTTTTTGTTTCTGGGTTGCAGGTCGGACAAAGCAAGACATTGTTTGAGGTCACCCACTCTGAGAACCTGTGATGGTCATTTGTTTTTTGCTATTTACTGATAATCTATTGACAAAATTATAAATTATTATTCAGAACCAATTGTTAGATTTATAATGAAAATAATCCCTAGTTGCAGCCCTAACATTTATAGTTGAACAAGTGAACAGTTAGGCTGCTAAAAGGTGCTTTTTACTGCATTTAGCTGCTTTCTATTGCCATAAACATGCGTCGCGAGGACAACTTGACATGTTGGATGAACTTCTTATCTGCAGATTTACACATTCGAGATCACAGAACAGATGCCGAAGACAGATGCTTGCTATGTAATTCACAGTGGGATCACCAAGGGTTTAGTCTGAATGACACTGTACACCAAACTCGCTGAGCGCCCAACTAGTTGAAGCATCAGGAAACTGACATGAAATGAAGTCACACTCATGCAACTGTATCACAATCACCTTGCTTTGCAATCAGGGTCACTTTCATTGAGAAAACTTCCTCCACAGACACAGTGATGAATCATGAATCATGAATCATGAATCATGGCAGACATCAAACACTTCACCCCACAGTGGGCAAACTCTGCATTCATGTCGGTCTTGATCTGTTGCAGTTTTTAACCAAACACATATGCAAATATGTGTGGGGGGGAAAACAGGCGATATGTAAATATATGCAAATTATTTAAATGCACGTAAAACAGCTATACTTTGCTTTATGCAGCCTGGTAAGAGTTGAATAGTCTTTCAGACGCCCTTACTGTCTTCTATTTGTAAATAACTTTCTCTATTAATATGTTTCACTGCCCAAAAACTGTTCATCTTAATCTGATCAGTTTTCAAATCTTATTTAAAATCTTTAAATTTCATATAATTGCGGTGCAGGTTCACCTGATGTATTACTTCAGGTGGATCACTCAACCCATATCAGACTCGGAGACACAAGTCATGCATTTTACATTTTAAACAACTTAAATAGCCACGTGAACGCATCCCCTCCATATCATCTTTTTTTACTTCGGGTGATGGTATTTCTTGCAGCGTATTGTCTTCACACCGGAGCCTGTTTACTTTCACCTCAGGAATGTTTGGCACTTTTGCACCGCATCCACACCTCCTGATTGACAGACCGTAATCCCGACCCGAGCCTCTCTGTCGCTCTCTTCACTCTTTCTCCAGCCCCAACATCCCGTCCCTTCTCCCCGCACCGGACCTCCACAGCCCCGGCTACCCTCCCACCGGTACCGCAGGAGCTATCCCTCCCGGTCGGCTCACCTCTGTGCGCGTCTGCAGCCGCTTGTTCATCTCGTAGATCCGATACTCGGGCTGGACCATGTAGGGCGCGTGTCTCCTGTAGAAGGGTCCGAACGGAGACGAGTAGAACGGGTCTTGGGTTGAGTTGGACATGGTGGCTCCTGGCAAGGCGCACGGTGCGATTTCAACATCCAGCGGGCACAGCAGCGCACATTGAAGCGCGATGCTCTCCGAAGACCCCCAGCAGGAAGCAGCCGCTGTCGAGTCTGAGCTGCACTCTGCAAGTTGGCCTGCCTAGTTCGCTGCTATAGCGTGGTGCTGGAGGAGGAGGAGGAGGAGGAGGAGAGGAGCGGAGGAGGGGGAGGAACAGGAGAGGGGGGGCAGAATTGAAGGGGGAGGAGGGAAGTCGTTTCCTGTTCCCTCAAGACCTACACTCAGTTTTGCACTCTTGCTAAGTTCAAGTAAGATCTTTGTGTGCATGTGCATGAGGGGTTCTTTGTGTGGATTATGTTCTAAATCAATGCATTGTTTTAGTTTACTCACACAAGTATTTGTGCTGTAAGCACAAAGAAAGTCACATTAAGGTTTAGAATGAAAAACAAGAATGTTTTCTTAAATTCCTGGAAGAATCAACATCACATTCAACATATCGGAGGTTTTAATGATATGAAACACAAACTTGCCAAAACTGATCCCTGTAAAGTACAATGTTCAAATGGGTTCATATAAAACAATTCAAACTGTTCTGTTCCAGTGCCTGATATGAATTTATGGGCTAAACATATCGACTAGAATAACAACAATCTGTCTGCGGCATATCAGAAATATATCTGTTTTTTAAGAAAACACATTGCAAATACTTTCATATCTTTAATAACATATCATCTGGAAGATTGTCTTAAAAAGAAAAATGCAAAATCTTTCTGTTTTATGTCGAAATAAAAAAATAAAATTAATGTCTGTAAAAAGTTGAATATACTTCCTCCTGAGCCATAATCTAGACTCTGAGACTCAAAGACACAGTGAGTGACGAGAGCATGCTGAGCAGCACAGCTGACGAGTCTGCACTTGTAAAAAACGCCCATTTAATATGTAGCATGATTTCATAATAGTGTATTGATCGTGTTCCCTGCTGTTGATGCTGCTAACGTCAGAATCTCAGTACCTGGCTAGTTATGCACCAAGTGGCATAATTTGTGATTAAGGGAAGGTGGGGGGGGGGCTTGCTGCTTTGTCTGCTGCAGTGGGGAGTCTGCAATCCACAATGTCACTCTGACTGTTAACAAGTCAAAACATGTGAAACCCGCCAGATTTTTTCATTTAATTCAGTGACATGTGCACACTGGTAGGTCGATAATGGATGGTACTATGAAGCCACTGTGTGCAAGATTTGCAAATTTGAGATTTTACATTCAGTGGAACAGTAGTATCAAACATGACATTGTGACACAGCGGCAATGATGAACTTTCTGCGAGTAAATTTAGATACATTTTTAAAACAAGTGTTGATCATGGCCTGTTTAACCCATTAAGGAGCCCTGGGGCAAAAGTTTGCAATTGGGCCCATATAAGCCCCACCTACCACATTGTGTGCATTTTCTATATATAATCACTCCCAAGTTCCCAAATAAATCAAGGACAATCAGTATTCATATGCTAGAATATCAATACTTTTATTCATATGCTAGAATATCAATACTTTTTAGTTTGTGGCTGATTAAACACAACTTTATTCGGAATATGCACCTCTCAAGACTCTCTACGCTTCGTAATGTTACTCGTCCGCTGCTCGTTTTAGTCGTTACTGCAAAACCTCACCTCAGTGAGTCCTCGACTTGCTTTTTATACAGAATTTAATATAAAGATTAGTGAGTATGAAGAATTTAGCCCGCTACATCGGTCTCAATGGCAACGTTACACAAATAACTGGTCACCTGTCTGACCATCCAGCTACATTGATTCAAATGGGAATGTCCGTTTTACTACTATAGTACTAATATATATGAAGGCTATTTAGCCTGAGTCCATTATGGAATACTAACTAGATGTGTAGATGTTGTCAATGGATACACTGGTATCTTCCTTTGTATACCATAATTGTCTTCATAACTTTTACCCTTGTGCATATTTAGCCACTATTTGATGGGGACTATTTACAACCGGTTCGGTATGTCAGGTGTGTTTGTATGCATTATGGGTAATTAAGATGGCGACTCTGCATTTATCAGAAGTCGGAGGAAGAGCCCGGTAATCGGAATGTTACGTAGTATTAAAGTCCTAATGGGAACAACTTGTGTGCGGATCTATTTGTGTCAACTCTGCACAATATAAACTTAAACAATACATGTTTTGAAATGAGCTGTTCACATCTGGTACACAATTTTAGCTGATGATGTAGGACCAGCCAGAGTTCATATTGTACTTTAGTGGTACAAGTTCCAAAACAAACTTGCAGTTAATCATATTATCAAAACCAAATGAGTGCATGCAGTGAATCAGTTGAGTTTGTTTTGACCTGATGTCACGGTCTTTCAGAAAATAAAGTACTTGTTTCCCATTAAGGGAAGTGTTTTACATTTCCACCAGCAGTTTCGAAGTATATACTGGGTAGTTAGAAAGATCAGGCACCCTTTATGTCATATTATGCAAAGTAAAGAGCGCCAGCTACAGAAACTCATAAATGAATCAAAGATGTCAAAATACCTCCCACACAGTTTGATTGACAGGTGATCTCTGGAAAGGGAATCAAAGCTAAATGAAAATACACCTTGCATAGTTCAAACTGTTACACATTAATCACCATCAGAGGATGTAACATCGCGATAATCTGAATAACCATCAAACTACTTTCTACTTCTGCTTCAGTTTGTGACTTCCTACATTTCCCAGAATGACTTGGTGGGCCCTCCGATGAGAACACTCCTGAGCTCGTTGAATCTGTGTTTTTAATTAGGTTGAAACAAGTTAATCCAGTAATGATCAGATTACGCATCATCAAATCTCACACATTGCCCACAATTGATTTTGATTTGATTTGAACGATCTTGTTATTGAATGAACACGAACACCTTTTGAATGCATTTATTCAATCTAAGATCAGGAAATATCTGTTTCTGACAACACTCATGTTCTTAGTTTGCATACTATTTGCCTGAAATTGCAGTTTGCATAATATGACACATGGACACTGTGTGCAGACACGCTGGCTCTAATTTATTTCACCAATTTTACACTATACGCCATGCAGCACGTGTCAATAACATCATTTACTGTGACAGTATGTGTCACTAACATGTTGAATTTCTGAACCAGACACACCAGGGTGCATTGGAAATATATTTTTTTTGGCACAGCGATTAAGATTTGCTCCATGTTCTCCTCCGTGACAGATTAGGCCGGGACTGCAAAGTAACCACAAGAATCTAAAAATAAACAGACACTCAGACCAGCCGTAACGCTGCAACCGAATCTCACATTAACTGCCCGCACTGGGAATTAATGAACAGCATTTATGAAGTCTGACTTTTAATCCAAAATGGCTGAATGGGGAGAGGCAGTCTGAATCAAGTGAGATAAAAGTTGTAATCCAAATGCCTCAGGCATCCGGTCGGGTAATTAAAAAAAAGTTTGAAAAATCTATTAATAAACCTTTAATTAAAAACTACATTTTTAATATCTCAAGACCTTTTCAATTGACATTTCTAACAGGATTTGGTTGCTCGCCTGAAGCGCTTACCACTCGAGTGTGGCTGCAATACAGTACATTGAAGTGAACGGCTCATTTAACAGATTTCAATATGGACTCGGTTGTATTGTGCAGATGATGGTAAACAGGACCCACATGAGAGGTGAGGCAGCAGAGGGTCTCTCTGTGAGCAGACCGACCACGCTGACGAGAAGATTTCCCCTCCTCATCACAGGGGTTCTCCTCCCACACACTGAAAACACACAGACACACACACCAGCTACACATTTAAGAACTTACATCTAAAATCACACAAATTTAGATTAACTGCTTCACCACGAATATCAAAGGTGAAGCCACTGTCATGCAACAACAGTGACTCGCTGATCACTTGACATATTTATGAAAGGCTGCTGGTGATACTTTGTAATTTTCTTATTGTGATCAAATCCCATTAAAGACAAAAAAGCAAAAATGTACTGGTCTTACTAACACGTGTTGCCTGATAGGTCTCACTCCTCTGTGCCATAGTGCTCCAATGTTGTCGATTAAAAACACATCAGCGAGCCACACGGTTGCGCTGGATGACATGAACACACACACACACACACACACACACACACACACACACACTGTAGTTTAGTCTGACTCAATCCCACATACACCGTACTGCTGCCCCAAATACTCACTAGAGCACCAAATGTGGACTAATCCACCGCTGAAAATAGTCCCAAACAAATGCACATTTGACTCCCGTTTCAATAACTTATCCTAAAAACTAGGACATTATTGAGCTTTGTTTTTAAAAACCTGAAACGTGAAAATGTATATTTGTGACCTGATTTTAAAGATTGACTGTATGGGATCGGTAGGAATTAATGAAGTGGTTGTTTTGTGGATCTGTTGACATATATTCAAAATATAGAATAACAATGAATCCTATAAATATCTAAGATCAACCGCATGAAACATTCTTTGCTTTCGGAGGCAAAGTCACAAACAAAGATAATAACTGGAAAACAAATGTCACTCACCACATTCATGTCTGAATCTTCAACAACAACAATCACTTTAAACCCGATCAATCATGCTGTCAGCTGTGTGAGACAGTGTTTCTGTTATTATATGTATAATGATTGAAGCGATCATAGTACCTCATGTACAATATCTTAAGAGTGCTGAACAGTTAATAATGTTTTAATCACCATTAATGTTTTACTGAACTGACCAGGATGATACTTTCCACTGTTTCCTGTTCTGAACTTCATCTGCACATTTGTTCATGTGTTTTTATTTCTTTTTTCAGCTTTAGTCCACTAAATGGTAAAATGATTGTGAGGAACTCTTTTATTTTGCAACTATTAATTAACTCCAGCCTGTGGTGTCTTTGTGGAGGTTATTCCGGTGCAGTTCAATAGATGAAAATGTTCCTCATTCATGACTTCAGAACCTTTGTTTTACGTACTTCTGTATTTATCTTTTACTCCTGTACGTACCGGGGCTTTTTTTTACCCTCAGGGACAACGAAGTTGAAAGGAATTGAATTGAAGTGAACTGAACAGCAAACCAAATGTACCTTGAGAGTCCGCGGTGTCGTATATCCTGCACGTGTTTTGCTGAATGTCTCATTTGTTAAACGCAGAAAAATGCATCAAGGATGAAGGAGAAAAGCTTTTAGTTGTGAAAACCGCAAGGTGAGCGAGACAAAAACACTTGTGGATGAGAATGGAAATGGGTCAGGACACATATAGACACTCTCTGCTTCTGCTGGGTTCCCTCTCGCTGTTACTATGGTAACGTACCCTATCTCCCTACCTGCCTACCTGCCTGCCTTCAGCGCACAAACTACACACCCTTAGCAGCCGTGCTACAGGTTTTGCACCTGAACGCACCGATGCCGCTCGTGTTCGGAGGAACCCTGAACACCGTTTCCTTATCCTGTTTCACAGCAGAGCGTGAAAACGTAAAGTTGTAGCACGCGTTTGATGTCGCTGCTTAACAATCACACTCGTTTGTTTTGTTGGGGTTTTTCTTTTTTTTTTGGGGAGTGAAAACAGGCAAAAACGGGATGAATGTTTGTGAAATTTTGAAAGGCAGGAGGAAGAGTTTGATTGTGATTTTAATAAAAAAAGGGAGTTTGCAGGCAATTGACAAGCAATCATGAGACAGATGAAGAGCTGAAAATAGAGCAGAACAGCGGTAAGACTGCAAATAAACCACTGTAGTCTGCGGGTTCAACTGCAGCTCAGTAAAACTCGGTAAGTAAAGACTCCTGCTATCTAACTCTGACCAGATTCCAGCTTGTTGTGGATGAAGTACAAACTAACTGGACTGTGAACACTGGGAAGTGTGTCCCCTATACAATTGTTTCCCAAATATGGATGAAATATACCCCGGATGCCGGAGCAGCAACTTCTATGGTAGAATCTCATTAGCATCGTAATAGCTTCCAGGCTCATTTGCATTTTGCCGTGAGTGATTTTTTCTCTCCCTCTCTCTCTCTCTTTCCTCTTCACTGCTGGATGGAATAATATAATATAAAAAAAAGAAGAAGTAAAACTTTGAAGCACCACATTTTATTTCATTATTTAAGTTAAACAAATTGTAATTGAAAAGCACTTTTCAATTATGCTATTTCCTCACACCGGTGACAAATGAGTCTTACAGTCGTGTCAAGCAATTATGGGAAGACACGCAAAACTACAAACTAATATTTGCACACAGGGATGACGAATTAGTGTAAATAGATTAATACAGCAAGTAGAGGCTTTTAGTTCTATTTCAGAAAGAGCCCGTGTGTGCAAAGGTGGAGTTTAAAAATCATATTTGCGCCAATATCCTGAACTCTGGGGGTGATGCGTGCTACCAAATACAGACAAAGATGCTGAAGGGAATGTCGGAGACAACACATAAGGTAGCTGGTAAAATGAGATCCTGCCAAGTTCAGATAAAAAGGCAAACTACATATTTAAAGTGATTGACCAGGCTTTTGTGGATCCTGCTGCCCTTTCAACAAGGTGGCAACACGTCCTTGTGTTGCACACGAGGATACAAACACACAGCGCAGCTTGTTAGACATCCACACTCTGCTTTTCTTATGCTGAATTTTTGCAACTCAGCGAGCAAAGGGTTAATATTTCCAACCAGTTCTGCCTCCGACACACACACAATCATGCACGCAAGCACACACACACACGCTCATATCCCCACAACCCATCACCCCTGATCACACTCAGACTCACGCACATTCCCACACACACATACACATGCACACACAAACCCATAATTCCCAACACCACCTCCCCCTCTCCCTCCTCACCCACCGCCTCCTCCTGCCTCCCTGGCCCCACCCCCCCCCCCCCCCCCCCCCCCCCCCTCCTCCTTCCTCCATCTCCTCCCTCCACCACCACCACCACCACCACCACCGCGGCCCCCCCTCAGGTCAGTTAATAAGCGAGCCTGAGCCTGTGCCTCAGCTTGGCTGTCTGGAGGACATGCAGAGCAGTGTCTCCTGGGAATTGGCTCATGCAGAATGCTGCTCCGCCGAGAGAATGGAATTTTACCCTCGCTAGGGCTCCCAGCCGCACCGTGCAGCAGGAAACCTGACAGACACGCACACACGCAAGCACGCCAGCACGTGCTGCAAATCAGCACACA
>NW_022280067.1:1932910-2262910 GCF_004355925.1 Anarrhichthys ocellatus | reverse complement strand
ACACTGACACTCAGCATGTAAAATATTTCTGCCCTTTTTGCATTGTAAATATTCTCCATCTGCAACATTTGTCAGGTATAGCACACGGAGGTTAGCGATGTAATTATTTTTTCTTCCCTCTCGTGGAGCACCTCCTGTGGAAAAAAAAAAAAAGAAGCCCAGCCTGTCTCAGCTCTGGCTGTTTGTAGTGCAGCAAGCCGAGGCAGCAGTGCTCTCTTTGGGATTTAGCCTTTCAAAAGTCCTCGTCAGATTTGCAGCGCAGACGTACTTCTGCTGCCTGCCGCCCCCACATCTCTGCCCCCCTCCCCACTCCCTTCCCTCCCGCTCCCCAACTCCACCACATCTCCCCATCCCTCTAACCACCACCACCCCCCCTCCCCCTCCCCCCACCATCAACCTCCTTCCCCTCTCCTCTCTCTGCTCACTCTGCTGCAGATGTTTTGGATATGTTTTCTTAGTGAGGAAGCTGCGCCAACTGCCAAGTGCCGACAAAATGCCCCTCGGTCGCTGGCGGCGGCGGTGGTGCCGGCCAACGGTTGGTGAACATTCCTCAGACAGAGAGAGGTTGTGCAGAGGTTAGCACCAGTGTGCACAAAGCAGGATCCCATTTACCCAACCTGCAAGCATTGAAGTCAAGAGAATCGTTTTAGGATTTAAGTGATTAGAAAGAGCAGCAGAATACAAAATAAATGGGCCCGTCTCTGTGTCCAGTTGCCGTGCTTGGACACACGGCGCTCCAGTGTTTGTGGGTTTTGCACCACAATGTGGCAAACATTTGCTGAAGGGATTTCAGGTTCAGTTTGGGTTTTGACCGGACCAGCCAGCTCATTAGCTTGCCTGCTCTGTGGCATGGCATCACAACCCTTCAGGTGCAAAAACTTATCTTTTCACCAGACACACAAAATGAGAAAATATGGGAGACACCTCCCAGTGTTCCCATTCCACACAACACATCTCCAAGTGTTGATTGTTCAGTGACAGTTATTCTGTTGATGATGCACTTATAGAGGCTGTACAAAACTATCTGAAAGTGTTGAATTAACTGTGATGGGGATGGAATTACACAAACACTGCTGCAGGTGGTTGGTAACGCTGACAATATTGTTGTTTTGATGTTTTCATTTCAGCAGCTGGTTAGAATCAAGTCAGAATACAATATGTTTTGTCTGTTATTGGCACCATAATAGTGTTGACAGGTTTGTTATCTTCACTATTATATTAATGCTCCTTTATCCAAAGCTTGTTCTGTCATCAAAACCAATCACCATCTGGTATCAGTCGAGCTAACTGTAAAAAAAAAAAACAGCAACACACCAACAAATTAAAAAACAACACATTTTGAGCAAAATCAAACCTAAAAAGTTTAACATGGTGGCTTCACCTGTTTACCTTCATTTTTACAAGCAGGTAGTTTGAGAAAATCACCGTGTTCCATTTCAACCTACTAAAAACATATAACAAGTACAGCGAGAAGGATGGGAACTGGTCAAGATGTGGAAGAGGGGAAACAGGCAATTAGTGTCGATCATCTTGGCCAATAAAGAACTGGAGTTTCCAATATTTTACTCGGTCATGACACATCCTGCTGTTTAAGAATGAGACACCTTCTGTCTGTCATATGTGTGCTAATCAACACATTTGTCAATTAAAATCTGTATCAATTACATTTTAGTCAAGAAACATCTGCACCCTTCATACCTTATGATTCATGTTTTGGTTACTTAGAAACATCTGTATCCTTCTCAGCTCAACAGATGATTTTATCCAACATGATTTTCCTAATCAACATGTATTATATATTTTCATGGATCGATACACATCTGAGTTGATCAATAATCACGTGTCTAACATGCCGGTTTATCAATAGACATTTTTTGCCACGTCTTTAACCAACAAGCGTTTTCTGTGGAGGACGAGGCTGATGGGAGACCAAACTTGATGTTCAGCAGAGAAAGAAAGAAAAATAGCTGGCTGTGCTGCTACCATCCCCCATCTCGTAGGCATGGCAGCAGCCTCACACACAAGCGCCTGCGCACACGCACGCACACACACACACACACATATACAGGCTTGCTCATGGACACACCTACACACAAATACACATGCATACAAAGCACACATACATAAACGCACTCACAAACACACACACACACACACACACACACACACACACACACACACACACAGCTGATCTCGCTCTGCTACCTGATGTGAGGCAGAGAGAATTTTCCAGAAACCAAACACAATGAATCTTCCTCTGCTATTCATACAAAACAGAAAACCACGCTGCAATAGTCCTAATTCAAATGAAATCCACGCATGTACTTAAAGCTGCTGCTATTAAGTCTCAAGGATCAATTTTAAACCGCTGGAGAAAGACGAAGAAAACAGAGAGTCAGAGGGGAGGGAAAAGTTTATGGTATAGCTTCAGTGCTGAATATATAAAGTGTTTTAAAGAGCCAGACTGGAGCGGTGTTTGAAGGCAGAGAGCAGCTGTGGTGGTCTGTGGTGGTCCCGCTGAACCTCCCTGCACCCCTCATAGTACAGCTCACACAGCAGCTCAGGGCTGAATTGTTGCACAAGGTTATATATATATATATATATATTTTAAATTTGATGAGATTTTTTATTTCAAAGATGTTTTTAAGCTTTTGAAGTCATTCAGATATTTCTTTTCGATGGGATGGTGCAGCTATATTGATGCTGTGAGGCAGATTTAGTATGAAGATCAGTCTGGGCTTTGTTCAGCCAGTGTGTTTAGGTCTGCTGCTGGAGCACTGCACTGACTTCTAAGGGATTCTGACTTTGCACAAGGGATGGGACTATATAGGATTTTTTTAAATCTCGGATCGCGATAAAAAAAACTACTTGCAATAAGTTGAACGTGGTGAATCTCCATCATCGAGATAATGGGTGAGTGAAAAATAGAGCCTGATCGGAAAAATACAGGAATTATCATAAAAGAAATAACAAATACATATTTGTTTTTTACAATTTACTATTTTTTACTATCGATTCTTTTACTATTCATTCCTGATTCATGATTACCTCATTTAAGATAATTAGATTTTTTTCACCCAAAAAAAACACTAGTTTCTTGACTACTTGAACGGTAAGTTAAAGTGATTCCAGTATGTTTTAGCGCCATTTTAAGAGATTTAAACATTTTTTAGTGATTATCGGGATAATATCAAGAATCTGTATTATTCTGACCGGCATAATCATGAAATGACATTTTCATATCGTCCCATGCCGACTTTACAATTAACATTATTTTGCAGTTTAATATTGTTCACCCATCAGTTTTGTTAGTAATGACACAGTTTGCACTTGTGATGTTCATTACTGTTACTTCTCTTTATGCAGCTTCTATTACTGAAAGCTATGGGAACACATGATTTTACTTTAGATTCACTTTCTTAATGATTAAAACTTTCTTTTGCCGAGTTCTGTGTGTAAATATCTTTTCTGTGCACATTTTCTATGTTCTCTCCTGAGTGTGTGGGTTTTTTTCAGGTGCTTCAGATTCCTCCCACAGTCCACAAACATGCAGGTCAGGTGAACTCCAATATGTAAAAGCCTCTAAATTAGCCACAGGCTTGTGTGTGTCGATCTAGTATTTAGGTATAATAATGAAGAAGGGCATTGTTTAATTCCACTCATTTGAAACACTAGTGCAGTGCCCTCTGAAAACGTGCCTGCTCAGAACGCTAAACATTTGGCCTGCAAAGACAAAAAACTTCACACTCAATACTACACTTCATTGAGTCCTCAGCAACACACCTTCCATGACATAGTTGCGTCACTCAAACACCAAACTCAGGGCAACTCACTGCCAGAAACACCAGTGAAATACATTCTGGTTCAGGAAAAAAACACCAGGGGCAAACTTTACCAGTAGACAAGGTAGGCAACCTTGGCCTGGGGCCCGAACTAAAAGGGCCCCAAACAGTTAATAGACTTGCTTCAGGACAAAAAAAAGATTTGAGTATTATTTTCTACCACTGCCAATACCAACATTCCCAGTTGGAGAGATTGTGAAAAGTAAAACAAGATGGTGTTTGTCTGGTGTCCCCCAGTCACAGTTACTCCCGTCCATAAACATTGGTGAAATACACATAACGGAGGTTTGTAAAGTCCCGCTATGGACGACATGCTCGACTCATGGACTTGAAGCTCCCCCCCGCTACTGCACAGAGCGCTGGTCACTTGATTATTCAAGGTTCATCAAAGGTGTTAAATTCAATATTCAGAGCATTCATATAGCAGCAAACAACTGTCATCAAGTATATAGTGGAGCAGAGAATGAAGTCGCTCCTACTCTGTGTGTGTCTTAATCTGAGCTTCTCCTCGCTTTGTGTACATATAGCCGGGACGGCCACGCATGCTTTTAGTGCACTTGTAGCCGTCTGGTTAGCTCACGGCCGCTGCTGATACCGCTCTCAGGAGCAGACGGCGCCCACCCTCTGCTTCCCCTGTAAACTGTGTTAGCACTGTTGCCGTAGTTTGCGCTGTTGCCGCTGTTAGCACCGTTAGCTGCAAGCCGTTGGCTCAAACATCACCATGTTTATAGTAAAGCTACTTTGCAGATTAAGATTTTTCATACAAAGGATGCAGTATAATCAGGTTGTAAAATATGGTTCATTGGTATACTGTAGATTCAAACTGGTTCACATTTACCAAATAACGTTAAAATGCTGCCTACAGGTATCAGTAGTAATCCAATAATATATGTATATAATAATGTAACTTTCTGAAAGGGCCTAAAAAGAGATTTTATTTTTGATACTTTGCTTGATATTTTGCAGAAAATACTTTTTTTGTACCTTCTGAATGCAGGATATTACTTATTTTTCCATACATCCTTTTGCTTAAGTTAATGATCTGAATACTTCCTCCACTACTGTGTGCACATATTTAATGTACAGCGTAGGAAGTCTTTATGTGAATATGATGTAATATGATGCACTAAAGCTAAGACATGTAAAAATAAATTCTACCTGACGTCCACTGTGGTTCACTATCGCCATGTTTCAGAGTGTTTAACTGGACGCACATCACAGTCCACAGCTTCATTTATTACCAGTGTTTACCTTGCCAGGTTTAGCCAGTGTCCTTGTATCAACCAGAATGATTTTTTGTTTTTGGCTTTGTCTAATTGGCATCATCCCAAAGAAAATCAATAGTGCTTCAAAATTACAGCGCTGGACTGGGTGCTGTCTCCAGGCCTGCTGATTATTGGACTTTGCATAGCGTTGAGTCGGTTTGCTGCGCCGTGGTCTTACCAGCAGCCAGGTGTAACATGGGAATGGTTATTTGTTTGAATAGAAGCCCAAAGCTTCTGGCAACTTCAATCCAAATCAATGCTCAGACCAGGGCACCACATGCATTGATTCCCCTCAAAAAAGGAGCCTTCTTATTTTCCTGACTTCGATCACCTCATAGTTTCCCCCCTAAAACAAAAATCTGCCAAAAAAAGAAAAAGGTGGAGAACTCAGAGGTTTGTCTTTTAAAGACTGTGGGAGGTAAGAGGGGGGAAGGGGTGAGGAGGGTGAGGAGAGGTGTCGTCTAATGAGCTTTAAAGAAGGCGTACAGCCATGTTAAAATGAGAGGAAACAGACCTCCCACTAAATATGAATACCAGAAAGATGCAAATGTACTCAACAGTGAATTTGAAATTCTGAATATGTTCAGAAACAAAAGGCTCTGGAAAACAGAGGGAGTGAAAGTGAACTGCTCCCCTCTGCTTCTCAAAAAAAAAAAAAAAAAACAGAGACAGGGAGAAGGAGAGGATGAGGGAGAGAGAGGAAGATGGAGAGGGAGGGGTATGAAAAAAAAGAGGCAGAGAGAGAAGGAGGGAGGGAGGGAGGGAAAAAAATCCTGGGCCCTGTTTCTTCTGTATTTTCTTTCTTTTTTTTTTTTCTTTTTTTTTAAGCAATGGCATCCTGTGTTCTTGGATGTTTCGTTGCCATGGCAACTGTAACTTGGTGACCTCGTTATTTCTGCCTAATCCCGCGCTGAAATTATGGTTGCTCCACCCTTTTGCCTGGCTGCCCCGATAACACAATCATTGCAAATGAGGCAGGGGAATGGAGAAGAAGAAGACGATGAAGAAGAAGAAGAAGAAGAAGAAAAAATACATTTTGGCATTTTTCTTTTTTTTCTTTTTAACCAAATCGCCACGGGCTGTAATATATCACATACAACATACATTTACTGCCACTGCTATCTGCTATAAGTGTTGTGCAGAATCCTTGCAACAGCCAATGACGAGTGAGTCAAATAAAGCACTTAGCAATAATCGGCCGTGAGTGGTTGATAAACCGTATTGATTTCACATCAGTCGAGAGTTTATTACGCTGGAATCGGTGCCAAGTCAACAAAAAGGCTGCCGCTCACAAAGTTTGGAGACTGTACACTATAAACGAAGACCAGGCAAAACTAAATCTACTGTACTACATACATACACACACACACACACACACACACACACACACACAGCAGCACATAAACACCTGAATTATTGATTTCAGTGTTTGATTAGATTTACCTATTGGATGAGGCACAATAAGCTCTCTGAAAAATTTATGGATTTTGTGAGATAAACATGCAAACTAATAAGAAATCCTCAGTCATGCCTATTCAATAATTCACCAAATTTGCATATTATTATTGGCATATCTCATGACTCCGGACCAAGACACACTTATATATTCCAAAATTGTATTAGTTGGGTATTCTGTTGCATTAATTAACATGAATAATGAAGGACGAGAGCGCCTTTAAAGCTGCGAATCAAAGAAATCCCTCATTTAGGAACACAAGAGAAAAATGTCTTTGTGTGGTCAAATAGGCCACAGAGTCCTTAACAACTGAATTATTTGCAAGTAGCTACTGTAGCAATGACTAAAATATACTGCAGTGGAGGCAAATGCAGTGCGATGAATGAGTTCAACATTATCTGCATTTCATTTATTTAAGAGATCTCTAATCACGAGTAAAACTTTGATTCCAGATATGAACTCCAGATATATTTAAATAAAGACTAGTCCAAGACATCCCAACTTAAGTTTTGACATAATTATATCAAATAAAAATATTAAAGCTATGCATATCTTGTTTTGCATCATATTTTGATAACTAAAAGTAAGATGTTATTAGCCAATATGAACTGTAAGTATTACATCTTGAACTGGAGTTATGAGTGTTTAAAGGTAAAGTAGAGAAATCTTTAAAGTCACGTTTACAACATCTATGAAAAAAGATAAACATGTTATTTTGGGGAAAACTCCTTTTGTCTCTTTTATAGTTGGAATGGATTCACACTGTAATCATCATTCTGACTAATCAAAGTGTATTCAAAGACTTAGGAAAACATGCACCCAATATTGACATCACATGGTGACCTGCTGCCGTTTCCACTTTATTCAGACCAACCTGACTCGGTGGTCCGTTTTGCAACAAAGGCAGTAAATATGGTGCGGCTGACAACTCAACCTAAAACCTTCAAACATTAAGTTCCTCACCTGAATCTGGAGATGATAAATTCCTACAACATGTCTTGGATAATCATTGATGACATGCATTCATTCATTCACCTCCTCGAAAAAATCAATTACTATCAGATTTTCTTTAGAGCTGCAGTCAAAACCAACAAAAGACATTTTTCACAGCAGACATTTTGACTTTGTCGTAGTCAGAGAAGCACAGGTGTATTTCACAGCATTAGATGTTACACCTTTTGACAAAGCCAACGATGGCTGCATTCCACCTCGGGGCGGTCCCGGTGTGGTGCATGCCGGCTCAGCACTTAATGGAACTGAGCCAACTGAGCCTTTTGCTACGACGACGTGTCAAAATGCCTGCTGTGAAGAAAGATCCATTGCAAAGGCTTGCATCAGGTCACACAGCACAGATTTTGAGTCAAACTTCCATGTCGGATGTCTGACAATGACATTTTGACAGAATGAACAGCTCCTTATTTGTAAATATGTAGAAGCGAAGCAGGCTGTTCTAGTCCAGCATTCATAGCTATACCTATGAAAAAGAATGCGCTGTAATTCATAAAATAACATGAGAGGTATGTAATCCAAATAACCAAATGCCCACACAGGGTGGGCGGGAAGATGGGTGGATGGTTTAAACAGGAAACAGACTGTCACGTGTGAAACAAGAAGCCAACGTTGATTTATTTGTCACGTAACTTGCGTACTTCAGTAACCTCACTTCCGTACTTATTTTAACCCTCGCGACCATCTTTATCCTAAACCTAACTGAGTCCTTTCTTTGCCTAAACCTGAGTGAGTTGTTTCCTGTGAAGACAGAAGTTTATTTTGAAAAGACCGTATGCATGTAACGAAAGACAAGGAGTAACTTTTTCGACAGCTCTCAAATGAACCGTTGTATGAGGATACGGTTTTGATATCTTTGATTGAAATCATGACCAGTCAGAACTAAAGAGGAGATACCTTAAATTTGAGTTTCAACCAGTGATATTTAGTATATCACTCGAAAATATCAAGGCAACCAGCAGATGTGTGAATATTTTGTCAACAAAGGTTTAGCATTAGCTGTCGTCTTTTAAAAGCCACGATAATTTGTTGTAAATCTATGCTCTTTAATAATTTAGAAAGATTAGACATTTATGTTTTTAAAATGTCGGATCTCACATTCACATGTTGGAAACAGTATTTATAGTGAAAGAGAAAGATAAGGCGGACTTAAGATGTTCTGGACCCCCCCTCCTCACTTTCCAGCTCCCCCCCCCCCCCCCCCCTTTTTTTTCTTGAACTTAGACCCGTTTGTAAAGGAGAAACGTTTGTTTTAGAGGTGGGGGGGGGGGGGGTCTTTCCACAAAAACCTCAGGCTTAGGAAAACCAGAAAATCCCCTAACTTGGATCTTTTGGTCCTGCTTCTCCCTTTGGAAGTCCATAGAGGCATAAACAGAGACAGAGACAGAAGTACTGTACAGATGTGTGGACAGATGTGTGTGTGTGTGTGTGTGTGTGTGTGTGTGTGCGTGTGCGTGTGTGTGTGCTTAATCTGCCTTAAGAGAGACGACTGCACAACTCCCAAGAGGCTTATATTGGTCAGATCCTGTTGCTTGTATGGAAACTCTCAATTCAGTCACATCGTTCGTCCAGTTTATAATACAACCCCCGACACACACACACACACACACACACATATCTACACACATCTACACACACATCTACACACACCCCCACCACCACTGACCTGGATTTGACTGGCTGCAGCCTGCGGTATCCGCCCACATCGACTTCGCCGGTCCTGCTGGCTGTTTCGGCTGAGAGAGAAACAACAGTTTTGTTTTTGCTAATATACTTTTATAAATGTTGTTTTAATGGACGATGAGCCACTAAAACCACCAGCTAGTAGCAGAAGCAGTAACACAAGTGGCAGCGGTAGAAATCACATTAGAAGTAACAGCAGTGATGGGAGTAGGAGTGATAGCGGCAGCTGTTTCAACTGGATTTTAATGACTATATCGCAATATGTAGTTTGGATCTGCTTCATATAGCAACGCCATTTAAATTCTGCTGAGAATGAGGCCTTGTGTGAACTATATCTGGGAAAACTTTAAAGTTGAACACAGATATCTACAGTCTGTGTCTTATAACCAACAAATTACCAAATGTATACTCACCAGGAGTTCAGTTTGTAATCTGGCACACGGTGATATTAGTACTAGTAGTGGTAGTAGTTGTAGCAGTAGATGTAGTAGTAGTAGTAGCAGCAGTGGGGCTATGAGTACTTCTATCCTTTACCTGGTAAAAGTAAAAATACATTACATTACAATACAATAAAAAAGGTTAAAAGGTACATTTATTTAGTATTATCAGCTACAATTAGTCAAAGCATCAAAAGTACCCATATCGCAGCATTCTCCCTTCTTAATGTTGTATTATCTATATTGTGTGATTGTTTTATTTTTGTTTTAATGTGTAAGCATAATGTAATTGTGTCAGCTGGTCAGGGTGGAGCTAATTTTAACTACTTGATATGTTGTTGTGCACTGTAATCTATAAAGATGCATCAAAATTTGTAGGATGATCAAATGTTTTCTGTGTAACTTCTCAAAAAGTAACTTGTTTCTACAGCTGTCAGATAGATATAGTGGAGTAAAAAGTACAATATTTAATATTTAGTTGAGAAGAAGTACTTTGCTATAGTTTACTTTCCACCACTACGTCGCAGCAGTAGCTGTAGTCGTAGTTAGAAGCAGTGGTAGTAATAGTCGTAATAATGGTAGCGGTGTATTTTGTCTCAGTGACGGTAGTTCTGATTCATCCATCCATCGCAGTATGTAAATGCCAATCTTATAAATGCTAATGCAGAATGTTCATACCAGCATATTGAATATATGCATAATTTTTTGCATATAATGCATTTTTACACTATTTTCAGAATCACTGTTGAGCAGAAAAATGCTTATATTCCAGTTGTCATGCATGTATTTTTTGAGTTATATAACATGCCTACTCACTCATTGGTGCATAAATAACCTTTTAAACATTTTTAGAAACCCCAAATCTACAACTAGGTGACTTTGTTGCTGTGTAGTAACGCTATGTACAGTTCATTTCAGGTTATTCAGGGTGTGCGTGTGTGTATGTGTGTGTGAGAGAGAGGAGGGATGTAGAGGTGCATGTTGACACCAGCATCTCAGGGGAAATGTTGCAGACATCAAAACGCCGTTTCCCCTCTTTAACATACAGTGAGGATGTCCCTAAACATTACTGACATGTATCATGTAGCAACACATTATCTCCTGCCTCTCCGTCTCCAAACGATTTTCCAACAACCAGGAACAAGAACCTGTTGGATATTTCTGCTCCCAGAAGTGACAGATGTGATTAGATGGGTGACATGTAATGGCGGCTCTCCTCACCCTCCTCAGGCCTAATGAGGAGGTTATTACCTTGAATGGCAGCCTGCCTTCATCCTCTCTGATGCTGCAGGTTGTCATTGCTATGTCCAGTTTGGCCAGAGGCATTTACAACAAATTTAAATTTTTAACTAAGAGCAACAGTACATTTCAATCCCTAGATCGCCAATATTTAAAGCAACCGACAACAGAACGTGCAACATCAGTTGTATTGGACACACCAGAGCTGCTCAGAAAGGAACGCTTGTTTGGAAACAAGAGCTGAGAGAGAAAACACAGAGAAGTGGAGTCCCTAAACCCCGAGGCCCCAGACTCCAGACTTGCTCTACCTCACTCACCGCCAGTCCAAAAAAAACAAATATATTAAAATTGAAATGCTATAAAACAGAGAAGAGCAGCAAATCCTCATATTTTAGCAGCTGGATCCAGCAAATGATGGACTTATCATTTCAACGCATCTCATAAAACATACTCAAGGTATAACCAGAGTGTTCCTTTGACACAAACCCATTTAAGATGCTGTATCTGATGTGATGGGAGGCGGCCGTGGCTCATGAGGAAGAGCAGTTTGTTCATTAATTGCAGGGTCGGTGGTTTGATCACTGCCGTCTCTCGTCCACCTGTCAAAGAGTCCTTGAGCAAGACACTGAGCCCCGAATTTCTTCCGATAACCGGGCCAGCGCCTTGACAACTCTGTGCCTCATTAGTGTGTGTGTGAATGTGTATGTGTATGTGCGTGTGTGTGTGTGTGCATGGCCGAATCAACGTAAAGCACTCTGGGTAAATAAGATATGTAAATATAAATGCTGTCATATACGTATGATTTAGAATTACAGCTTTTAAGGATTGTTTTTTGTAGGATGGATATATCTGAGATCACTTCGCAATGATACTGAATGAAAGGAGGGAAAAAAGCAATAAGCTTGTATAAAGATACTGCTACGCTTAAAAGTGCTACATGACAATTAAAACGTACACAACATGTGCTCATGCACAGATTTACAATATTCTCTTCACACTGTGCACAGCGGAACATTTTGTCTTTTGTGCTCAAATGCTAAAAAAGCTGCAGTCACCATCGCGTTGCTCTTTAAAGCGGTCTCTGTCACACCGTGTCCCTCTGAGTGGACAGTAAATCATGTCAAAATGTGACTTGCAGTAGTGCATGTATGCTGTGTACCAGCTCAGACAGAAAACAGTAATATATGTAGTAGAGGTTTGACAGAGAGTACGTGCGTTGCTGCGTGTTGCTGTCAGCCTGTCGTTACTGTCACAGTGACGTTCCTGACAGGCCAGACAAAAAAAAACACGTTCCCACGTAACTTCAGCGTAATCACAACTCGAGACACTCCAAAGGCGTCGAAGCCTCTGTTGCTGTGTGTGAGAGAGAGATTAAATTCTGTGTTTCAGCAACAAGGTTTGTCAAAGTCCTCACTCTTTTTTTGGAGGATTTTTCAGTTTTTTGTTGTTACAGTTTTTCTTTTCAGTTGACTAATTTCAGGGATTTCATTCTAATGTGCATTGAAGGAATATCGGGAGGGCAGGCCTTCATCATTTATTTATTGACATGGATTTTTCAAACAGTGGCTCACCTCTCACTGAGCAGATGCTGAGGACCATCTCCAGGATGCCCTGATCTGAAAAGACACTGGAACTAGTGTTGTCTACTCGAGAAAAATAAAGTCTCCGTCCACCTTGATTGCTGCTCTGTGAGTTACTGGCACGACGGACGTTTAATTAAATCAAAAACGTATCACTCAATTTTTAATTATGCTCCCATACACCTCAGGTTGACTTATGACTTAGTGCCATCTAGAGACCAAGGTGGGTACGACACTGATCTAGGAGAAAGCAACATTAGTCTTCATTATGTGCGGTGCAGCTTATTATGGCTGTTTGAGTACACTGGGTGACCTTACATTTCTTTGTGCCTTAATGGAAAGAGATTAATGGTTAAAAGGGCAAATACAGTATAACAATATAATAAAACTTACATTTCCACCTGGATTGGAATTGTTGCTCTGAGTTCTATAGAAACATTTCAGGACATGTGTAGCTACTGCTTAGGAAGCACTTTTAAAGTCGTCCTCCACTCATGTGTTCTGCTTATTGTTACTTCATTTGAATCTTTTCTCTGTCCCACAGTTTCATCTTGGTAAAAAAAAACACATTTGTATATTCATTGATTCCGGATTTTTCAGTGAAGTAGAGGCTGTAACTGTATTTTTAAAGAGACAATTAAACTTTTTGGAAAGAAGTTTTAAAACATGCCAGCAGGGTAAAAGTAAAAGTAGCAATACAACAGTGTACAAATACTCAAAAGTCCTGCACTCAAAGACTCACTCAAGTAAATTGCAGATATATTTTCAGCAAAAAAAAAAGTTTCCTTTTTCAAATTTTCATTAAATGCAATTCTGTTCATCTTGTTCTTCCTACCTTTCCTGTACAGGCGTTAGTTTAGTTTTAATTCATGTAACTGTGAGTATATGTAGGTTCATTCAGTAACTGTGACTGTACATACAGTATGTGGGTGAATGTGTTTTTATATCCATCATATCTTTTGTCACAGCTTCTACTTTTACAATATAATAAGTAAATGAAAAGTATCAAAACTAAAAGTTGGCAGGTGAACAACAATTATGATTGTATTGTTATTATAGTATTGGATTCTTGTTACTGATGCATTAATGTGGAAATGTCACTTGGAGTGAATAATGGTGTGTATTTGTAAAATCAGAAGTAAGCAAAATACAGTTAAAGTATCAAAAGTATGTCAAGAATACCCTTTACAGATGTTCTAATTATAAACAGTTATATTGGGAAGTTATTACTGATGCATTATTAACCTGTAAGCAGCCTTTTAATTGTGTGTTTGGTCAATATGAAACCAATTTGAACTACTTGATGTACTACTAGGTGGGTTATCTACTGCAGGGAATAATATTTTAGTAGCTGAACACATTTTTTGTTTAAAACTATCGCATGTCAGTATACAATATTTCCCTCAGACAAGTAGTGCTTTAGAAATATAAAGTAACATAAACTGGAAGCAATTATAAAGTACAAGTACCTCAAAATTATACAGTGCAGTACTTGAGTTAATCGACATGGTCTTTGCAGCAATAGGTTAAAGGTAGAAGTATCTGCTGCAGCATCAACACATGAACGAGACTCCTCATAACACCTTGATCAGACCTCAGCATCCTCCGTGACCCGGTCTCTGAACTGTTGCTGTCTGATCCTTGTTCCTACTTTGTTGTTTTAGATCCTCGGCTACAAAAACAGCCTCGGCTATGAGAACAGGGCAGTCAGGAAGCCGAGAGGCGGTTCCTGGGTTTTGGGTGACTTACTCTCACGCAACACATGTGGCGGCTGGTCCTCGGGAGGCAGAGGGGTCCTCCCTGCAGGTCAGGTTACCCAGAGCAGCCAAGGGCTAACCACTACCATCTGGCCTCACCTTCCATGTTCACTCCCGCTCCAGGTCCCAATGGCTTCCACATGGCGGCCTGCCGTCTCAGACATCAACTCTGCAACACACACAAACACACATTCACGGAGGGGATGCACACACCAGGTACACACAGATACACATTCAGATATATACATACATGTGCACACATCTATCTGCACATATGTGAACATGCAAGAAATTAAAAAAGTGGTTTGTTTATATCGCAATTAGTAAAAATGTTGTTACAAATTTACAGAAAAATAGATCAGGCAGACAAGACATCATTTATGAAAATGTGCTCAAAGTACAAAATATAAAGTTGTAGGATCAAGTAAAAGCCATAAAAAAGTAAAGAATTTAAATTATTCTTTAATATATGCATTAATTTGGCTTCATAGACACATACAATAGATGAAAACATACACATGCACTTTGCTTACAAGCAAGTACGAACCCACAACAGATGCACATGCGCAAACTGAATATGCCCGCATGGGGGGCGTGGTTTGAGGGGCTTTAATCAGGAAATTCACCTCCAGGGGTTTCATGGAAGCAGGACTGGACGCTGCTCTTCTCCCCTGCTTCACACAATGAATCACGGAGACAGCCGGTGCTTGAAAGCCTCAGTCCACTGTCAATAAAGCTAATGCTATCACAGCGGTCTCTGTGTGCAATGTAATCTATTATATTGTTTTACGTGCAGCATGCGAGGAAAAAAACAACAAAACACCACTTCTACAGAATCCAACATAGATAACGGTTTGGTGTGTTTAGAGTTGGCACAAACATCATAGCCCGATTCATATCACATGTTATTCATAGAAACATATATAAATATATCCCTCTGTCGACACTTTTAATAATAAAATGAAACAAGAACTTTTAACCTGGCTTTATCAAATGTTCAGATTTCTGTTATGGAAGTTTTAATGATTATTAGGTAAAAGTTATATTTTACCCATTAATCTGTAGTGTCTCCCCTTAATATAATTATTTAGAAGCAGCATTTATTCAATCGGAGCAATAGAGTGCTGAGGGGAGAGGACGACGTGCTGGAAGCTCATGAGCTGGTTCGACCTCAAATTAGCACCAGTTCCCCTTTATTTCACACTAGGTGGGTTACCGACACCAAAACCCTTTTAAAAAGTACAGAATATAACACCACTAGGCCAACTGTCACTGGTAATAAGTCCAGTAGTAGTCGAAGACATTACAAAGCTAGAGGAGCAGTACATCCACTGTGCCATTGGAGGCAAACTTCATCTGTTTTAGCTGCTGAATAATTGATTTTATATAATGAAGGGTTGAGATCAGTGAGAGCAGTGAGATAAAAACAGTAGACACATGTGTGAATGGCAATTAAAAATGTGGAAAAAGGAAAGACTACAGGAGCCAATCTCCCTCATTATAATACAATACACAGCACAACGTAGTCTAACATAACAGAAGAAAAACTAAAGGGGGGGACGTACTCTACGCTTTGGATCCTTCATCTTCTTTCAACTGATCATGCATTTTATTCTTCCATTTATGTATCTGACCTTTATTTGACCACGATGGTTAAACGGATGGATGGGTTCGTTTCTGAGAGTGTCACGGTCGAATATGATTCATAAATCACGAGCTCAGCACAAGAGAACAGTTGATCACCTTCGCTCAGGTAAGAGATGATCATCTGCCCGAGATGAAGAACAAGTTATACATTCAGTGTGTATCTACAAACAGTTGAAGCTGCTGATGAACACGTTCGTTCATCAGTTAAGTTCATTTATTGTTGTCCACTTTGGAGGGAGAAAAAGGAGCACAATTGTCAAATGTATTATAAAACACTATAAATTACTACTTGAATGTATTGTATATGTTTGTAGCAGAGGTGGGACCAAGACATTGTTTTGCAAATCACTCGTGAGTCTCAAGTCTTTGCACTCAAGTCCCAAGTTCTAAACTTTAAGTTTCAAGCCTTTAACAAGTCGTAACATGCTCAACACATTTAAGGCCATTCTAACTACATTGTAATGATATATAACAATAGCCTTAACGTAAGTTGATTCAGGAAATTAATAGATTTTTGATATTTGAATAACATACTTTTTAATCTTTGGGCTTGTGGAGAGGGTATCAAGCATCCACTCCAAGTGAAGTCACGAGTTATTGATGTTAAAGTCCAAGTCGAGTCTCAACTCATCAAATTTGTGACTGAAGTCCAAGTCATGTGACTTGAGTCCACACCTCTGTTGTGAAGTGACAGGTGCACTATAGATGAAAGACAATTGCGAATCATTTCCGGGCAGCTGACCCTTTAACATCTTTAGATGCATTATGACATAATAATGCAAACCCTTGAGCTTTATGGCAATATTAGATTCAATGGGGTCAAGTATATTTTTCTATTAGAACACTTTTGGTCTTTGAAAAGCTGGATTAAAAAAAAAAAAAAAAGGTATGTTTAGGTATTTTATGGCTTTATCAGAGTGTGTTTAGTAGATACATTACAGGAAATGAGGGGAAAGAATGGCGACATGTAAAAAAAGGTCACCAAGAGAATGCGAACAAGGGACGATCACCACTTCTTAAAGACTCCCATCTGGTTATTTTAATATTTTCTTGAATATTAGCCATATTATGAAGTATATTGTGATAGAAGACCCAGCTGCACTGTCCCATTACACTATATAGCTCTGTTGACCTTATGTGACTCCGCTCCTTGTTTACCAGAGTGAGACAACAGACCTTTAAATCACATCAGTCATCCTTCATTTAAATACTCACCATCAAAAACAAAACGCGCTGCTGCTGCCCCTTTGAAAGAGGAGCACCACGGACAAATTCCCTTTTAGCACACGGCTGCACCTGTGACATGCAAATCATTTGCTTCTCATAGATTTACATTGCACAAAACAATCGCATCTGTGGCACCGGGTGACAGCTTATCTGCCCCAGCTGAAACGGGAACAACATGCTCCGTCTCAGCGGTAATCTTTGATCAGCTGAAACGCTTTCTGTGATAAACATTGACTCGATCCCCGTGGGCAATCACTCTAGTGCTGGCATCATGGGAGGTAATATATGCATAGACGTGTTGCATTCGCCTCGGGCCCTCACACACAGACACAAACACACACATGCGTGCACACACAGTGAGATGAATTACTACGCCACCTAGAATAAATACATATCAGCTACAGTGAGCGGGGGCGCTTTGCTCTTTCCTATTAATCCTCAGCATGGTGATTTATTGCAGTGTGCTTGTCAACAGCCATATAGTCCCCCGGAACTGTGGCCGGCCGGGAGAAATGGAGGAGTTTAAGACTAAAGGCCCGGCAGCTGCCCTGTAGTCTATGCATGTGCTCCACGCTGAAGGTGATTATGTAGGCTACGTGTTGGTTGAGCAACAACGGAACGGGAGTGCAAAAATAATCTACTCGTCATAATCCAATTTTTAAATTGATGCCGGACCAGATGTAGAGATTTGCACGTGTCACTGTGGAAGGCCTGGATGCTCAGCAATCCGTTCAGAGTGAACGCTAAAGGGATATTCTGCAAGTTATTTTTAAACAGTGGATGCACGGCAGAGCAACATTCAGCTGCGAGTGTTAACTCATCCGTTTGATGAACGCGACTTCCCCCTGAAAAACACAGACTGGCAGAAGAGCCTATTAGAGAGCACCATCTAGTGGGTGTTCATATACTGCAGCGTTCAAAAGAAAATACTTTGATTTTGCAATGTTTTTCTTATTACCATAAATTAATTGATGCTTTTTGTGAATATGAAGCTAAAACCTGACATATCTTATTTATCATACCGTAGAGCTCCTTCGTTGTACAAACACCAGCTGTTTTAGGAAATCAATTTAGCTCTTTTAAAACTGTACACACGCATGAATTGAAAGCTACTGAGACTAACACACTGTTGGTTTTGATCCATTCATGGGATTTGTTGACAATTACAAAATAGAGAATATCAGCAGCATTTGATTCTAACTTGTATCTTTCCAATTCCACCCCCCAAAAAATATGTGACTGTTGAGTGATGCAGTACTTTGTCAACTATTCTTTATCCACTTTGAGATGGTTTTACATTTATCCACTCTCTGATTGACAAAACAATCTCACCTCAAGGTCCATTTAGCAGCAGTTTTGGAGCTTTCAATGATCTTCATCAGTTACAGAACGGCTACTAAATTAACCTTGGAGGTTTTGTTTTTGTCAACTGTCATTTCAAAAGGTCAAGAATGAACCTTGATGTTATAGATCAACGAACTGTATACCAATTACTCCCCCTCGGTTACCTTGAAAGAAAACCTTGATTCTCTAGCATGCATCCACGGTGAACTAAGAATTAAAACACGGAGACATTTTTTCAACTTCTGTTTCCAAAGTCAAGAATGAACTCTGAACCTCAAAATGGATCCTTGGTGTTGGCTCATTTTATTGTGAATTTCACACAGTTACAATACACGACTTAGAAAACCCACAACAGGAAGAGAGCACCGCGGAAAACAAGGACACTTTGACTTGACAGCTACAAACATAAAATAAGGCCACTTCACCGTCAACCTTATTGTCCGTTTGAGGGAAGAAGACAGCGGCTTTTTCTTCGACTTCGAGGTTTCTGCAGTGGAAGAGGACTTTCAGGGACGATACAAAAAAAAAAAAACCCAAAAGGTCTACAGATGTCACGTCACAATGGACTGACAACGTTGTGTGTTGGATTTCAAAGACTTTAAAGGAAACGACTGAAGCTAATATAGGTATGAAGTAGCTGATGTGCATTTTGGAGGAAGTTAAGACAGATAATTCATTTTCAGCAATTTTCTTCAATTTTCTCTCTTGGATCAGGACTGTGTGAAAGCGGTCACTGATTAGAAGCTACATGAACATTTTTATATGAATTGTTTCTCATTTAACTTATTAGACTTCACTGATCTTTGAAAGAATACCTCAAATTTGTTGTGCACATTTGAAAAGTGTCCATACCATCGCCGTATATAAAACACAGTTTAGACTGTCACAGCTAGATGGCGCTCTGAGGCTACATTTGCAATAAAAGCTCCTCCTCCTCCTCCCCCTCCAAAATGAACCCATCTAACTGTCTCCTCTCCACCTTCTTATTTTATCCAGTTCCTCTGTTACCATCTCTCTTCTTCACCTCCACACCCTTAAACCCTCTTCCTCATATCCTCCTCCTCCTCTCTCTACCAGTCTATCTCTGGGCTTCTCCATCTCCTTATCTCTCCCTCCCAACCCCCATCACCGTCTCCACTCCTCCCCTCTGTCCTCTACTGTGTGGCCACAGCCTGGGTTTCCCCTCCGGAGGTCAGCAGCTGCATTAAGCTTCCTGAAGCCGGCCGGTTCACTCCCGCGGCCCAGTTGAAGAACATTCTGGAGCAAAACAAATGAAATAAACATTATTCAGGAAGCAATCAAAACCCAATATGTTAATTTGTTTAGTTGCATTTCTAGTATTATTTTCAGACCATCACTACAAATTTCTAAATTTAATCTTTGCAATTTAAATGCAGCACCTTCTCATACAGAACTGTAGTGTCATCTCCTACTATACTTTTACAGTATATATATATATATATATATATATATATATATATATATATATATATATATGAAACAATGGGGAGTACGTCAAGAAACTCTGTTGGTAATGTTGAAGTAGAAGTCAGGTGCTCTTCAAGGATGGGGCAAGCAGTCAAGAACAAAAGGAAGAACAATGACTTACGTAAGAAAGAAGTTCTTGGTATTAATAAGCAGTCTGGAAAAGTTAAAAACCTTAAATAAATCATGGATATCCAACGCGGTTCGACTTAACAAGTCTTCATCGGGGTATGAAGTGTCATGAGGACAGGTGTTCAACTTTAAAAACAAAATGTGAACGCAAAGAAGTACTGAAACTGACTCACGCGTGTTGACGCTAAAAAACTCAATCAAAAATTACATGTGAAAATGATATGTGCTCATAAAAGCTATAACACTAACAAAAATAATGGCAAAAACGAGTAATGTGAAGCAAATAAATAAATTAAAGGACAAAAATAATAAGTAAACAATAATGCACATAGAAAACAACCTTATTGAGCCCCACACTGTGGAAATACTCATAAGGGATCACCCTAAAAAGCCGTTTGTCCAAAGAGTAGTTACAATTAAAATGGCTTTTTTAAAACTTAAAACGTAAATAAAAAAAACAAATTAAAAAAAGTCTATAAAATGCACAGTGTCTATTTATTTTCAACATATACAGTATGTTGGTTCACTTCTGTAAGATTTATTAAGGATTGCATTAATATAAAAGGTCAGATTGTTTACTTGAATTTGCTAATTTCTAATCGTTTGTCAATTAATTTAGGCAAAGTTCTTGTGCATATTGCTGCACATTTAACCATCAATTAAACACCAACTTTGGCTTCTTTTTGTAGATGAAAAAAAGAAACATGTTTATAACTCAAACAACAAGATATTGAGAAAAGTATGTAACTGACAAATGACACATTGTCAGCCTTGATCCTCCATATTTTTTGGACGTTAAATAACGAATCTGACAATCTGTGTTTCCATAGTAAGCAGGAGGACTAGAAATAACAGTTGTGTACAGGTTTGATGAATGACGTTTGTCATGTGAAAGCCAGAAAGATGAGTACAGCAGATAGGAATAGGGACAATGAAAGAACGGGTGCCACATCCCTTCATTTCCCGCCACACAGATTGTTTCTATTTCTGTCCTCAGACCCTCATCTGTTTCCTCAGGGATTATCAAACAGGATCACATCCCCTCTAATCTCTCCTGGCCTACGCAGAGCGTAAACACAAACTTCTGTCTCAATGTATTCATTTAGGAGAGTTCTCGTACTCTCAAATCACTGTTTCCTTTGTACTAATTACTGGAATTAATTAAATAATTGAATTGATCATTAATCAAAACCCTCTTCCCCCACAGACATTGTTGTTTTGGAAAGTTTTAGAACTGTTGAAAAGATGGATGAATAAACAAATGCAAAAGAAAAAGAGTAATAGCATTGCTCATGTCGCGAATGAATCTAGTGGTCATGCTAGTTTGTAAAGGAGCTGAATAATACTCAAAAATTAGGCTACATTTTCGCTGGAACGGTTATATTCTCAGGGGTCTCTTGACCCGTCACATCAAGATATGTGCCTGAAAATGGGTTCTACAGGTACCCACAAGTCTCCCCTTTACAGACATGCTCACTTAATGCTAATCCCCATGCAGTTTAAGGAAATAAACATGTGTGTATGCAGTATAAATGTGTTTTTTTTCACCCATTCTAAAAAGGTTGTGTTTGAGTATTTCTGCATACTGGGGTCCCTAAACAGTCTCAGAATGGCATAAATCAGGTTTGACTAGAAAGCTGAGACTCTTGTGGATCCAATGAGGCCATTTGTATTCATGTGTGAGGATGTTAGTCCACATAGCAGCCATTTCACATACTGATACCATTTTTTATGTAAGAGCTTAATCACTGTAGATCCCTAACATGACAAACAACTGTACTGTCAAGTAAATTGTTGCAAATATAGTAGGAGGATTAAATATTCGATGTAAAATATGTGGATTAAATAAGTAAGAGAATACATGTCATAAATAATACACTTCGCAGACAGAAAAATGGATGACCTCCAGTGATGAGCAAGCAAGAAAAACGCACAACTGTGCCATCAATCATAAGACAGACCAGCGTAGATCCATTTGAACATCTTGTGGTGAAACGCCATATTTCAAATCTCTCGCTGTCTTTTTTTTAATAATAAATTTGACATGAATACGTGACCAGACATGAACCTGGGTCTATTTACACCACAAAGAAGATTTCATTTGATGAAGGTTTGATAAAACTGTAATAAATTTAAATGGAAAAAATGGCTATAAATAGCTATTGTACTTCGTATTCTGTGCTCATATGCAGTTCATTCTTGAGCACAACTTGCTTAACATTACATCAGGTATTGCCAGTAACGTTAAGGTAGGTTGATAGCTGGAAATTGTTTCTCTGATCTGAAGCATCAAACAGCTAAATGTGATGTTCAGGATGTCGGAGAGTCTCTAAGAATCAAAGAGCGTTTTAGCAGCCTCGACAGGACAGCATGTAGAACAGACACGTTTCAGTGTCAGACACATGTAGAAGATAGTCGTACACCAACTGAACAAATCGTGTGTACAGAGAACGAAAAATACGGCACACACGACACACTCCGAGTAACATTTAAGCATTAATCAAATGTTCTTGTTGCTGTTTATAGGCACAGACACGATGCTTCAGTATGTATTAAACAAAAATAAATACATTATAAAAACCGAACCTCGTAGATTCATATTATAAGTGCATTGCAGGGTGGAATTTTCCTAAATGCAAAAGTCTATAAAAAGCATTGGGTGGTGTTTTTAGGATGCATGAACATTTTCCAAATGTGACTCTAGAGCAGATACACATTTGTTGAAGTTATATTGATGGAGACAGATGTTACAGAGCTCCCTACAGCCTGCAAATAACAGTAGGAGTCATTATCCGCTTCAGCACTCACTCTGCGATGTACTCCAGCGGTGTCCAGGAACCGAAGTCCGCATCAGGCATGAACTTCCTGTTCATCGGCGTATCCAAGGTAACCCTGTCAAATTAAGCCAGATGACAATCAGGGAGTGAGCGGCAGAGAGAGAGACACACAGAGAGAGAGAGAGAGAGAGAGAGAGAGAGAGAGAGAGAGAGAGAGACAGAAAGAGAGAGAGAGAGAGAGACAGACAGCGAGAGACAGACAGCGAGAGAGAGAGACAGAGAGAGAGAAAGCTTGCAGTCTGCAGCACCTCCACACATACAGACCACAAACAGAGCACAGGGTTCGGAAAGAAAAATGATTTGCATCATGTTTGTGTTTTATTATCATATTCATGACTTCATATTTCACTTAGCAATTCAACACAGCACGCTTTTCTTGTCACCTTTTGTGTAACAATGCTAACATTAACATGCAGTACTTCTGTGCAATAGCTTATAAACAACAATGCATCCTGACCCAGGAGTACTGCAGTGTTTTTTTTTTTGGTGGGAGGGATTGTCAAGGTTTATAAGATGTATACAAATATACATTTCTTTGCAGGAATATCCCTCATGCACAAATGCTATATAGTGCTGGTAAATGATGGAGCAGCAGGAGTAGGTGGTTGTCTCCAACAGAAATGCAAGTCATGGGGCTAATGCTGAACAGATGTGACAGCATGCTGGAGAGAAACTACAACCGGAGAGAGAAAATCCATTTCTAGCTTCTCATGATGACGTTGCAAAAACAAAAAAAATCTTTTAAATTAGATAAAGATGCGATGATGCAAACGCCTGTGTGTGCGCCATTCATCTAAAACAGATCATGTGCACAACCACAGATCCACTGGGTGACGTTGGCAGCCTTATCCATCTTTTACTCCTGCAGCTTATCTTCAACCTCCCACTTCCTGTATCCATCGGACATGACAAAGAATTGTGAGGCACAGGTCATTTAACGGCACAGTAGCTTTCGTCTTCGCTTCTTTTACCGGCTTCTTGCAGCGTCGGTGTATTTAAAGATGCGTAGTGCAACAAGGATTAATAAAATTTAAAGGAGAAAAAAACCAAGGTTGTCTGGTGAAGCTTTAAACGTTCTCTTCAGGTCAGTTATTCATCATTTTAGCGTAAGCCCAAAGCCTACGTTCTTTAACTGCAATGACAGATGACCGATGAATGGACGAGTCCTTACAGCTCAAATTCTCTCACATTTCTCTTCTATCCTCCTCAGAAGCAGGTGGAAATCAAAGCTTAACATCCTTTTTGAGATTTAAAGAAAACTTGTGGTTGGTTATTCTCTTCATTGAGAAGACAATCTTACCAACAATAAGCAAAATGAGTGAGACTTGCTGTGCGTTCTAATGCCAATACTACCATACTATCTAGTATGCCAGAGACTTTTAGTATGTCCCAATACATAGAATAATAAATGCTGAATGCCAAAATTACCATCTGGTCGTATTTTGCAGTCTGCAAACCAGCATGCTTTTTTTGCCTATTCTGAAAACAATCCTCTGCGCAAGAGGATAGGGTTCAAGGTGCCATGTCATGGCAAAGTATGTCCTGATTGAATGCATACTGCATGCAATAGAACGTACTATGTAAGGGCAGCTGTAGTACATAAAGTAAAAAGAAATAGGATGCGATTTGGAACGTAGTATTGGTTATTTCTTTAAGTTTTAATTTCTGAGACATCGAATAAAGTTGCTGTGACTCCAAACAGACTACTATCCTCCACAAAAGAGACAGACACAAATGTTTTTAGAGCCACCTCTCAGGACCACAGGTTGAAGCTATTTGATACTAAAGGGACACATTTGGTGGACGATTAATATTAAAAGCCTCCCACCTGTGATTCCCACATCCTCACTTAAACGTGCATCAAGTGTGTCCACAACATTTCCCTGCAGTACTTACGGTAGTATGGCCACAGCAGCGGATCCCGATGGCATCCCACTGTTCTTTGCTGCGAGACTCTGACACAGCTGGTGGACGGCAGCTTTGGCCATGCCGTAGCCCACCATGCCTGGAGGGTGCAGATGGAAGATTTATTTTAATGTCCTCGGGGAAAATTCAGTTTGCAGAGGCAACATAGACCACATCAACGGCATGACACACTGTGCCCGGGAGTGGATGGCATTGGTTTAGTGGGGAGAGGTCAAGTGGAAGGAAATTGGGAGAATCTCCAGTAGGAACAGCTTGAGACCTTTAAAAATGAAGTTGTAGCCAGGTATGTATGTGCTCTGATAAATAAACTAATCACATTCAATTTACTACACACACTACATATGAAACATCTCTAACCGCTTGTTCTCTTCTCTGTCGTTTGATTTTGAAACCGGATAAAGTTATCGGAATGTTTTGTAGCTTCAGCATCTGGAAACAGTAAGTGTGCCTCTACCCCCCAAAATCTAACAAGCTTTCTGAAGAATGCAAAGCATCTGCCCACCCGACTAAACCAATCTCATGACCAATGAGAACGAGGGGTGGTGACATGGCTTTTATTACAAGCTTTTGATTTTCACCAAGAGAAACATCAAAAAAAGGAGGCACGAGTTAGAGACGCTGCAGTCTAAAGACGGTGAAGTCAACACTCCTGTTATTTTTCTGTAAAGCGTTTTAAATAGTGTTGCGACGGTTGTGTTGACCTCGTCAAACATTAGCTAGCTAACTTTAGCTGTGTCATTTGATTCAGTCAGCGATGAAACAGTTACACCTGGAACTTAGCAGGTGTAAACATGTAACAACAACGTCTCAACGTCAGAAACAGTTTGTGTGGTTCCACCCATTTTAATTCAGTAGATCTTAGTAAACACTTGAATCAGATAAGATTGAATTTAGGAACAGCCGGAGCAACAAGCTCCAGGAAGAAGATTAAATGGGGAATTGGATCAGAAGAAGCTAGAATGTGAGAGCCTAAACAAAGGACTTCAGCCATTATACTTTAGAGTCCCAGATTGGCACTACAGTCAGAAGACAAGTGTCTTCATATCAAAGACTATTCTGAATCCTGCACCACTCATGTTTCACAGGCTCAACTCTAGGCAACTTCTAGTTATGCTAGAATAAAAACTGGACTTCTGTGTGGAAGACAACGGGCAACAAGCTGCTTGAATATAATACATACGATTGTTTGCTGTGCCTCCAAACACTGAAAGCTATCTTTTGCATATTTTAGAGGATAATCAGATTGGAGATTATGAACAAAAGTCGCATGGAGAGCACAGAAAAGACCCCCCTCCTTCTGGGGCTCGACCTCTGTTTTAAACCCTAAATCAAAAGGTTAGGATTATTAAAAAGCCCTGCACGAGGTCCGACAACCCACTCTTGGTCTTTTAAGTTGGCTTTGGAATTTCAAAATGTAATTAATGATTGATTCAGAGCAGCAAAGATGTTTTTGTTCACTGGGCAGAACATTTTGATTTTTCACCCTTTTATTTGCGGACGTGATACTCGGCTGGTTATCCCCCAACATCTGTGAATAATATTCACAACATTTAACGGGGTATTCATTCTTAAACCTTTAATTCACAACAACCTTCAAGGTCAATTAGTTATCCGAATCTGCTTTTCTTGTTTCCGCCGCACAGATTATCTGGATTTTGGTCAATGCTCATTAACGTTTTTCTCACTTTGTTTGATCAAAGCACACAGAAGAAAGGAAGTACCTCTCAGCGGTGTTTGTTATATTTCCTTACATGTGGCTCTTGATGTTGACTCGTGTTTAATTAGACCACACAGATATGTTTCTTTTTTTATACGAGATCACTTTCACAGTTTTCTTGTATTTAAAAATACACCTAATACCTAAAGAAATTGCCTCTGCAGAGGGGCTGCAGGCTCCCAGTAAATACAACCTCAGTCAAAAGAAAACAATAGATCAGGATCCCCAAACTGCATCAGTGCAGTTAACGCAGGCTGTCCACATGGATAATGTGTGTGGAGCCTCAACTGAGTCATCTTCATAAGCCAGCAGCCAATGAGATTGTGGGCTTTGTGCTGAATCGGGGCTTTGTATCGCCGTGGAGTTGGATCTCCGCCCAACCAGTGGTTAGCTTGGATAGAGGGGGAGACTGCACATCACATGGCACATCACATGGCACCACACCAAATCCTCTCTGGATGCCACAGAGGCCGGCTGGTGTCACATGAACAATGGTCTACTATAGAGAGGCAGGGTCCCGCCTCTTTCGGTGGACCACCCTGGGACTTAATGTCCGAAAACAATACGTACGGTAGTCACCATCGAAAGACAAATCATTTTAATTACACATATGGAGTTTATTTATTTATTTTAAAGATAATTTTGCACGTTGCATGTTGTCAATTCCAGAGCTGGTCTGGTTTCTGTGGCTGTTTTCTTTTATACCGTCACAGATTTGGGTTTGTCTGTTTCAACACTGCCTCCCGACAAGAAGCTGGATCAACAAATTGGCGTGTTTGATGCTCAGATCTACACAACATGACTTAGAATTACCAATAAGACCGTTCTCCGCAGAGATCCAGGCTTAAGGTATCTTAAGTATAATTCGTGCTTTCTAGTGATGTACAAGTTTATTTTTTCAATAAGGCTGCAACTAATGATTATTTTTACTATCATTTAATCTGCCTGTTATTTTCTCAATAGTCTGAAATGTCAAAAGGAATAGTCATTTGTCAGCTGCTTTAATGAACCCTAATCAGTCACATTTTTGTCATTCAGCTGGTCTTGTGTAGAGTAAAATAAGAGAGCAGGTCGGGCTTGACTTACATGCTCAAGGACACTAACAGAGTAAAGGGTTGCACACGGGCAAACTGCTGCTTCCACAGAGCTCATCGGCTATTGTATCTTTTTTTCCCCTTCTGGTTTTGATTCTCGGATCCATTTTATTGACACCTTTTCCTCTCACTGTTGTGAGCTGCATGAGAATCCCCCGCGTCTCTGATCAGGATGTCAATTCCCCGTTCAAAGCCCTGCAGTGCTTTCCATTACCTGCTTTATTTGAATCGACAGGTTGGACAACAAAGCTATGTGCACAATCGAGTCTCCGATACATTAAAGTCTGCCTGCAACCCTGACGTGACACGCGGCCAAACCAGGTCATCGTGATGAGAACGGTAAATACAAGTGTGTGTGTGTGTGTGTGTGTGTGTGTTCCTTACCTCCAGTGCCCGACAGGGCAGCTTTGGCCCCGGCCAAAGTCAACAGTCCACCTGGTTTTAGGTGCAGAGCAGCGAGGTGGCCGGAGATAGTGGAGGTCCACACGCTCTGTTTCCACATCAGATCTGTGTTTTTGTACAAATCTAAGAGAGACGGGGAACATTTTTAATTTGCTGGTTTCTCATTTATCAAACATGCTTTTAAAGATGCATCATCTTATTTAGTTTCTGGCACAGAGAGCCACATGAGAAGATCGATACCACTCTTGTATCCGACTGTTATAAATATAAAGCTACAGCAGTTGGTTGGCTTAGCTTAGCACAAAGAGAGGGTACAGCTAGCCTGGCTCTGTACAACAGCAACAAAATCTGCATCAGCGCCTCTAAAGCTCACAAATCAACACATTATATATCATTTGCTTAATCCGTGGAAAAATCAAAATGGGGTTTGTATCCGATTATTTCTCGGCTTGGACCAGAATCGCACAAAGAAGAAATGTAATTTTTACACTTCAACAGATTCAACAAACAAGATGTGTGATATTCAGTGAGCTTTAAAGGTGCTACTTGGTGGATTTTGTTACCTTTGGGCTGAGCCATGCTAGCTGTTCCAACTGTTTCCAGTCTTTATGCTAAGCTAAGCTAAACGTCCGCTTCTTAATTACCGTACAGTTTATTTAGGCTGAGTTTAATTTTGTGCATGAATGGCTGCAGGAAACAAGTAGCTGATGATTAATGTGACAGCAAACAAAAAGGTTGAAATCTCACCTTTGGAACTACAGCTTCCTCCCGCCCATCCTCCTGCCACGCACAAGATGGCATCCACTTTCTGCTCCCCTAATAACTTGGCCACATCTGTCGTCACCTGCACAAAATGAGAGATAACTACCAACACCTTTTCATAAAGCCACGGGGAGACTATCTCTGAAATAAAAACACCAGCTGGAAATGTTTACCACACATTCTGCGCTGCGTTCAGGAAGGGAATTGGAAAAAAAAAAACATTCACAGCAGGGGATGAATGAGTGATGATTACAGAGAGTTTATTTATAACCGTTATTGCAAAAAAGAAAATTGCAAGGATGTTCAATCATAATGTGACAAAGACATGCATGAGGTATGCTCCAGCATTTTACAAAAATCATGTAAACTAGCTAAATAAAACACAAAAATATGTTAATATACTAACCTGTATAAAATGAGAATATTGCCTAACAATAAATTAACTATTGTATTTTAGATTTGTATATGTATTGTCCAGGTTGTACCCAGCATTAACTGGATAAACAGGATAGAAAATAAACTGTCACAAGCCTACAAATATATAAACTTTTATTAATTTATGAAATATTAAAATATAAAATGTATCCAGTAATGTAAGATGTAAAAAGACAGCTAAACCAACAATATCTTGTTGAAAAATAATATATAGTTGTTAGATTCACGAACTTTTCTCCCTTCTTTTCAAATGTGACTTGAACGCAGCATTAGCATACAGTTGAGCACAACCGATTAATCTAATTATAGATATAATAGATATAATTCATGATGCATACTGTCATGTGCAGCTCACCTGTCCTGCCTGCTCGGTGAAAGACTCACTCAACTTCACGATCACGTTCTCGTTCGCCTCCTCGTTTGCAGCCATGTCGATGCAAGCGACCCACTGTCAAACGTCACGAATAAAGAAACTACAGTCAGCTTGTCGTTCAGCATTGAGTTAGCATTTATCGATAGCATTGACTCCCACTGTAGCATTGACTCCCACTGTAGCATTGACTCCCACTCACCCATCCTTTGGATTTGAAATGCTGGACACACGTTGCGCCCAGAGCTCCTCTTCCTCCATAAACGATCACCCGGTTCGCAGCCATGTTTACGCTCTTGGTGAGTTGTGTGCAGCAGTGACAGAGAGAGAGCAGAGAGGAAGAGCTTCAGCTGAGCTCAGAGGGAGGAGGGGGGCGTTTCTCTCCGGTTGCGCAACAAGTTGACGGAGCTAATGCTGCATTCAAGGACGAACGGGAAAAAACATGATTACAAGAGATCAACCCTTGCATTACAGACACAAGAAGGGTAGGAATCTCGCCTAAACAGCTTTCCTAATCTTGAAACCTATTTTTGTCAGACTAAACTGGAGTAGAGTTCACAGAATAAATGTTTATCTGACTAATCTGCTACACTTGCAAATAAATGGCAGAATAATCTGAGCTGCTCTAACTGCAAATGAAGAATCCCAACAAGTAAACGTGGTTATCATACTCTGAATTAAATATATGGCCAACAAAAGAGCATTAACTCAATTGTATTAATATGGAGCTAAATCCAGGTCAAAAGTTCTGATCATTTGAAAAAAAAAATTTAACCTGAAAGTTCAAGTTGTGGTCTTGAACATTGAAAAATACAGCAATGTATTCAAAATAAAAATAAGTGAACGAAAAGGTTTTTTGGGTTGAATATCATTTTGATTCAGTTCTGGAATTTTTTTGAATACATTTTTTTTTTTCATTTTTCTTTCATATATATTTTGATATTTGAGTTCTTATATTTTCCAGTCTCAGATTTTATATTTTCAGATTTTTTTCGGTTTCAAATCTTTTTTTCACTTTCAGATCGGTTATTTTCAGTTCAGACTTTTGACCCTGATCTAACGTGGGGGGCGTGGCATCAACTGAGAGGGGCGTGTCATCATGAGTGACAGCATAACAAAGAAGGCTGAGGACCCTCAACCACGTTGCCTTCATGTAACGTGGGCACCGCGAGAATTATAATTAGAATTATAACACTTTATATACACCATATTCACGTGATTGGAAGTAAATAAAATTACGCTAGTGACAAAGTTCTGTTTAGCAAGCTGTTTTAGCCTCTACTTGGCACGATTCACAGTAAAAGAACAATAAACTATGCCATATTGGGCCGTTCAACTACCACACTTTAATATGTGACGTTTCGCACTTCCACACACCACTGTGAACGCAGCGTACTATCCTTGCGATGGCGTCCTCGAGAAAGGGCAAGCTCAAAATGTGGCAGCGGCAGCTAGTTGAGCTTAGCTGCTGTAGGAAGTTGTGCCACTGTTTTGGGAGAGGTGCCGCGGCAGTTTAGCCTTTATTTTTCGTTATTGACAATATGTGACAAGGCATTAAGGTCCTTGAAGGTATGACTGTTGGTAATTGTAATTGGTTTAGTAAAAAAATGCCGAATTGTAATAGTATGGCTACTATAAGCTAATATAGGCTAACATCAGTTGGCAGACTAAACTTGGGTGGATGAGCGGCTATGCTAACGAATTGCATTGCACAATGGATTTATAAATTCAGAAAAATATATTTTCAAAAAGAAACAGAGGAAAACATCTCTATAGCTGTGGTGATGGATAAAACATATGTATGTGCCCTGCATCACCTAAAGGTATACTCCCTCTTGTGGCCAAATGGGTCAATAACGCTTGTCTTCGTTAGCATAGCCGCTGTCCCAGATATGTTTGGTTTGAGACCCTGAATGTTTACAACTTTTGGCTCCTCCCCTGTGCAGCAAGTACTCTCATTCAAAGTGAAGTCTCAAACTTTTCATAATTCGTCAAACCTCTTCAATTCTAAAGCTGTCTGTCGCCCTCTTGACCCTCTTTGAATCTCCTTGCATCCACTCTGACTTTATATCCATCCCACCCCCCCAGGACTTTTTTCCATCTGTCTTTCATCGGCTGGCCGCTGCAGGGCCATTCAAACGCCGGGTAATAATTCTCTGCAGTTTCATCACCACGAGTGACACCTTCCATTGATTAGTGCAGTTTTAAATAAAGGCACTTCACATTGATGTAAAATCCAATAAGGGTATAAAATAGTCCTGCTCATTGCTTTGCAACATCACTCACAATAACCTAATATATAAAAGGATATTAAAGGGATATCTTACACAGAATGCAAAATCTATGACTGGTTAACGCTAGTTTATACTTATTGTCTCACATGATAAATATTTGCCAAACATATTTTGATCTGCTTACAATCACACAAATATGCCTTGGTCAACTACTCCCATTGTTTCTCTGTTTTTATTTTTATGTGGGTCCGTATGGAGAAGCAGCATGTGGCAGCGACTTCTTTTGCAACATTTAACAAAAATGTGAAAAAGTTGTTGCTCTGTGTCTTTATTTACCCTTCATAATAACAGCTCTTGTTTTGATTTAGGGGTGCAGAAGGGTTTAAAAGCAATATTTCTGAAGTAGTGTGAGACAGCATCCAGGAATAATATATTACAAGATCATTTGACAAAGGCCTGTGTGCTGCATTTGAATAACAAGAGTATTCTTGTTATTCAAATGCTTGTTATTCAAATGCTGAATAAAAGCCTGAGCTTGAACCCCTGAAGACATTAACCTTCAGCTAGAACCTCTACAGGTTTTCTACATGTGTTACAGGATAGTGTAGCAGTGATAAGCAGAAAGTTTTGCTAATTTGTGAGTCACTTGTTGCAGCTCACTGTGGTGAAATAAGTACAAGCATCAGATCTCACAACTGGGTGAATTAGAACGGAAACCAGAAGGGCACTCGGAGAGCACAGACCTCCACCAAGGCCATGTGATGAATGAAAAATAATTCTTGAATCTGCCCAGTGATTCGTCTCATGCTCCAAAATGTAAGAGGTTCATCCTTGGCCCATGCTACATCCTTTCATTAAGTTTAATGAAAATCAGACCAGTACTTTCTTTGTGCTCCTGCTGACAAACAGACAAACAATCACAGACTCATGTGAGGTATCCAATGAGAATTGCTCACTTGTTGGAGGTTGACTATCTGTGTGTTTGCCTCTTAACGGGTGGCATCTCTCATGTCAGCCTCTGCCATCAGTGTACGAATGTGAGCGTGAAATGTTTATATATATTCAAGTCCATATTCTTCTTTATGGTTTTGTCTTTGAGAAGGAACGTAGAGTTCAGATGAGACCTTATGAATGAATGAGTGGCCGTGTTTCTCCCAACCATTTAGTATTCAAACAGTGAGCACCAGGTGCTGCTACAAGACTGTGTTGCTGATGACACAGCACTGAGCTACAGCGTCCCATTATTTTTGCTGCTGTTCCATACATGCTGTTTGCCAACACAGCGTGCCAACAAGACATCCCCAACTTTCATGAATAATACAGCAAGATGGCCTCGGCTCCCCTGCCACTGTAGAGAAGCCCCCGATCTGTCACACTCACCTGGATATGACACACACTCCTGCTAAGGGGAATAAATGCTTGGTTTGTCTAGTTTGACATCCACACACTCACACATTTCCAGTGTGAGAGAGAAAAATACACTTTATTTTTTCAGTGTTGTAAACAAAAGTATTATATGAAACACACACACACACACACACACACACACACACACACACACACACACACACACACACATGCACTTTTCTTTTAGAGTGTGAGTTGAGGAGGTAGATGTATGAGAGATGGAAGTCAGTGAGCCTGACCAAGCTCGCTTCTCTTGGAGAGCTGGGTGATGTACGGAGGAACACACCATAATTATGTCCCGCTGTCTGGTTCAGACGTGGGAGAGACATCCTGCAGGTTTCTGACAGTCGACAAACACAAAATTATAAGTACATCGCAGCAATCGTTGCCAGGTCGAGTATCTGTCAGCAGCTCAGCATCTCACAGCGCGACGGGACACAGTAATGACTACGGCGGCAGCGGCTGGTGTACAAGTACCGGTTTGAGTGGAGATGGCCACTCAGAGATACGATGACCTGATTGAAAGGTTGCTGGTTGGAAAGCAGGACCAGGAGCTGGAGAAACCCGGGGACCAGTGCTCCCAGGTTGGTTAGCATGGCAACTTATTCCCACAAGCTGAAGGGGCTCATTGGTTTCTGTCTGAACTTCAGGTTTTTCTTTTGTCAAGTTTTTAAAGTGAATTTCATGAAAAGATTTTGTAGATTGTTCTAACCCTTAATCGAATTGTGGGTTGCAGACAGAGTCTTGCATTGTTAGATGTCCAGGTAACATTATTGTCATCTGACAAATACAAATAAAATCAGTAAGTAGGATATGTCCATCTCAGGTTTGGCCCTCATAAATCCAGTGAAGAAAACCTGCACTTAAGACTGAATACTGAAGAAGAACAAATGCTCAGTTTAACCTTTCGACAACATTATCAAATATGCTCAAATTTCTAAAGACTCATTTTACACATTAACTTGCTAATGTCATGTCATTTTCTAACATTATTCCACTTGGCTGGCTTGTTTTAACCTTCCTCACCTTACCCGTAACTCATAATGAGCATTCCTTTACCCTCACAGTATTTGTCATTACTCTGCCGTGCTCTGTATTTTGTTGTGTAATGCTGATTATGTGCATTGATCTTGGTTATGCAGCACTTTGTTTCCGAAATGACCCATGAAAACAAATAATCACAGTTCTGTTTGTAAGTGATCAAGCATTGTAATCTTTCATAAAGGTATTCCCCGTATTTTTGAGCACACTGTTGTCTTCAGAAGGGATTTATACTGTGTATAAATTCTGTAGCTATACGAATAAAGCCATTACTCATACATTTGAATGCATACATTACTCACTGATTACTCCATTCACTACAAGGACTGTTTCTAAAGTTGAGATTGCTCTCCCTCAAACTGTTTCGCAAGGAAAGGTCAGGTTGTCTTTTGTTTAAGAGATAACATTTTCCTTTTATAATATAGAAATGTAGCTTAAAAATAGCGATGGATTGGTGCTAATGTAGGTTAAATGTTTGATAGATGTATTGCAAATACACGTAAAGATGGAGCTTGTACATGCTGCTAGTAGAAACATGAACAAACCCAGATGTAGGACATTGTGTACTTGCTGTTGATTTGCCGAAAAAATATTCAATAGCAAGAATACAATAGAAAGAAACTACTCTGAGCTGAATAGCACATTCACCAGCTAGAGTTACGGTGCTTTCTGTCAAAATGTGATTTCCCAAAAGAACTTAAAAAAGGGACAGTGTGCACAGCCAAATCCAGCAGGATGCTCTCTCTATTCAATGTAATAGATTCTATGCTCGGCATGGAGGAGTAAAATGCACAACTACTGCACTTCATCAATGTGCAGAAGTCATTCACCATCAAGTCAGTTCGTCACCACTCTGTAGAGTTACCTCACCGATAATCTTCTAAAGTCTGATTGATCCGCTTTGAAGAAAAGGTTATCCGGCCTCTCTGACTTTGTGATGGCAGCGGTTATGAAAATGTTACAGTTAGTGTGGTGGTTTCAAACACTTCTTCTTAACTTTTGAGGGACTGAGTTTCAGGAAAGATAAAATATCTCTGGAAGATTTAGATTAGAAATGGATCACAAATCAAAAGAAACAAACAACGTGTCTGTGTCTGAAGTCCACCAGAACAACTTCAAATGCTCCTTTACATGTTTTCTACAAGTCTGTGAAACTCTACTGGAGGCAAGGAGGACATCACTCCAGAGGATATTTGATGATGGTGGAGGGGAGAACAAACACACTGGTTCAAAATCCCATAATGTTTTAGATCTGGTGATTATGAAAGGTCATAGTATATTACTCATAGCATTATCATACCCGGTGATGCTCATTGAGTCAGTTATTGATGTAGCATGTATTTACAACAAACAACACAAAGTGCTTCACAATTCAAGACAAACACAAGACGTGAAATACAGACAAATAAAAAAAAACGAGTGATACCTTTAAAAGAGATGGAAAATAAATCAATGTCCACAGATTTGAAGGGAGTTTTAAAAATAAAAAGTCACGTCAAAGGCACAGCCACCTTTAGTTTTAAACCTGGAGGGAGGAACATCAACATGCCCTAAAAGCTTTCTACTGACCATTCAGAGCACCACAAGTGATCCTGAAATGGATTCTGAATATGAATATGAGATGGTGGTAGTGAGTCAAAATAAATCATGTTAGTGGTAGAGCAGTACTTTCAATAAACAGGTAGAAAACAAAGTTACAGTATCTCTTGAGACAAAATGTTTGATCACTGGACAAAGGTGATCACTTGCAATGTTTTGTGTTATTCAAACCTTCCTTTTGAGCAGACAAGTGGACCCAAAGTAAACCAGCAGATGCAACCCACAAGTATGAAAACATGTTCGTTTTTAGTTTGTGTCCCGTCTCCATCTTTCCTGTTAAATGCCGACAGACAACGTCCTATAGGGAAAAGAAAGGAGCACACGGGTTGATCTGAAGGATTTAATTGAAGAAACATATCAACACTGCTGTATCCTCGTCGGAGACAAAGACAAAATGGCAAACACAGATAGTCAACCTACAACATGTAAGCAATTCTCATTGGATAATTGGTTGAACAGGATTTCAAATCTATTGGATAGTGGATCCTAAAGTGGGAGTTGCCGTAGGGCACTGACTTTGGCGACTCGCACTTTTGGATCCACTATCCAATAGATTTAAAATCTGGTTGAACCAATTATCCAATGAGAATCACTCACTTGTTGTAGGTTGACTATCTGTTTGTTTGCCTCTTAGTCTTCCTCCTGTTTGACTCAGATGAAGTAGTGTTGAGACGTTTAGTGTCTTTTCCCTTGAAAGATTCCTGTCTGGAAGCTGGGAGGCACCTGATTCAGCCGCATGCTGCTGGAAGATATACAAGGAAACTCTGTTTAACTGAAGGTACAACATGTTTGTCACATGTTTGTTTCTTTTTACTGAGAAGTCCTTTCCCACTCAGTGCATTCAATGAGCCGAAATCGATCTTGTGCTCTGAAATAATTAAGTTTCAACACTATGTCTTGTACCAGACAATAGCAGATCCTTTTTGATCTACAATTTACTGCATTTGCTTCCTGTCATTTCCTGTTGATGTTGTTAAAACCTTGTAAAAACCAGTTAGCTTTGGTCTCCTTCATTACCACTCGCAAATATTGTTGTTTTGGTCTCCAGCTGTGACAGCTAGTGCCATTCAGCCAAATTGTTTGGACTGATTTCCTTCAATCTTGCCAGAGGACGCACTGTAGCTCCATCCCCTCCCCGGGGTCTCTCTCTCACGGACTTTGATGCTTTTGAGACATAAATCTTGGACAGCTTTTTCCGCTCATCCCCGAGCTGTGTCAAGCACCACTTTGTTGCCATTTCAATTCTCCGTTTCATTGTGGCAGCTTCCAAAATGGGCGCTTGGAGAGTTTTGGCCTGGTGCGAGTTTGTTGATTGCAGTGCTTTATGACTTGTAAATGTGTTTGGTGGCTGAGTGGCATGGAGTGGTTTCTTAATGGGAGCTTATCAAAGCAGTGGGCAGCAGGGGAGGAAAGAGACAGATAACAGGTGCAAGATAGAGAAGGAGCTGGATGGTTCCACTACTGAGATACACACTCAGTTGCCAGTTTATTAGGACCATATAGCTACAACTAATACAGATCCAGTAAATCCGACATTCATGAAGGTTGTAATGTTCATTCTTTGCTTTGCTGTGTGATGATTTTGGTGGCTGTAGTTTGTGGTGTGTACTGCATTGTACTGAGAGATCAATTTATATCAGTAAGGGGAGACTGAATTACAGAAACTCTGTTTAATGCAATGCCATTTAACGGCACCACAAACTGCAAATCATGCTTCAAAGGAGAGTAAAAATTGATTTCATTTTCCGCCTCATTCATCTTCATCTACACTTGTATCTTCAATATATATAGTGGCAACATACCACATCTTGTTAATAATAACCTTTCTTGAATAAACAATAAATTCGATTTTTTTATGTGAATGAACCTGACCTGCACAGACTGGAGAACTTTCCTTTTAAGCTTGCATTCCTTTGGTTGAGGATTTAGCACTTAGCACATGAGCTGTAGCTTTGAAAGAAGAGTGCATGATCATCCTGCAGGGAAAATACAAAAAAAACCTCCTTTTGTTTTCCTCGGCTAACACTAGATGTCCCCATGAGCATTTGATAGAACTGAAACCGCTCAGTCGGTGCCATAGCACCCTTTAGATGTTCATCCACACGCCTTTTTCCTCTTCAAGAGCATATCATGTAGATGCAAATGTAGAGAAGCAAGTGTGCAGACATCGCTAACGGGACGTAGAATACTAAGCGCCCAGGCTAAACGCAGGGCATTACATGGTGATGTGTCCCAGTGGCCTGTGGAGAAAGTCTGAGCTCTGAAAACAGAAAACTGGTGTATTGTGGGTCAGGTGATCAAATCAGAGGATTAGATGGGGAAGCTTCAGGGGTGTAACGTCTCGGATCTCACAGCAGCTCGCCCTAAAGTGGATTATGAAACTGATATTGTTGTCCGATGTTTACTGGAGGGCGAGAGATGGGAGGAAAAAGAATCTGCCGGTAGACAGAGGAGGAGACGCCGGTGGCTGATGTAGGATAAACGTATAGCTCGCCCGGAGTAAGACTTAAGATCACTGTGGAGAAGAAATAAAAGTGTATAGTGGCAGGTGGAAGGAAGAGCTGCGAAGAGAGGTTTCACAGGAGGGCGAAGTTGTGATTAGAGAGAGATTGGAGGTGAAATCCCAGGGAATCACCGGCAGCTGTGCAGGTTGCTCATTGAAGTCTTACTTTCATGGGTGTGAGGAAACAATCAAAATGGAGTTGGGGAAGAATCAAGAGCGGGATTGATACATCTGTGCCAGGGACTTTGGATTTAAAGATGGAGAAGGACTGGGAAGTAGAGTGTACCGCGGAAGGACCAGCAGATGTTCCCTTTTGTCGGCGCTGTAGTTGGAATTAATTAAGCCCCCCCCCCAAAAAAAAAATCACAACAGTCTCCTCTTCTGCCCACCTGAATCTTCTAATTAACTTGTTTTAAAACATGAGATCACAACATTTCAAGTTTCAGCAGGGGAGACGAGCTTTTATTAGCATATTCATCATTCCTCATGTGTTTTTTCCTTCACTTTTCAACACTATTTCTTGGTTGATGAGGCTCATTTAATTTGTAATGATTAAGTGATGAAAACGAGGCTTGTTTTAATTAAAGTTTGTAGACAGATTAACAAAAAATGTGCTAGTGGAGTGATTTTACACATCAGCGGTAACCATTGAGACGTAAAACAGTGTGTTCACCGTATTATTGCATTATTCTTACTTCTCCACATAGAATCGATTTATTTGGAAAGAAAAAGGATGACATTTTTTGTGTGCAGTCCTTTCAAACCCTTGGTAAAAAGGCATTATATGGCTGTTTCAGGGCTATTTAGCGTGTTCTGTAAGAAAAGATGTAAAGCCTTAAAGACCTTGTTTGCTGTAAAAGCCACAAGCTGCAACACGGAAATAAACTTAATTCCACCAAGCCAAAGATACAAAGGGAAGTTATCTTGCAAAGGTTTTTCCGACTGACAAAACAAGATTTCACATTTTTTTTGATGTTCTCTTCACAGTCACAAACGGTAAAAAGATAACACCCTGGGTTCTGACTGAGGTTTGACATTGAGAGACAAATCTCACCAGAAATCCGCTTTGTTGATTCCGTTGTGCTGCATTCTGCAGTTTCAGACTCAAACTCAGAGACGCTGCAACAATGTTGGTTAGACATTAAATGACAACTAGAGTTAGAGTTTAGAACAAGTTGTAAAAAAATTAATATAAATAGTCCCGCACCAATTTCGAATTGCACTCTAACAGATGATCAGTGGGCAGTTTAAAAAGGATCAGCTGAACCAGAGTATCACCTTTTTATTTCACTGTCTTCTTCCTTGTAAAACCTGGCCCCTACATTATTACCCACAATGCAACTTGTGTCACTCGTTTCTCATATTTCTCATGTTTTATACTACAAATTCTGGCCAGATCCTACACATTGTGTGAAATGAAACGCACTCATTGTTTTGTTTTTTACGATCCACTGGTTTTACTGCTTCAGTTCAGACTCACTGATTTCTTCAGTAGAAAAGCTCTGATTAGAAACCACTATATGCTAACTGCTCAACACTGAACTGCAGCGACTTGCTTGTAAACATTATGGAGCATTTAGCTGCTGCGGAACCAGAGGTGGTGCTGACCAAAAATGAATCTCAAAGGAGAATATTGGATTTAAATTCACCAGGTCAACAGAAACATGATGCCAAATGAAAGCTAACGTTGCTCCGTGTCTGCTGGATGTGTGACCTGTTTGCTAACACATCCACCATAGCAAGTAGTTGTTAATTGGTAATAAGTAAATTTCAGTTTTCATAGCTTGTCCAGCTGTCCCAATGCAGCCACGGAAATCAATGAAGACTTCTTTAAAGGAATCTATAAAAATCTGCAACATGTGTATTGGATTGATTCAATTTAATCTGTATTTATTAAGCATTTACGTACAAAGATAAGTGCTGCTAATTTGATTCAGAAGATGTTTGATCATTACTTAATGATGAAAAATGGGTGAGATATTCATCACGGATACTCCAGCAACACTATTGCTCTATTAATGTGTAATCACACTAATCCTCTCTTTCCATAGAGGATATCTCAGTAGATTTATCTGTGAACATCTGTTTGAATCAAGCAAATCAAACTGTGCTGATTCGCAATAAAATCAAAGTACGGCTGATTATCCTTTTTTATATATTAAAACCAAAATTGATGTTTCTGAGTCAACTCGGACGACAATGTTCATTATTTATGCCATAACAAGTAACAACTTATTTCAAAAACAAGCAGCAATTAACAATGTTTGCTTTACTTACTATGTAAAGTAAAGATGAGCAGCACCAATATGTTTTTGTAAAGACACCAGTAAGAACGTAACGATTGAAGATGTTGAGTTCTACTCTACTCCTTCGGTGTCAAATTTACTCAATACTAATAACATCAATATCACGCTTTACAGTCAGCAACTCAGCCGCAGGCAAATCCCAAAAGCAGTACGTGACAAACGAGCCGGTGTTCATTCACATCACTCACCACTTTATGAGACACATTTCTGCTTGTTCATTACGAGGCTGCTGTTTCACGTAAAAACTGACTGTGTCCTGTCCAACTCATTGTTTCTCCAGGTTGTTTTACTGCTCAGTGTGTTCATCACCTATTTGGATGTCTTCTGTGTGAAAATGACCCAACTGCATAAAGATCACATGAAATGATGGACAAAGAGAAGAACATTTCTTGAGTTTTGAAGATTTTTAGACAGTTAAACGATGTTGTTGCCTGTCAGAGAGAAAGTAGATGTGAATGTAACACTGTCAATCATTTCTTTTGTATTGAAAGAGTTGCTTGTAAGTATTTAAATCCAGACAATTTTGCCATCAATTTACTTATTATTGTCTCTATTATTTTCACTTCATTTTTAGTGGAGACTTGGCACAACTCCTCCTCTACAGAGTTTATATTGTAATGACAGATGGGATATATTATATCGACATATAGCCCAAAAATGTTCAGTAGCCGCAACCTCCGATCATGCGGACAAATCAGTTACATCATTTCTAGAACGTTTTTGGACCCTCATCTTCGTGTGAGCTCAGACACATTTAAAACCAGATTACTTTGTTAGCATTTTTAAAAACAGGATATCTCTGAATGTACTTGTACAATGTCCTGACACTAAATGACTGTTGTATACTATATATCTGTTTTTAAGTCTTTTGTCTCAATATGTGATGTTTTTTTGTTCCACGTTGTCATGCTTTTAGTTTCTTATTTTTATACATATCTTAAGAGGAAATTCTAGTTATAGGACCTTTTTAGAGTTGAAATGTTGCATAAATCAAATTTGGGACCAGGCACAGAAAACTGCACACACAGCACGTATAGGGCAATGAACTGGAAGTTAATAGAGGCAAATTTTTGCCCATGGGCTTCATATAAGGTTATTCCATTCATAGACAGCCAGGTTTCATCCAAAGAGCAAGTCTGCATTTTTGGACAAAAATGGTGAATAAAAATGTCATTATCTGATGCAGGATCCTGCATTCACAACCTTTCTGAGTAAAAGTATAAACTTATTAACAGCTAAATTAAGTATTAAAAGTGAAAGAAGTGTTCAACAACGCTAGCTACGAAAAACATTTCCTGTAATACGTTTATATCCCACAAAATCAATGGGACGGATAAAACACTGGACTTCTGTAGAGGAGAAGAAGCGTGTTTGTGTCTCGTGTGTGACCACAATCACAAGAAGTTGATTTATTTGTTCTTTTCTTAAACCTTATAAGTTGATTGTAAAGACTGTTTGCACGTAGCATACACGTTGCTGGCCATTCAGAGGAAAACGCACAAAATGAGGAATAAAGTTTCTTTAGATATCTCTAGTATGTACCCTAGTATGAGTATACTTTGCAGGAATAACTTGCTATGCAGTAAAATGGCTTCTGTAACTGATATGTTATTATACATTATATTATTGGGTCGATATTGATGTGTAAGGGTTTACGGTTTAAGCAGCATTTAAGTGTTGTTGCTGTTTAAGAGAGCTACTTTTGTAACCGTGTTGGTTATTTCATGTATTTGAAAAAGGTTCTCAAATGTTTTAATCTATTTTTTTGTTCTGCGAAAAAAACAATAACAATTGATGTGGAGTAAATGTAATGGAGTAAAAAGCAAAATATTTCCCCTTAAAAGTCGACCGTAAAATTAACATACAAAGTACTTAGAACCTTGAAGTACTTGAGTAAATTACTTTAGTTACATGCCACCAGTCCCCGATGATGCTGTGGTGAGAAGCATGCAGACGAGCACACTTCTCACCACACTAACTTTTAAATGGTATAAAACGCTGCTTTCAGCCTGGTGTTTAGCTACTCTTCAGTACAACCAGAAACTCGTACCAGCATGACCTCTGCTCGCTCCTCCACAAGTAAAAGCTTATCCAAACGAGACGAGTCCTCACGTCGGTTGCTTGTTGCGTTTGGTCTAATCCTCACCTCCCCTGCAGCAAAAGAAAAAGTACATAGGCTGTACAGCAAGAGCTGCCATGTTCGCTTGCTCTGCATAATGAGATCTGATCACAATATGGACAGAATGCAGACATGCATATAAATCACAGATGTAAGGTCAAAGGCGTGATTGGATTGTTCATTAGCCTCGTAGGAAATCCAAATTCATTGCACTGCATGGAGAAAATCAGGTCTCAAAGGAGCTGTAATTAACATTCATACCATTAATATAACATCAAACATATTTACTATGTAAAGATAAAGAGTAATGTCTACCTGAGCAGAGAATGAAGTCGCCCTCTTTGTGTGTGTGTTGTAGTCTGAGCTTTTCCTTGCTAAATTGACATAGCCGGCCGGTTGCTTGTGGTTTTAGTGCTTGTGAGCGTGTCTCACTGGGTAGCTGATGGCCGCCGCTCTGCACTGCTCACATATGGCGGTTACACCTGATAACGCTGTCCTGACCGTTGGTGCCGTCGCGGAAGCATAGCACCTACCCTCCGGTTTTTGCAACATTTCGGATCCGTATTTAAGTTCTTGTTTTCTGCTGTTTATGTTGATTTTAGAGATTTGCTGCATTTATGTTGTTAAATTAGCCTAATGCCTTCATATATTTTGGTAGGATTTTAGGTTGCATAAAATCTTCTACAGGTTTATACTCTTTATACATAGTCTATGCTCTATCCAAACACACTATGCTTACTATAGGAACACCTGATCATGCCAAATGTTAAAGGGATCTATGACATTGCATTCAAGTGGCCTGAAAATGTCTTTTACTGTTTGTGTCTCATGCGGTTGTCTAGATATATTTAAATCTCTGACTACTTTGTTCGTCTCTCCATTTATAGATAACGCTTGTCCAGTTGCAATGCAATACAAATTATTTTGAAGATATAATTTCAGTAAAATCATGTTGCCAGATGCTAAAACAGCATTGAAATATTGGAATCAAAGTTTGTCAAAGTTGTCTTGAAGCTCTCAGTTTTTCTTCCTACCAGTATATCTCATTCCTAGACCTGCTTCAAATCTGGACCGTGTCTTTTTATGTCAAGGAAATGTTTCATGTTTTTCATCCTGCTAAGTCAGATTTCATTCCACATCCTTTGGGAAACAATGCTTAGCTAAGAGGCACTTCAAAAGACTACAACACTCAGTTGCAGCAGCTACAAAAAATAACTTTTGATCAATGATGATCCAATTTTTTTCGGTCTGTGTCCTCTGGAAAAAACGTTTGGCAACATTATTTGAGCTGAGACGTTCAGAAAACACTTAAATGTTTGTGCAATCATAAGGATGTCCAAAAATAATAAAATATGCCAGAATAATCATGTTAATTACTGAACTGTCTGCTTCTTTGCCTTTATGGTACTAGCTTCCTAATTAGAATAAATAGTCAATTCTGTTGAGCACAGATTCAGTTCTCCATGAATCCTGGACTGACGCCGTTGGCAGGATGATACGAGTGTGGCAAACACTGTCCACTAATAAAAGTGGAGTGGGCCTGGAAGCAGCATGGTGGCATGTCCTACTCGGAGGGCTGTTTGGGTTTCTAGCTTGTGATTAGAGCGAATGTGGACTCTGACCTCAGTCAGACACAAAAGCTTTCACTCAAAGTGCCGTGACTACTGCATTATGAATGCACCTGCAGATTATTCCATCAGGACTGACTCAGCAAAGACTTCCACTCGCTTTTCAAAGTATCACTCCGTGCATAAATGCCGGGAGCTGAAAACAGTCGTGAGCGAGTCCTGCTGAAAGCATTCAAGAGCAGTAAAACACACGTCAGCTGCCAAACACACAAAACAGAGAGCTGAATACGACGTCCACTGTTGCTGTGAGTCTCCACATTACATTACTCCAGGTATTAGTGTCAAGTTTACTTCTGATATATTGATATTGTGATGTGAGACTGGATATCGTCTTAGATTTTAGATATCGTAATGTGGCTAAAGTGTTGCCTTTTGCTGTTTTTCAAGGCTGCATTACTGTTCGTTGTTTTTACTGTGTTAATATTTTGTAAAAGCACCAATGGTCAACACTAAAGTATCGTATCGATATCGAGGTATTTGGTAAAAAATTGACATCAATTCACCTTCTTCCTCTACATTATAGTGTGACTGTCTGAAGCTTGTTATTCAGCCAACGGTGAATCAGACTGATACGCTTCTGAAAGCTCTTTGTGAAGAAAAAACAACATTTAATGTGCCAGTTAAAAGATGCATTAAGCAATAACTCAATAAATATTCTGATTCATCAATTAATAATCTAAAAGTCTCTCTTCAGTATTCAGGCAGAAAACGAAGATTTGTTTTAAAAATACATGTTGCAGCTACCAGTGAAAAGATGAAATGAGGGGCTCGTTAGATGGGGAAACACTTGAAAGTTATCACAGCAGTCATTTTATCTTTCAGTGGACTAGAATAGGGTAACAATAAGTGGGAACAGAACATGATAAACATCTGTGTAAATGCTAAAAACAAGAAAACTATTATTTTAATTGTGGTGAAAGCCGGGTCAATGTGATATAGTGAATGTTGAAAACTGGGACATTTGAGTGTTTTATAGATATTTATCAGGACTTGGGACACCCAGCTTGAAACTGTACCAATCCCGCTGAGCGTAGAAGGTCTGGTTAGAGCAGTTTATACAGAGGTTAGCCCGCTACAATGGTCGCAATAGCAACGGTACGCAGAAAAATGGCCGCCGCTCTTACCATACTGTTACGTTGATTTGAATGGGAATATCCATTCTTCCCCATTCTATTTCTATGACTAGAGCCCATTATAATGACCACTGGAGCAGTGACCAGTGAAAGTTTAGCATGCTTGCTTAATAAATTACTTATGATTATTTAAAAAAAAATACAATGCCAAAGACCAATCTCTTGATTGACAAATAATTTCAACATCTTCACATACCTAAGGATCTGCTAACCAAAAAACCTGCTAAACCATGGAGTAATCCACTCCCCATTATAAGTTTGTAGCTATAGCCCTCTTTTTTTTCAAACATTGGAAATGTCATTCTACCAGCGGAGCTCTTAAAGTCTTTTTGTTAGCTCCCAGAGAGCGCATGCAGGGGTGGTTCTCCAGCACAACTGCTGCATTAATTCACAGAGGTCAAATGGAAAGTCTGAGCTCTGGAAGACGGCTCCAAACGAATGTCACTCTGTTCGAGTAGAGGCCCGCAGAGCGGAGAGTGGGAGCCATATGCTTGGTCCTAATGCAGCAGTCACAGCGAATGTGCACCGAGTTGACATCGCAATCTGGAGCTGTGCACGCCGCCACCAAAGTTTAACCGATAATGGGATGTGAAACTGGTCACATATCACATCTGTGTGAGCAGGCTCCTGCTGACGCTCCCCGTACAATTTGTCGCAATCTATTACAGTCTTCACCGCACACCGACACACACACGCGCTGAATATTCTCACTGCCAATCTTTTCTGTAAAGGCACAAAAACACATGAAAAAAATGCCAGCTCACACGCACCAATTCATGCAAATAACCAAATTTGAACACACACACACACACACACACACACACACACACACACACACACACAGAAGTGGACTTTCTACCACTCCATTGTGTGCAAACTTTCAAAACCAACACCCCCCCCAACCTATTGTACTCTCAAACACGACCGCCAGCACACATTACACAGAAACCCACACACAGACAAAATGAACTCCCAGCTTGAAAAACAAGATGCTACAACAAGCTGCAGAGACAAATTCCTTCCCCCTCTTCTTTATTCAACATGCAGCCCATTAATTGTTCGCCTGATAAATTACAGCCATCTCAGCAGCCCCCATGTGACATATACACTCGGGTTGTTTATAAGCACAGATGTGGCAATGTAATCTTTGGATTTGCCGGGAGAATGTCAAGGGAGAGCCCCCTCTTACTCGCCTTAATGAATCATGCTATAACTTAATTTTGAAGGAGCAAAAACACATTGGGCATATGTGCTGACTAAGCGTGAGCACGTGCATCATGTTTAATTATATGCATTGATGTGGCACTGGCTGTGTAGTTACTTATGAGGCATGACGCTCATGACATGCTTTATCAGGATTTACATGAAAACATGTTTCTGTGGGGTTTCTATGAGCAACATCTCTTGTGCTACGTTGTCATTATTGACTCTGCACTACACATTACAGCTATTAAATACTTGGTATTCTTTGACCAACACATTGTCACCCCAATGCGTCAAATACCTCAACTTGGTCAGTGCTCCTAACTATGACACTCTAGGTCCCCCTCTTACGTCCCTTATGGAAGTGTCGGGGACGGTGTCAGTACGCTCCTTACATGCGTCGTGTTTTTTTAAAATGAACTTTTTGTCTTCACAGGAAGTTTCGTTTAGGCAACCAAACATTTTAGTTCAGGATGGCCTAATCGGGCATTTGTAGCAAAAGCAACGACTTTTTTTACATATAAAGACCACAAAAGCACACACCGGGGGGGTTGGATGGAAGGTGGATGGGTCCAAGAAACGGTGATCTTTCAGCCTGGAGACCGCAGTTCATTCGTCGTTCATTCATGTGAAACGAGTAGTCAGATTGATGCTTTCATCATGTAACATGCGTACTTCAGTAATCACACTTCCATAGTTATTTTAACCCAAACGACAATCTATTTCTAAACGTAACCAAGCAATTTTGTTGCCCAAACCTAATTGTTGTTTCCTGTGAAGACAGAAGTTTATTTTGAAAATACCCTGTGCACGTAACGAGCAGAACTGTCATGTGCTGCTGGATTTCATACGAACCGTTGTGTGAGGATGCGTTGCTTAACTCGACTGGGATGACGAGTCACGTGACCACAGAGTGACAAACGAGTCACGTGATTAGCGACTGATGTGAGTCAAGTGGCTAAGGACACTAACGACTCACGTCACCAAATGTCAAGATTTACTTCCAGTTTTGCTCGGGACATGAACAGTAGTCTCCTGGACTATAGGCCTGTGTTTGCTTATGTGAACTATCTCGCACTTTATACTAGGTCAGTTGCTCTGAGCATGTAAAAAGAAGGCTGGTGTGTCTTTGGCATCTTTTGTGTGTTGGAAAGGGTTCAGGAACACAACAATATGTAGTTGAAATGCTTACTGTGAGATGAGATAAACCTTTATTGATTCCCAGCATGAAATTATGTTGTTGGACAGAGATAGGAACAGATAAATAATGAAAGTAAAGTAAGAGGTATATACATTTAAAATAACAATAGAATAAAATATAGAACCTATACGAGAGCATTTAGACAGTAATGATATGAAGGTGGATGTAGGAAGAGGAAGTCATCGGTTTGAACGGGTCGGGGACAGAAGATGCCAGGATGAAAGGGTTTTGTCTCCAGGTGAAATCATAGATGACAATAACGTTGCTTATCACAGCTACACAGACGACGTTCAGATTGACTTAGCTCTTTCACCAAGTGACTATGGTCCCTTGGTGAAGGAGCTTAGATCAAGTCAATAGCCGGATGCAATTAAATTTCCTTCAATTAAATAATGACGTGACGGCTTTCTATCTTGCTTCAGGTCATTTCAGGCTGTGGTTGTATCACCCAAGAAGACTGTCCTCACCAGAAAACAACTGTTGTTTTTTGTTCAAATGCTTAAAATAACCTTGGTCTTCCTGACAAGTGACCCCTTATGGTAAATAGTGTCTGTCCTCTTCCACAAGCAAAAGAGGACGGAGGTTATTGGGCATACGAAGTGGCTGACTATCAATGCAGAACATGGTTTGCATATTGTCTCCTTAATACTACATGTGACTAAGGACTTTTTTACCAGCTGAAAGTATCCTACTGCAACTGAATTTAGTCCTCTGCTCCTTCTGTCAAAATGCAGGTTAAATTCCTCAAAGGTTTTTGGTCCCTTGGTGAAGTTATTGCAGTGGAAACAACTAAATGTTATTTTTATTGACCATAAACACCTTTTTATAACCTGAACCAAGTTTTAGTTGCCAAAACTTGACCTTATGAGGTGCAAGATCAGAAGATGCTCATGTGAGTGACCTACTGTAGAACGGTGACAAAAAGAGTCAATTCAATTCAATTCAATTTATAATTTAGTCTAATTGAACGCTACTACAAGGAACTTTCATTTTGTTTTGATTTTAGCGGCCCATGTGGATGGAAGTGGTGTCATTTCTGAGCACCAGAGTTGCTTTAGAAAACCTCTCACTTTACTGCAGAAGGGTCCGACACTCAGTCCTGGTTCTGTATGGTTTCATCTGATTTTGCATAGAATCCGAGCCAGTGGCACCGATGACGAGCATTAAGAAGGTTCTATAGAGGCATCATATGAATGCGAGAGTAATTTGGGGTTTTGCGGACTCATCCAATATTGACATTCTTGTCTCTTGATAGAGTCAGTTTTCATCCAAGTCATAACGCCAGAAACCATTTTGTGTATGCGGGCATTATGTTGTCATTAGAACGAATGTACGACAAAGGCTGGACACCTCTTTTACACTAATACATCCATTGTTTCAAAGCCTGTTTATTCTAGTATGGAGTCACAATTATCAGGTTACGGATTAGACTGAAACACTGATGAGTCAATAACTCATAACTCATAATGACATGAATATATCAGACATGGTTGCTTGTCTGAAAACATGTTTGGTGGTGCGATCCCCGGCTCCTCCTGTCCGCATGTTGAGGTGAGCGGGACTCTGAACCCCAAGTTGCTCCCCGGGTGCTTTAGAGCAGCACACCTCTCCTTAAGATCAGGATGGGTCAAATTCAGGGGTGGAATTTCATTCAGCTGTGCTGCGTACCATTATAAAAAATAGTTGTTTAATAGTGTCGTGGCACACATTCGTAACAGAATTACAATACACCAAGGGCAGCCTGCAGTGCAGCGCATAAATTAAGAATCTTGAAGTTTTAATTGGAGACAGGCAAATTGATGTGAATAGAAACTAGGCAAAACAAAAGGCTAAACAGAAATAAAACATGAATAAATAATGATAAAATGCATAAATAGCTGCATTTGCAAATGAGACAAACACAACTTTTGATGCGCTGTAGATGTAGCACACATTCATGCATCATAAATAGTATCGACCTGATGCAAGTTATTTTAAAAGCAGTCTTTTGTAGCAGGCTACAAGTACTTGTCAAAATGAAAGATCTCTGTGTGCACAATGACTGTATGTCTAAGTACGCTGCACCTTTAGAAATGGTCTCCCTGTTAGGTAAAGACCAGTATTTTATTCAGGTTAGACTAAAGTACATCTTTATTGCTCTTCATAGGATTCAGGTGAAATGTCCTTCATCTCTACTCCTGGATGAATTGGATGTCTATAATTTGGCTTTGGGAGAGGAGGAAGTTGTCTTTGTTTGCAATGTTATGTCATATGTAGAGTGTTGCTCTTTTCTTACAAAAAGTTAATTTAGTCAGTGATGGGATGCACAGAAAAGTAATTTTCGTGCATTAAGTGTGGCATACTTAAGTATTATTTTGAAGTACTACATTCCAGAAGGAGATTGTGAGATAGCGATATATGATACGAGTGTTCATTATCATTATTGACGCAATAAAAATAAGCAGCATTTTAATGTTGTAGCTGGTAGAGGTGGAGCTAATTTTTACTTAATCTATAACAACACATATTTTATTTGATGATATTTTTGTGTGGAACATCTGAAACTGTCAATAGTATTACTAAATGTCATATAAATAGTACAAAGTACAACATTTCCTAATGAAATGTTGTGGAGTTGAAGAAATGAACTAACTCAACAACTCGAGTAAATTAACTTGGTTACTTTCACTGACTCCTACTTCTACATAATATGAAAAAATATATATTCTTATTAGAGGTTGATGTTCCTTTACATGGTCACCACAAAGATCTTTGAATGAAATAAATATGTAAGAGAATGTTGTTGATTTTTAGCGGTCATCTTCCCCTCGTGATGATCACCTGGAGGTCATACAGCATAGTGAATAAAAAGCACATTTTTATTCACCACTCCGTCACTGGAGCACGCGCATAATGCATGCGTGTGCAAGTGCCCAGTGAGTGTGCGGGGCAGCCCTAAAGAAACCCAACTCTCTCCCTCTCTCCCCCTCTCTCTTTCCCTTTTCCACCCCTCTTAGTCAAGGACAGTTTCGCTTCGCATTCCGCCTGTCAGTCTGCCCTCGTGTTGTTGCTTATACTGCCTACTACGGGATACTCGTGATTGGTTCATCCCGTCCCTCTCCTCCCTCCCTCCCGCGTGACTGTATGTAAATCCGGTCGGGACTCAGCCAGTAGGTGAGGTTGGGGCTGGCGGCTCCTGCCTCGGTGGCGCACACGAGACCCGAGAGCGGCCGAGGTGAGATCGCTGCACTGTCGGAGCTGTCCACTGCGCCGTAGTGCTGAACTCCACAGTCCCTCTGCTCTTCTTCCTCCGTCCTGCTCTGTCGGCTCTGCTGCACATTGGAGATATTTCGGGAAAGGATTAACAACCTCCCCTTTGGCAGTTTATAGGTGCAAACTTCTCCCGAGGGCATCTCACTCTCTTTCGCTCTCGCTCTCTCTACACACACACACACACACATCGGGAATTACACTAATCGTGAATTTGACCGCAGCTCGAGATTATCACTAATAATAGTTTGTTGAGAAGTGTTGCTTCCTTCCGTTTGCCACTAATCTCGCTTGGATTATCTTTCTGGATGGTGTACGTCTGGACGCACAGGTAAAAAGAAAAATGTGTTTTGTTTGTTGTGGAATCAATTTGTTAAAACCTATCCGACCACCGCTCCATCCCCGAAAAGTCCCTCTCTCTCTGTCTGACGCGCTAACAGGATGCAAGCTTAACCCTCATCATCGGTGAGGCGCCACAACTCTTGTCTAATAATCCACCAGGTCACTCTCTCCTCGACTCAGAGAGAAAAAAAAAATCTCCCGATCTGTCGCCTCAAGCGTTTAGCGTTTACTGTTTCAATTGACTTGTCGCCAGGACCTGGAGGCTCAAATCAAGTGATATCAGGATATCTGAAGTTGAGATTACAGTTACTGTTATTCTGTCAGGAGCGCCGAAGCACAAACACGTCCTGTAACACAATCAATGTTTTTTTTGAAACGGCTGGAGACACGCCACAATGCCCAGAGCATTTAATTTATCCGCGCACTACTTAGTGCGATATTTTTTTTTTTCCCTTGGCACGCTAATCCTTGAGTGACACCGTTAGCAGCAGAGGGATTATACTTTTGTTTTTCATCCTCAGTTTTGCGCCTGACTCATTTGGCAGTGTATTACAGGTTCCTGCGCGCGCCAGGGATGGTCCATTAATTGTGTTTATTGATGGTTTGCGAATGAAATCTGGGGTGTTGTTTTGTGGTTTTATCGCTGCGATGGTGCAGCAGATGGAGTAAGAGCTAACCTAAAGCCAGATTAAGTTCTGCCATCGATACGACTCCGATTTACAGGCTGAAATCCTTTGAAGAGGTCTCTGGTGGAGCCTCAGGACAAAAGATACAACAAATACTATAAAGATAAAAAAAAATAAACTTGAATGATTGCCAAATATATCTATTTGTAAAAGATGGTATAATGTAACTAAATAATTTACATGATAGTGTGAAACTCACAGGGTTCATTATTCTGTATTATTTAAGTTATTTTACTTGAGTAATATTTTCAATACGGGTGCTTTTTGCCATGCTTATTTAGGGCTTGCTATTTAGGTGTTAGACTCCTGATTAGTGTGGTGACAATGTTATCGATTTACAGGAATCTGTAAAAGGGACAAGACAAATTCCGAGCAGTCAGCATGTTGTATTTCCTCCATCATTTTGACGTTCTGCGTGATTTACCGGGCACAGACACTAATGATGCCAGCACGTCTCTCTACTAATTGCAACAGTAATTGAAATTCCCGCAGAGGAAGTTTGAATGCTACATAAACCATGCACATTGAACGTTCAGCCAACTGTGAGCCTTAACAATCCAACTTCAATCCTTTTATTCCCACAATACATTCACTTTATCTGTGAAAGCACTTTGAAACCACACGATAAAATCTATTTCCACTGGCACATTGGATGAATGAGCGGGTCTATTCTTCAAGGCTGCACTCATTAATTGAATCTCCATTCGAATACGAACCAGCGTTACGCTTTCCCCCCCCCCCCCCCTTAGCTCAGATCCAATTAGACCATTTAACAACAGGTAGGAGATGGTGCCAGCTGAGCAGGTAGTGGTGTTAATGGAGCTGCTCTGCTTTTTCATTTCATTACAATGACTTTCTTCGAGCACTGCGGGGAGGCAAAGGCTTTTGAGTCGATATTTCTTTTCACTGGAAAGAAGAAAAATAATGCTCGGAAACTGATCAAAGCATTTCAGATTTGAGAGGAAAAGCACTGCGTGTGAAGGTAATGGCAGCTGGTATTATTTAGGGGGGGGGGGGGGGTGATATGACAATGAAGCTGTAAGTTGAGGAGGACGATTGCTGAAAATGGCACTGTTTTACGATCTTCATGATAATCTCAGATGTCCTGGCAGATTCAAAAATCTTTACCAATAACACTCTGAGACGTTTTTACGGGGCTGTTTTAGAGAGCAAACTGGTTTTAAGAAGCATATTTTTCCCGATGTTACTCTTATGGCTGTCTACATAGCTGCTAGGTACATCCGCAAATTCAGCAGCTCACTTTTCAATGCCAAGGCAGGTCCCAAAGGTTTTTCCGTTCCACACCCCTATGATCATGCACTAGTCCTTTTATGGCTACTGTACTGTCTATTTTAAGCTACCAGCGGTTTCTACTGGGTCGCTGAACAAACACGGGAGATGAAACAACTATACTGCAGCTCTAGCAGCTTCCTCTGGGCTTCTTTGGGATCTATGAAATCCATTGTGTCAACATGTAAAGAACCATCATACCGCTACTGAAGTAAAATGTGAAGAAAGCATAATGGAATCAGGTGCCATACTGTGCAGGATAGAGCCAGTTTTATTTGGCAGTATCATTGCATTTAGTCAGTGAAAGGTACCAGAGGCCCTTGCAGATTGAGATTTAGACACTTTTCACTTCAGAAAACTTTGATATTTAAAGAGTCAAGCTTGGTATCATGCAAATGTTTTGGGTTTTATTTGCATATTTTAAGATATGTTTTTAAAAAGTCTGCGTCCACTCCAATACGATTGAAGTAAATATACTGTCAGCAGTTTTTTTATAGGAACTATTTCTTCTGTAGAAAGTAGTTACAAAAAAAACAGTTGTCTTGTCGAGTTTTTTTAATTTATCCACAGTAATGGGGATGTTGTTCCTGAAAAAAGAGACGTTTCTGATTACTTTTTTGGTAACTTTTGAATGTTTTCAGCATCACAAATTAGATTGAATTAATCTCCACTACCCCCTCTAACCTCATTGGGTAGAGGGGGTGCCATAAGGGCTGAGTTCTTACCCCAGCGGCCCGTGTTCAAGTCTGCATATCCTATCATATCATTCCCTCTCTCCCCCTGCCTTTCCTATCTGTCTCTCACTCTCTATCAAACAAAGAAGAAATGCCCAAAATATAACTGGAGATTGAGATCTCAAAACTTGGCCAAATAAAACCAAATGCTATCTGCATGGATGTATATCACTGGAGATGAGTCAGAAAATATTTTCCTTTTGGAAAATACACTTATTGTTTTTGTGAGAGTCAGATGAGAAGATCAATACTACTCTCATGTTTGTGCCCAGAGCTGGACGGCGATTAGCCTAGTTTAAAACAGATAATCTGGCTCAATCCAAATTCCAAAAATACGTCTACCAGCTTATCCATACACAGACAGAATGAGACTTAGTGCTTTTAGAGGAAGCTATGAAATGTAACAAGCAACACCTTGTCCGTCCACGCAGCACTTCTGTGTCTCCACTATTCGTCTGGCAACCTCGAGGAGATGACAGGACTCTGTGAAGTGCACACAGCCGTTCGGCAAAAGACTGTTACAGAACTAAGACAAAAAATAAGAAAAACATTTTACATGCAGTACAGTATGGAAACGGAGTGGTATCGATCCTTTAATCTGACTCTCAGGAGGGAAAAGAATAAGCGTATGTACCAAAATATCAAATTATTCCTTTTAATACTTCAAAAGGATCCATAGTTTGAATTCTGTCTTTGTTGAAAGAACTCACTTGAGTAGATTGTAGATGAGTAGATTTTCTAAACATACTGGTTTCACCTTCACAACTTTTTAAATGTGTCATCAGTGATTTTTGTGGATAATGACTTTTTCCTTTCTGTAACCATCAGGCTTTCAATTTTACAATTCAAAAGTCACATTTCACAAGGTCACACATATAAACAACCCAAACAAAAACATATTTAACACTTGTGCTTGCTATGGAAATCAAAATTTCAAATGTGTTCAAAATAGGTTTAGATACAACAACAGTAAACAAGTTTCATCTCTCAGAAGCTCAAAAACCTAACCCACCTCAACAATAACACTGCTAACATTGCTCTCCCCTCTTCCCACTCAGAGCTAAGCTGCAACCGCCGCCAACTCCCATCTGCGTCTCTGTGTCTGTCTTTGTTGTTCCCCTCTCCGATATGTGGAGTCTTTATTGTGCAGTGGGCCCACACACATTGAGCCATCTTACCTTGCTGCCATGTTCAGGAGACACTACCTCCTGACACTCTTGTGTCTCCTGGTAAGCAGGGGGTCCGTTTAATGAAGTCAAAACCTTTTTTTACTTCATTTTTCTATTTATTTTCTATGTGCGAGTCAACCGTTGCTGAAAGCATGCAAACAAAGAAACAGAAAACGTCGTTTAATCACATGTAGCAGTTACAGATGAGAACGCATAACAATATCATTTAGATTATCGGTATGTGCTTAACTTTCTTTGATGATGTATGAAAAAGTCTGCTCTGTGCAGTGAAGTCAAACATTTTGCAATGGATTCCCCTTTTCTTTCTCATTTTGCTTGGAAGATCAATCTCAGGCAACAGCATGAGGCTCCGTCTCCTGACTTTTCAAACGGCTCTAGACCTCTGAAGCATGACCTCCACTCCACTCCATGTCTTGATTGAACTCCAAGTGGATTGATAAATTGTTATTGTCATAACCCATTTCGTGCAGCACAGCAGAACAAGGCTTCCGTGGCTACTTTCAAAGCCGAGGCCGGGTGAAGCATTGAGACTCTTTTTCTCTGTCTCAGTGCTCTTTGGCAGATGGTCAGACCATAATAGAAGTTGCAGAAACCTTAAGGGTGAGGGTCAACAGGCTCTAGGTTTCTGCACTAATCCTGTCAGTGTGCTGTAAGCGGGCTAATAGCGAGTGTGGCTTGAGGCCTTGTGAATTACGTCTCAGCAGGTGGGGTTAGTGGTGGTGCTGGTGGTGAGATAACAATGCTGTTGTTTGCTGTTTGTTGGAAGCGTACGACACTTGGGGAGTCGGGTGTTGGTGGTCCGGCCATGCGTTGCATTTTAATGGCATCTCAGGCCACAGTTCAGTGTTCACCGCCACTGTGGCCAAGAGTTCCTCGCACAGTACAGTAGATCAGATCAGTCCGATTATGTAATGATTGTTCACAATGGGAGAGCCAATGTGCCTCTGCCAGGCCCTTTCCTGCAGAGTTGTAGCGACGACCTGCACCTCATGACATTTGAAATGGTCTATAAATTAAACGGCTATAAAAGAAAAGTCAAGGTCTTCCCTGCCGTTGCCTCGTATGTCCAGACTCCGGCGATCGTAAATTAATCAAATGTGGGCCATATAATGCACAAGTCCTTGCTGTCAAACCTTTGTCACACAGAACTTATTGGAGTCGCTGCACAAAACCTTCTGATGCGTAAAAGGAGTGTTAAATATCTTGTGGTTGTTGTGGTGCTCGCTCATATTAATTGTTAATAATTGTAGCTTTTTGGATGAATCCCAGGGTACAATCGGAGCTGATGGCACACAGTAGGCTGTTGATAATTCTCAGATGTCTTGCCAAGCTAGATGGAAATCCTGTGCATGACAAAAGATATATTAGAATCACTTTTCAAAGCTGTGATAAATAATGTGCACACTCTCTGAGGATGAATTAGTTAAAATTTTCATACAGTACAAAACTGGCAGCCGGGGCTGGTCACAGTGTGCTGTCTGGCGTTTCTTAAGGACTGCCTGGCTGGATCAAAGATAAATTATATAGTCTGTGAGAATCTTAGAGCTTCTTTAAAAGGGCCAGTTGTTAGAAGCCAAAAACAAAGTCCCACAATTTCCCTTTTAAGTTTAAGTAGATTCTAGTGTTAGGAAAAGTTACTTTTATTCACTTTAATTAGATTCAATCTACTTTCAAAACGTGCACTGCCACAGTGTGTAGCTGACTACTTTTTAAAGGCATTTTGATTCAAATTTGTAATAACAGAAACTGAACCAAAGGGAAATTAACAATGTTATTGACAAAAAAAAGTCAATTTAGCAGCTGTTCTTCGGCTTTCAATTGTATGATATGATCCTCTTCAGCTGTCAAGCTCTTCAAAGGAATAGTTTAATGTGAAGATCGGTACAACTCTCATGTCTCTGCAGTAAATATGAAGCTACCACTAGCAGCGGTTTGCGCAAAGAGTGGAAAAAAGGTGGAAAGAGCTGGCCTGAGGCGGATTTTGTTACCTTAGTTTGGACAGCGGCATGCAGCCAACATACCAAAACCAATGGCTTTGGAGATTCAACATTCATTCTTCACATTCTTAAAAAAGCACATTTTCTCTGTACATCTTGAGAAAGGAAAAGGTGAAATGGCACATCCTGTTTGTGAGTTCAAAAAATAGTGTTTGAGTCCCTGCAGGATCGCTCAGCCGGTCTTAGTGCTCACTGAAATCTCACCGTCCGTAACACAAAACATCCATAGTCCTGCTGAGAACAAAGCAAGCTGCTGAGTTAGAAACACATCAGAGGCTCATTAGCGTTCCAGTGATTGACCAGCTGAACTCCCGTTACCCTCACGGCTTTCTTAATGTCTTCGCTGCTGTAAATCCCCTCACCTCCTCTCATCGTGTGCACCGGTCCGACACGGTCGTCACCACTGTGGTTCCAACAGAAGTCCTTTCATATCCCATCTACAGTACCCCTGGTCACGCGGGACTCAATGAGGGAATATATCTGCCTTGTTTTGTGCCAGAGACTGCCGTTGAATTCTGGTGAAGCTCCAACTTTCTGAGTGTTGAGGATCATTGAAATTCCACGTTTGATTTCAGAAGTTCCTCTGCCTGGATTTGGACTGCCTGCCAGGATTTAGAGCAGATTAACTTTGAAAGTGATTTAGCTCTCGGCTTCTGCAGTTGCTACCGGGGCAGAAAAATAACAGTTTCTCATCCACTATTCCCATCCTCACATGGATATTCTTAACGTGCAAAAGAGAATTCTGGTGTGAAAAGAGATGATTGACAGTCAAGTAGGTAGAAATATAGAGGAGACCCAGCCCTCTGTCAGTGTTATCTAATGACCCACACAACACAATAAACACACTCCCTGGATGCATTTGTGGCGTTCCTCATTCAGTGGTAAAATGTAACTGTGGTGTACGAGGGGATTTAGTGGGGAGGCAAAACACGCCAAGTTCAAAGCTCAGTGTAATCACATTTTATGCGTTCGGATAGATATCTGAACGAAACAGATAAGAGCCTCATAAAAAGGATGGGGGATAATGAATTATGTCATCACAACATGCAGCCAACACATTTACACAAGGGCCTATCTCCTTCTTTATCTGCTATCTGGTGGCACTGGGATGCACTGCTGTTATCCACTTGGCATTTGGAGCTGTGCGTCCTGTCTAATGAGTCGGGGATATCGGAGCGGCGCTCTTCCAAAGGGTTCAGAAGCTGAGTTGTAGACGGCAAGTTGCTTCTTTGAAGTCCAGTGAAATTGAGGGTTCACAAATCCTAAGAAGTCTGAATTAATTATGTGTGGCAGTGGAGTCAGGCTTGTAAATGTACCATAGGGACTGAGGTGTGATTGATACAAGGGGTTTTGAATGATGAGACGAGTTTCTCTGAAACTCCTTTGTGCTGGTTTTCGACATAGTTAAAGGACCGTGCTGGTGTTTTTCCACGTTTTAGCAAATCAACCACAAGGCATGCATAGTTATAGTTAGTAATGACACACTTGGAAACAGAAGAACCACTTTTTTTAACATGAAAGTAAGCTTCTAGGTGATAGTGCGGCGACACAGGTGTGATTCCTCTCACTTCATCATGAAATTGTAGATTTTTTCCCCTGATGACTTTATGGACTTGTTGTCCATGTTGGCATCACCCTGATTCACAAGTCATGCTGTCTGAAAATGAAAGCTGTAAGGGTGATAATTTGTCTATAAAGTCTACGATGTCTATTGTAAACTTTTACTCACTCAAACTGGCTTATTGTTGACTTTCTCATGTAACGGCTTCCCTTCAAACACTTGAACTTAGTACTGTAACTTGGAAGTGTTTGCTTTCAAGTGAATTAACATGAAATGTTACTTTGACCAAAATAAAAACGGCGAGCAAGAGTTCAGAGTGATGAATTATTTACATCAAACACGTTACCTCATTGCTAGTTTTAAGAAAAGTTTTCTTATCAATAGAAAAACTTAGATTAGTTGAACTCCTCTGCTTCACAACGCTACACAGAGTTATTATTAACACCTACATGTTATATATACACAAATTAATACAAATTCATTAAGCTAACTCAATAATTAGGTTAATGAATTGGACCATTAGCATAACTGGTCATACTGAATACATCATGGTGATTATGGAGGGACATTAGGCAGCTCGAGTGACACTTATTTGGACGTGATCCAGAATATTTGAGAGATGATTAAGGCTGCGCCAGGTTTAGGCCCCGGCTTTTACAAGGCCTGTTCGGATTTGGCTCAACTATTTGGACTCAATTTATGCTCCAGAAAGAAATCCCCCTATTTGAAAATTGCTCCTCAGATGAAAAGAAAAAAAGAAGGCAAAGCAGAAGGTTTTAAAGAGGGGCTCTTTTCAACTATTTCCTCATGCCGTAGCCACTATTGCTCATTGCTCATTATTTCTGCTGTCAATAGCACAAATCAGGATGAAGCTAATGAAGTCTTACACTTCCTTTAGCATTACATCCATTTGAAAAGAAGGCCGCTGTTAAAGGTCAGCTTGCGTTAGTTAATCTGTCATGAAAACACTGATTTCTTTCTTTCTGAAGTTAAAAATAAAGCAAATCAAAAGGACCAGATTATAACTTCACAGGTGTCATTGATGCCAACTTAAGCGCCAATATCTTTGCTCTATACATCAGCGGGGACTCCTAAATAATTAAAACAGACTGGAGCATAAAGCTAAAGGTCACATATCAGTCCGTCTGTGTAGAGACATGAGCTAAAATATGTTTAACGTAAATGTGTCCTCCAAATATGGAGATCACAGGAAATTTAGAGGCTGCACACAAAGCAGAATCCACGTTAGCTCTCAGCAGATACAGCTGCCTGCACAGCTGGGCGTCTGCAGAGGAAGCGCTCTCGTAGCAAAAAGAGAGAGCACATGGTCTCACCAAAACATCTGTCACCATGTCATTTCAGATGAATGGCCCTTGATTACACAATGATGGTTTTTGTGAGGACGAGGCCTCGAATTCTGGGTGCATCACAATATTGTTCATCTTGTTCACATTCTTCTAAGAAAAAGAAGTGATGATGAGATGAGTCATGTGAGAATTTGAAATGAATGAAAATAGAACTTCCTTCTGGTTCGGTTAAGTTAAAGAGCTAAGACGCCTCCTCAAACTGAAACCAGGAACTAACTCAGGGACTCAAAAGTTCTTGTGTTTGCGTTGCCTCAGAATATCAAGAATGGCGAGGAGGCTAATTAGTTGCTCGTAGGTTAAAAGGGAGTTTGAACTCACAAGAAAGCCAAGGCAAAACGAAAAAACTTGACTTTCTACTATGTCAATTTTATAATTAAAGTTGGGTAAGTCAATTATTTCATTTTAATTTACACATGAATAACAACAAAATAAATTCCCTATACAGACAAACCATGTTTACTTGCAGTCTGAATGAGTTCAGACTGTGTAACAACAACTCCACCTGTCCTGCACCCTCAGAACATTTTCAGGGTGCAGGAACTATGATCCAGCAACCAAAAGGTTGCTACGAACAAAATCCTTTCCATGACTTTTTATATTGTTCAAAGAAAACGTTTTACTCTGGATTGACAATTGATACCACGGAGTTGTGACTCAGAGAATATCCTATTTGTGACAGATTTCAGGATCATTTGTGATCTCTAAGCACCTGGTTTATAATGGAGATTTTTTTCTATCGAGAAATCCTCTGGCACACGGGAATTAATGCATTTTATGTTTCCAGCTGCTGCAACAGCTTGGAATAAACGGAGGGGCTGGGCAGTGATCATGTGCAGCGATAGTCACCATGCCGCATCACTAGACGCAAGCAGAACTTAAAACTTTATTCACAAAAGTCGTGTCAGATGTGACATTGTTGGCCAGAAAATGTAATGGCGCAGAGCAGTGCCAAAATCCTACAACAATGATTACGTAGCTCCCAAGTTGTTGCCAAAAAACAAAGAAGGCAGATCAGCAGTGTTCTTATACTTTAATGCACAGTTGTAAAACACAAGGACTAAAACTGGAAAACACCAAAACAATAATTATATTTTATGTCCTTTACCATATGACTGTAAAAATGTGATATGTTTGTGTTTACTCCTGGTCTTGGAAACAATAGTTTATAGCATTTTAAAAAGGTGACTGCCTCTCTTATGCTATGAATAAATAGGAAATAAAACGACAGCAAAAAATGGAAATAAAGTGTCATCTTGTCTTGGTATACGTGAAGACAACAATCATCTTTCAACACGCATTGGGCAAAAATCAGGGAAGCAAACCAAACAAGTTGGCAGTTGCTCCGGAAAATGAACTATAAGCAATCTCACATTTATTCTGCACATCACCATTAATGAATTACCAGCACATGCTTTAGTGGTGTAATTTACAACTTTGATTTGTGCGGTCTGGAGGGGAATAGAAGAGTTTTAGGATCGAGGTTTAACATCCGATATAAAGTATGATTTTAATGTATGATTTGAACCTACATAGTGTTTATAGTGTTGTTCTATGAGGCCTGTGTTCGGACATTTTTTTTAATATATAGGTGCAAAACTCTCTACCTTCTCAGATTAACAGCTTTTCTTGTGCTGTTGACCAGGTTGTAGTTTCATCGTAGATATTTAGGGTTGAGCGCTTTGCCCAGGGGAGAAACTCAGCAGTATTTTTTGTTGGAAAAGATTTTTGCCTCTTTACTTCAAACGCCCGTTTCTTTGAGGTTATATGGGCTTCATATAAGATTACAACCTTACATTCACCAGCCAGCATTTCTAACCTCTGGGCAAGTGCTGCCCCTTTTTATGAAGCCACTTTGCCATTTATTAACTGACTCACTGGCTGCAAGTCTTGCAGAAAGAAAATGTAGTATGGTCTGTTCCGAGTGAGTTTTTTTACTCCTCCAGAACCACCAGAACACTGTAGTGAAAGGCGTTTTTGTTTTCGCCTTATGCAAAACACTCTCAGCAAATCCTTTTCAAACCTCGAGTGTTTAATTTTCATGCATATCGTGAACGTCTGGACTACAGAGGCGGCTGATGCTTCATTGACGCACCAAAATAACGGCAAAGCAGCCGCAGTAGTATGTAAGGAAAAGCGATTCCTAGACACCATGCAGGGACATAACATGAGTACTGTTGAAGATACTAATTTAGGCATGTATTACATTCAAAGTCATCCCTTTGTTCCTTTGTTGGATGGAACTGCTCTTTCTGAGAGATTGGCACAGCAATTTTTTGCATTTGTAAGGGAGGAACAAGGACCAAACGGACGCGCTGCCCTAGGGGGAAGTCTGTCGCCTGTGGTTTTGGACATGCTTTGAACTTGAATGAGTCCTTTATCGGGGCACGGTGCTGCCGGGGATGTATGAGTATGAGAAGTGCCATGATAACTCTGCCAAATAAGACATGCTGCAGCAGCAAACACACATAGCACACGCTCCAGTGTTCTCCAGATATCTCTGAGACAAACTGCACATAGAAATACCGCTGAGCGTGCTTAAAGAGATCTGCCCACAGGAGGTCAGGAACGTGTCAGTGGAAGCATATGACGAGAGAGAGGAGAGCAGAGCCGTTTATCTGCTGACTTCAAGTTCCCCTCCAGTGACCTCGCTCACAATTTGAATAATTTCAAACAAGCGTCTCTAGGAAAGCATTGGTTTACTGAGCAAACTGGGAGCACCAGTGCATCCCTGCTAGTTGAAAAAGGCCCGTGTGCCTCAACAGCAATGCAATTTCCCAGCTGTGCAGGTGGGCTTCATTTAATGGGCCTGGAGAAGACAGTATTTTTGGAGCTTTGAAACATTAATACAGTTAGATATGGAAAAAACACCATCAGATTCAAGTGCACACAACAGGAAACTATTTTGCCAAATTAGGTTGTACTAACATCAATAACTATCGAAGAAATGGGCTGTGTTTGTCACTATGTTTTTGAAATATATATTCAGAGCATTGATGAAGCTCCAAACAACTATTTGCAAGGTCACGTGTGCTTTTAGTGCATGATCGTGCATGCGAGCGTGTCGCACTGACTAACTAATGGCCGCTGCTCTGCTCTGCGCTCATACGGCCGTCCCAGCTAACACGGAATCATAGCACCTAACATCGGGTTCCCCCTCAGGAAAAACACGGTTAAATCTGTCAGCATTTTTATTGTCTGTTGGCACTGTTAGAGCCTGTTAGACACAGAACGCGACAACTGCACCACTGCGCTGCGAAACACATTATTTCCAATGGCTTGCGCGGCGCCACAAAGGCTTTTTGCAGCATCTAGCAAAGCGTGGGTGTGGGATGTGCGCTGAACCCAGAAGAACCCGAGAGCGCAGCACAAACTGTGTGAAAGGCGCTTTAGGGCTATTTGCACTGTTAGCTGCAAGGTTGAGAGCCCTTGAGAGGCAATATAAATGATTACAATATTGTATTTAGCACCTTTAAATCTTAGACTCACTCATAGACAATAGATGAAACTTGCATGATTTAAGATGGAAAGTTGTCTGTTGCAATCCAGACTGAAAATAAACACACTTCTTTTCTTCATTTTATGCTCTTGTAGAATTGTTAAAAAATTCTCAATTGGTCATGGCAAGTTAACAACATATTGTCTATTGTCCGACTACTGTGGAAGTGTTGAGCAAGGCACTTAAGCTTTGATATACACAATATGTCTGACTGTACTGGACCGCTCCCTAATGTAATTCTGCAGGACCGGCTGACTTTGAAGCAGGGTGATTGCAGAAAAACCTCATGCATGCTCAGCAAAGTGGATAAATAACAGTGACTGAATAGAGAAAAAAGGAGAGATTTTTGTCCTGCTTTGACACTTTGCATTTCATACGATAGAAAGAAAATAGGATATACTGCCAAAGTGCTACAAAAAAAGTTGCTGCCACAGGAATATGATGAGTGAAGCCTTTAAATGTCATTTCAACGCTTGACAGGTTTTAAAACAGTTTGCAAAAAAAAGCATTTAAAGACACAATTTAGAATAATACTCGTTAGAAATTTGTCCATCTTGCAGAACAGGCTTTGATTTTGAAATCATCTGCAAGGGAAGCTCATAGTATTGCTCATTGTCTCTCTATATCTGTCATCGGTTTGTCTTGTGGCAGCATAAGAAACGGGAATAAGATAAGCTAATGTGGCAGAAGCATGACCTTGTGTATCTTATAAACGGGGTATTGAGCACTTGAAATATGTGACACCCAGACTCACAAAAGACTCAATAAAGACAGTAAGTGCAAAGCGTCCAAAATATGATGTTAGAACTTTTAACATATTGATTAGTTCCAGTAGTTTTAACTGTCAGAATGATCAAGTCTCATGCTTTGTGTTGAAATGAGGTGTGATTCACAGACTAGTTGATCAACCTTCACATTGAGAGTGTTTTAGCGCTGTGTTTGGCCATGGTCTGTTTAAAGAGCATGCATGTCTTTTTCAGCACTCGTCCTTCATTCACAGAGGATTAGTGCACTCACACTTGCTGTGCAGTAGAACCACAGTGCACTACTCTGATTGACCAATTCATTGGAAATTCAAGAGTGTTGTATGTATTCAGCTTCATAAAGCAGTACACAGAGTATTTCAACTTCATAAATCACGAAGGGCGAGGTCTGTAAACTCCAGTCAAGCCCCTGGGACAGCCCCCCCCCCCTTGACCATTTGAACTATGATGAGTAGATATTGCTTCATTTTAGGATACAGTTTGAATTTCACTCTTTGACTCCGAATTCTCCTGTGTGTACTAAGGTCAACCCACCAGACATCAGAATTTTGTCATACTCTAATTGTGTGGATTCAACACTTTTGTGACCAGGTGTGCTTTACATCAAAATATTAAGGATTCATTGTAATGTCTTGTGAAGTTGCATCTAAAAGACATTGCCATGTGAAGAGTGAGATTGTCATTGCTAGTTTGGAGATTTGAACCTGTAATTATTGCTGACACCTACAGTATTTCAAGATATTGGGCCTTAGGATTTCAGAATTAATCTGAATCAGGCCTTTTTCTTTCAGTTTATTGAGAAATAAGTAAAATCTTTTGTTGTTGTGACAACTTTGCAGACTACATGGTAGCTAGCAGTGCAAAGCAGATGCTCGAGGGAAGCGTTGACTGTTGTTGCTGTAAACTCAACCACAGGGGTTGCTGCCCTGTTGCAAGGGGTTGAAATATATTAACTTGCACCATAAGTTGTTTTATTGTTCAGAATATGTTCTCCGTCTTGTTTAGAAATCATGAACTCAACTGAGGCTCATACAGTGCTGTTTAAAAAACAGAAGAAACGCAGTGTTCCCAGTAGACTATCAGCCATATTCAGAATTGAGAATTTGTTTAATTATATTTGAGACGAACTGACTATAATTAGAAAGCTGTAAATTGGAGAGGTATCAGCAATAAGTCAGAATTACTCTAAGCTGACAATAATCACGTAGGAGAAGAGTATTCTTTAATTAAGGCTCTGTAGGGGAAAATAAAATGTATAGCGCGTTTTAATTATGTATTCCTATTTTCCAGACTTATGACTTACCAGACATGCATGACAGCTGATAATAAATGACACAGTTTACATGTATTCAGACCCAGTTAATTCCCAGCATGTTGCAGTCAGGTGATATGTAGACGTAGTATCTGTAAGATTGGGCTTTATAGACATTTCTGTTGTTATGCTCGCCCAGTGCGCTGACAGGCAAAAACCCGCTGAATGAGACAGATGGGGTGGGGGGTTGGAGGAGAGCGGCTGTGAGCTTGTCAAGACATGATGCATTGTGTACGTCGTGGGAAATGGGTATTCTTCATTTGAAAGTCAATGCCACAGCTTAGACGTGCTCCAGGGAATTTAAAACCACGAGCCAAAGTTATGATGACACTCCCTGGGGAAGTCCAGAGAAAACTTCCAGACTGTTTCTGTCTCCACTGCTTTCAAGGCAGATAAATAAGACTTGGACTACTCAAACATGCACCCTCTTACTCTCACACACAGTGACTTGTACTGTATAGCCTGTACACTTATATGACATGCACATACTAGAGCTGTCAGTTAAATTAAGAACCAATTTCCCTAAAAGATATCTCATATTTTCCAATATAAATGAATTTAGCTTTTAGGCATTTATTGGGTGAACTTTCACTTTGAATAACATCATTTAATGAGTAATACAATTAGTTTCCAGTTCATTATGTACACCTATATGCAGTCTAATTATAGAAATAGAATGTGAGTAGAACGGACATTGAACTTTTTCCACATTTGACCAGTACAAAAGAAAATGGCGATTGTTGTTATGGTGACAACACACGTCAGTGGGGCCGTAAAGTGTTCTCTAGCTAGGCTGGCTAGTTAGCTACGTAGCTTGTCATTTTCCCAGCGCTGCTGCTGAACGGCAGCCTGCTGTCCGTCTTGTTTTTCTGTAACCAGTGTAGCATTAAAGCATAGTGGACTTAGCAAGCTAGCTAACTAGATAGCTGCAAGTTAGCATATTGAGTCCACCATGTTTTAATGCTACACTGGTTACAGAAAATAATAAAAACAAAGTCAAACAAAGCAATGTGCTTTATAGACTGTGACAAGTGTGCGGTTGAAGAATTAGGTTGTTAAATGTGCTGCTAGTTTTTGTCATTACTGCAAAACCTCACCTCAGTGAGTCCAGTACTTGCTGGAAGTTGGTTTGGTTTATATGGATGTTGGCCCGCTACAAAGGTAGCAATGCTAAAAGCTATACTAAAAAAATCCCACCTCCACCTTCAAGGTTATACTCCAGTTTTTGTTAGAACATTTTAGAGAGATGTTGATTAAATGTCAGTCATATTTGATTCACTGTTGCCTCATTTCCATCTGTGTAATTTGTCATTGTGGCAGAAAGCTCTATTAACAGTGATGGTGCACAAAATTAAAAGAAAAATAGACCCAATGACAAGGAAATTAACTGGCCACAAAAACAAAAACGAATTCTGGTGTGCAACAGGAATAATTTAATTTTGCATTATTCAATTCCACAAAAAATACTTTTGCTCTCTTTCTAGAGGAAAGCATAGTTTGCGGTTGAGGAACTGAACTCTGAGCTCCTAGTAAGGTTAATAATGAGTCGGTAGTTGAAAGAAGTACAACTGTAAAGTTATTTGTAGAAGTTGTGACTGATCATAAAGAGTTAAACGTCTGCAAAGAGCTGTACTGTATGACGCACTTAAACTTCTTAAAACTGTTCATATGTCTCCGACACAGCATCCTGCAAAAATTAGTCCATTAATAACCCATTTAACACTGGGACGCCGCAAAGAAGTTGATTGATTGTGCTAGCAGATATGGTAATCCACCTAGTGTGGCTAAAAGACTGTGTTAGCAGAGCAGTGGAGCAGCAGCAGCTGCAGGCAGGGCTCCTACCTGGATCTGGAGAGTTTAGAAATGCATAGAGAATGAATGTGGTCACATTAAAGAGGCAATAAGTACGATTTTTAGTGCCCCATAGCGTAAAACGACCATTATATGTCTGCAGGGGGTTGCTAAGGCGCTTGATGATTAACAGCGTTTTAACAATTACTTTGCCAGGTTCAGAGATCTTTTGAATTTCTCGACTCGTACTTTGGAACTACAACTCCCTGCCCACTGGATTATCAAGGCCCTTTCAATGCCCCCTTCCTACTCGACAGACAGAGAAAGGAGTGAGGGAATGGTTGACGAGGCATTTCATTTACAAAGGCTAATGGCTTTGTTCTGAAGGAAAATAAGCTGAAGACCAGGGCTTAAAGCAGCATCATTATGCTGGCTAGTTGCATAGAACTTGTGCATACATTTCTTTGTAGATATTTCCTTTAAATATTTGTTCCAATTAGCTGCTTTATTTGTCTTGGTTGTGAAAATATGACTTTAATGTTTCTGTAAATTAAACTGGGCGAGGTGGATGGATGGGTACAGAAGGTGGTTTAATTCTACCGTTGTCTTTGACGAAAAACAGATTTTTTTGAATGTCAATGTTTTTAGGTTAAGCAAAAGTCTGGAATATGGGTGTTGAATATGGCAGACAATTATATGCACACCCAAGCTGTTGATGTTTGTTCTTCTAATTGAACATTTATATTTTTATCAGCATGAAACATATTCTGTGCCCAGTTTTTCCATATCTGTTCAAGAAAAATAAATATGAAAGGCTGGAGTTTCAAAGCACCAAATGTGTAGGGAATCTGCAGGCAGCTCGGAAAGGCAATAAAAGTCACGAAAATAAAGTTTCAGCGTTCCCTCTTCGGCCGACACATCACAGCGTCAAGTTGCTCTGCCGGCACCACCTCCTGACCTCCGTTGAATAGCACGTGGGCCCACAGAGCTGCCACAACAGTGCCGTTGTTGTCTGACTCAGTGTCACTCCAGAAGAACCAAGAAGCGGGGTCACCATCCTGCTGTCAGTCATCTCCTCCGCTGAAGGATGATGAGCAGGCGCTGGTGGCTTGACACGGCTCAGAAAGTACAGCTCAGTGTTTGGGCGTAAAAATCCACAAGTCAAGTCGAGTCAAATTATTTATAAAGCGCTTCTAACAAAGGGGATTTTTGCAACGTGATGCACAAAGAACTGAAGGCATAAATGCAGAGCGACGGCGAGGGATACAAAATAAGAAGGAGCAAACACATTGCAGATTTGAACATAAAGCTTGTGTGCATGTGTTTTTGTATTTGTGTATGTGTTACACTTACACTTTTTACTTTTTTGGACATCGCTGTTTCTGGGACACAGACGTTTTCACAGGGCATGTTTTTTTTTCTTCACACAAAGAGTGTTTTGTTTAATGTTGTGCAAAGGTCAAACTCGTTTTTTCATATGGCACAATGAATTATTGAAAATGCAGTTATATCGGAGGGGGAAAGTGAATATTCTCGCTCTGTTAAATAAATATATTTGGGCTGCAGCTCCGTGAGGGTGTGAGGAAACTGTTTAAGAAGTAATCTCACCGCTTCATCACAGTTGCTTGACTTAGACACTCAGACTAATTAATCCAAAGCCCTCACTTTAATTGCCTTAATATATTGGCTCTTTGTCTTCTTTATCTTGATTTTCTCATGACGTCTATTTCCCCTTAATTGATTCAAAAGGAGATCTAATCTCCACGCAGAGTGTGGGGCATGTATTGATAGCTTTATTTTAAACCAACGACAGTTTTGCGTTTCCCCATTGTCTACACTAATTACTGCAGACTTGATGTATTGTCTTGGCCAAACGGTATCGAACCTCCAGAGGTTTGGAGAAGAGCACTCACCTTTCTCGTTTGGTTTTTGACAGGAAAAGACCAATGAAGACAGCCGGATGGTGGTCGGCGGCAATTTTACTGTTGGGCCTCGCTGTGCTCGGCGCAGACGGGAGACCCAACAAGGAGGGACTCAGGTCGCCGCTCTATCGACCAGTCGTGAGATTCCGACACAAGGTATTGATCGCCGCCCCTTTTCATTGGCCGTCCATATCGAGAGGCCTATGTGCTTTTGCCAAGTATGAAAGTAATTACAGTGGCGCTTTTCTTCTTCCGTCAGATGACTCTCCTGTGGTTGTTGTCTTTATTCTGCCCACTGAAAAATACTTTGATGAATCATTATCCTCCCTCTGTGCCAGGGGACTGTCTTTTTAAAGACAACATCGGATTAATCCGAGGCTCAGCTGAGCATAGATGAAAATCAGCTTTGAGTGAAGTGAGGAAGTTCGCATTTCATTTTAGCTCGGCGTTTAAGGTAAAAGATACAATTTAATGCTTATTGACCCAGCGATACAGGGCACATCTGCTGCTTGTATTAATCACTTGGGCTGCATCTCAAGGAACAAGTTACATTTTCCCCCCTCTAAACTTGTAGCATTATGTGGATCAATTAGCATCAGACTGGGATAGAAATTGACTGTTTTGGCAGACGGGGGGACTTCAGGGGACATCAAGTCTTTTGTCAAGAGGCATTAGTGGGATTGTTGTCCTTCAGTACACATTTACCATAAGCCTCCTTTTCAAATTTTGTTCACTAGTAAACACTTCTCCTCTCTATAAAATCCAAGATAAAAAAATTAGCAGTGACAATAAGTGCTTTTATTTTAAAGCAATCTGTCATCTTCAGACTAAATATTGCATTTAGAATGTGTTCCGGCCAGCTTTAGTCACGTCTGCTTGGGAATGAAAAGCAAAGACAGTGGTAGTGAAGGGTGAGTGGGCTGAGAGATGGAGAGCGAGATGGAGAGGGATACGGAGGAAACAGATGGGTAGGAGCGTCGCTGGACTGTAGCGGAGTTGAGCGAGGAGCCGGGAGCGATGGAAAGCTGTTGAATCTACACAGTGGTCAAACACATTTTGACCTTTATAACAAGATTTATTTAGAGAGATGCTTTCCAAACACGTAGACTGCACAGATCAGCTATGTGAGAGGTCTGCTTCTTTCCGTCCACAGCTACTCTGGAAATGGTGTGTGTAAAGGAAGTGAAGAGATATAAACTTCAATACCCAAAGAATCCTGTAATATGATCACGGTAAACTGCAGAGATAGGACTTCTGCCAGACTGGGATGCTTTATACCAAAGGGAAGTGAGAGAGACAAACTGCCTGGATGGTCTTAAAGGGCCAGATCACTGTTTTTCTACCTCATCTCTGTGTACAGTGTGGCAGTTCACCATTTTTGTGTTAATACTTTTCATTACAGCTCCAGATCTGAAATATCCTGTGCTTAGGATCCAGAAAACAAATGCGCTTTCTAGATTTCATCATCTCACGGTTTCATCTTGTGAATTCAATGTTTTTGAGTCTGGTGGATAAAATGTTTCTGTCTCTTGTGTTCATACCTTTGGGTGTAGGATTTTGGGTATAGATTGAGCCCTTCGATACCACGAAGTGTAACTGATTTGAAGTGTCTTGCTACTAGAATTTTATTTCAAACTATGGCGAATCTACAGTTTCAGAGTTTGCCTCAAAAACATAATTCCTTCCATTTTTTAAGTTTAAAAAACATCTTCTGTTTAAAAATCATATGAAGGTTTGATTTTGAAGGTTGTGTAAATAATGCATTACATTCAAACAGTTCATTTTGACTTTTGTGCCCTTCTATTAGCCTGGTTTGGAACCAGAATAATTAAAGTAATGTACGTCCACAAGTAGCGGGAAGTTGACGAGAAGCTACAAAAATGATGTATGTGCTCTTCCACTCGAATGAAATGAATGTGCCTACTACCACTGTGATTACATCGCAGAGGAATGTCATTACAGCATCTGCATACCATTACAATCCATCCTGCGAGAGGACAGAGGTAAACTCCGCTCATCTATCCTCTGTCACAAGAGGGCTGTGGAAATTTACAGCGGTTTGGTGAAAAATGGCCACATTGCCCAAAATATGTCATCAGCCTTTTTGTTGCTTAAGAGAATCTTCGCCGCTGCCTGTCGGCTGGATTGCTGAGAAGCTCGGGTCATCCACTTGTCAATACAGTTAAATGAGCAACATTAAATAATAGTTGTTTTTAAAATTAGATATCCACAGATTGTAGAAAAACAACGGCAAGTTTCAGAACATGGCTTACAGCTCAGATTTTTACTCAACTTTTTCTAAATGACATAATTCCTTGAGTGCATTTTCCACATCTGCACAAAATGTGCCGATCGTCCTTTGAGCTCACTGCCACAAGCTGTGATCCGCCAGTGGCCGTGTTAATGCGATGCCTTTTCCTTCTCTTTGAAGGACAGTGCTTGACAAGGGTAACGGGATCGTACACAACCTTTTATAAGCTTTCCTCACAAAGACTTCAATCACGAGGAGGCACTCGGCCATAAACAGCTGGTCACATGGTCTACCCGTAAATTCACTGTGAAATCCTCCGCATGGGGTCGGGAAAAGGACACAGATCTCGGCCACCAGAATCCAGTCCTAATTATAATTCATCGTTTTGGGAAAACCACTTTAAAGTTACTGCTCTGTAGCTTCTATTACATTGAGATTTGATTTCATACAGTCGAGGTCTTTCACGACGAGTTTCACCGTAAGAGTGATGGAGAGACTGGCTGTGTAATAGCAGCGGCTAGACTTGCTCCGCACGAGGGACAAAAGCGATTTCTGTGAGTTTGTCCCTCTGACATCAAGCTGTTATGTCAGGACAAACAAAATGGAGGCAAGGGCAACTGTGTGAAGAGCCCCATCCATCCAGCACTGGCTTGGCCACATGGCAAATCTAGATTAACAGGGGATGAGAGAGAGAGAGAGAGAGAGAGAGAGAGAGAGAGAAAGAGAGAATGAGAGCGAGAGAGAATGAGAGAGAGAGAGAATGAGAGAATGAGTGGGAGGGGGCCGGGCAAATGAGATTGAGATAAAGAGACATGGAATGGGAGAAATAACAAGAATAAATCGTAAAATTCACAAGAGCTTAATGTACAGTAGTTCCAGTTAAAGCTGCAATAGACAATGTTTGGCTCAAATGTGACTGTCAGCATTACTTCCACCCTCCTCCTCCTCCTCCTCCTCCTCAGCTGGTCAGTGTTAGCCCCAAACCTTGTCAGTCATCTTGATGAGCTGTCTACTTTCAAATGGCAGCCAGCCGGAGGCTGAGGTAACCAGCTTCCGTAAAGTCTCCACAGGGGCTGATGAAGCAGACGCTGAATGGAGCCAATCTGCTGCAACAATAACAAGATGTCCATGCTGGTGTCAAACTGTTCAAGTCTTTTCTGCTGCTTATTTTCTGCTCTTAATTGTCTGGTTACTATTTGATTCTTGTTGTTAATATGATGACTTTTGTTGGTCAATGAAAGGGTCTGCATTGGTATGCGTGTGTTGCCAACAACGCACAACTCCTATTGGGTACATGTGCTGGATGAAAAACAGCATTCAAAGTAAAATGGGAGGTTGTCTGCAGATTTATATTTCAACGCGTGCTCATACAACGGTTCGTATGATATCTTGCAAAAAGTATCTCGTCTTTTTTTGTGTGTTTCCCCTATGAAAGTCATTAACACGGGCAAATGTCTGCTCGTTACATGCAAACATCAAAATCAACTTCTGTCTTCACAGGAAACTACTTAGTTAAAAACCTACATTACGCAAGTTACTGTACATGATAAATAACTCATCGTTGACTTCTCGTTTCACATCGGGGAACGAACAGCTGTCTCCTGGCTGAAAGAACCGCTGGTTGTTGGACCCATCTACCTCTCCTCCCCCCTGCCCCGTCTGTGCTTTTGCAGTCTTTATACTTCTTTATATCTGCTAATACCTGGATAATATTTGACATCATTTCGTGGGATATCTACGATTTACGGAGCATTATTTCTCGTAGGTATAGCTACGAATGCCTGGATATTTACAAGCTTTCAAGATGTGTTTAATTAATGCAATATTTTGACTTTCACTGTCTGTCTGATAAGAACTTTAGACTTTAAAACTCTGCCATTCTATGAGTAAGGATTTTAAAACCAATGTAACTTTTTTTAATGATTGTGAAGTAAACGGCAGCATAACTGTGTTCACATTACAAAGTAATCTACTTGGAACCTGCTTTTCCATGTCTTTGGTTTTACAATTTTTGGTCCAGAGTCCTCCGCATCAGCACCTGTCACATTGAAATGAAATGAGGGAGCTGTGTAGTTTTCCCACCATCTATCGGTATGAACTTACAGATAGATTCAGCCTTGCTGATCGGCCGTCTTACTGTAAATTCAACTCTCTTGTCATACAGGCATGTTGCAATTTGCAGTTATATGTTTCAAGTTGATTTGTACTTGGAAGTGGATGGTGTGGAGGAGTGAGGGATGTGGGATCTGAAGTAGGAGAAGGAGAGGAAAAGGAGGAGGGCAGTGGAGGGAGGGCGGGTGAGAGATAAAGCAAGAGAAAGATGTGGGCGGTCAGCCAGCCAGCTGTGACAGGGTCAGATGAACCTCAGGTTGTTCAGCTGGGTGCTTCATCGTCCCCAGAGTCTCGGGGCAGCAGAGACAGGCCCGCCAGTGGCCCTGGGGAAATCACTCTCTTCAAACAAATGAAGTGTGAACACTGTCTGCCATATGCAAATAGGCCCCATTTGACATCTTGCCTACCTGTAGTGCAATTCTGAATGTCACCTCCTCCAGAGGGAAGAGGGATACGAAGAATGTCAGGGAGCCATAGGTGCTTTTTGTGATTACTAGGAAACAATATTTTGTAAGACATCGCGAAAGATGATCATTATCTTGTCATGATGTTTAACTTGGTTGTCTTTTTAGTTCCATAATATTTTTTCAACTTATTTTTTAAGTAAGCTTATGGTAAAGCCGGGGAAGTAGTGTCTTTTCACCTGTAGGGATTTTTCCGGACATTAATGTCATTCGACGTTCAATAGCTGTGACTGGTTTGCCTCTGAATATGAAGGGGGTCATTCCAAACATATACGACTGCTATTAATCGTCTTTTAATCATTTTAGTGCTGAAACGGAAAGTTGATTAATTTATGAGTTGATGAAACTATTTATCAAACAATCTGCTACAATCTATTACCTGCTGAAGTAATTTATCAATCAAAAATGAGGAAAATAAACCTTCAAATGTCAATCTTCTCAAATGTAGGACTTTGGTGATTTTGTCTTTTCTACATTGTTCAAAATGTCCAATTAGAAGACAATCAATCAATCCATCTATTGAAAAGGTAATTGAGAGATAAATCAATTAGAGAATTGTCGCAACTAGAGCTGAACGATATAAGAAATTAATCAAATTGTGTTTAAAAATAATGTTTTTAGACCAATATTGAGATTGAAATTCAGGATATAATTAAAAAGAAAAGTTCTGTGTCATTCATTATACACAAGTATTAAATCATTCTATAGTATGACTAACACAACATTGGCTACAGTCAACATGTAAACTGCTTCCATATAAGCTTTGTCTACGTGATGAAATGACATGAATAGATTCATTAATTGACTAGAATAACATATATATATATGTTTTGAGTCAGATCTCTTGGATACTTTTATGTAATAATAATATATTATTATCCATACATGTTTAAAGAAGAAAATACTGTTCCTTGCAAACCCAGGGTTTAAGTAATCTGCTATTTTCCGTAAGTAGTCACGGACCACTGTTCATTATTGACCGTAGACCTGTTGCATAATGCATCTTCTCTAGAACACCACCGTGCTCAAGTTTGAATGTTCCGTACAAGAACAAGAAAGATGAGCTATGCAGATTTCACTGTAGAGAAATCAAATATTAATGCCTCTTTCTTTGTTTAGTATTCATGGTTTTGTGGAGAGCGGCTACTCAGAATAATAGCCCAGATAACAGCGTTTTCTACAACCGGCATCAATATGCATGCTCCAAATGCAGCTGACTTTATAGTGCACCTACTCAAGTGGTCATGGTTATTTGCTCTTCTTTATGTGCTTCTACACTGTGATTTCCATTATTTCTTTCTTTTTTTGGTCGGTGAGAAAAAAAAATGAAACTGCAAATTTGTGCAAAAAAGTGGTGCAAGAAGCCTCAGAAGGCATAGAAAAAGAAAGTGAAAAGGATGAGTTAGATAGCAGATCCTAAAGGAAACTATCATGTTTGAGTTCCATGGATTGCTATGATAAGATATAGGAGTGGGGAATATGAAAAAAATATATCATTTGCAGGAGAAAAGGTTGCATACAAAATAATGAAATAAACTGAAAATATCCTAGAATATTCCTAATGTGAGAAATGCTGCTTTTCACTTAACCTTAGATAATCATCATTAACCTGCTCGCCCTTCTATTCTTTATTTATATATCTCTCTCTTTTTGTGCATTAACACAAACAAAAGTGTTAATGCACACAATTATATGTTAATGCCAAAGAAAAAGAAAAAAAAAAGACCAGTTGAAAGGATCATCATTGTGCATGTAAATGAGGCAAATTACCACTTACGGTAATGGCATGTTAATATCTAACTCGTGAGTGCATCATTAGTCTCCATTCAAACAGACGACACTACATTGAGTCAGACAAGTTCTTGCTCTCAGAGTGAAAGCCTTTGACTCTAATGTCATGCCAGCACTGACATATGATCTCCGTTGAACACCGATCGTTCTAAGTAGTGTATAAAATACAATTTCTGTGGTACAATCGGCAACGATTTCACTACCTCAGCTAAATGGAAACATGTTGTTGATGCAGTGATCTTGTATTTTATCTTAACTCTGATCTCTTCTCCTCTTTTCTTTCTGCTCTTGTTCCTGCAGGATGGGATCCCTGATAGCTTGAGGATAAAGGGTGAGTTTCCGTCTCTCATTTCCTCCTCTTCCTAACTCTCCTAATGCAATTTACAGAACCAACGTTGTACATCATGCACGTTCGCCGTATAGGGTTGTTGTGTGATGGAGGCCACGGCATGGCTCAAGCACATCTGCTCTAGTATCATTTGGACTACCCATGTTTTAAATGATTCATGCAGGTTTTCTTCTTAAATAGAAAGCAACAGAAACCACCGGTTACAGAGAGCACCGTTAACCAAATAATATCCACTTTAGGAAACACATTAGGGAGCACAACACGCTATCATTTTCTTTTTTTCCCGCTAAATGCGACGATCTCAGCAGATATTTTAACCACAGTCAACCAACCGTGCTGTAAACATTTGCCATGGTGGTCTCTGCTGGTTTTCACTTTACTTATAAACGCTTGATGAAAAAAGCACAATGCAAGCTTCTTAAGGTGGAATCAAATAGCCACTGACACACGAGGACAAATGGTAGTTTATAGATACAAATGTGTTGTGCTGTAACATGCTTGAGTCATGAAAAAGCTTCAACAGATTGTTGTGGTTGAAGCCGCCCAAGACCTCAATATCAATATCGTATCCTCTCTTCAACTTCAGTACGGCCAGTGGTGAAACAAGTGGAAAAAAAAGGGGGGAGAGATCGGACCTCAACAATGTATTTTACATGAAGCTGTGAAGGACATTCGTGTCTACCTTCTCTTCCCACAGCATTTTTTGTATCAGTTTAGCAGCAGTGTAGTTGCCAGATATACAGTATATCTCAGTTAATAACAATGATTTTATTTATAGAGCACCTTTAAAAACAAAGTTCACGGAGTACTTTGACAGACAAAGCTAAGCCAAAGCATGATACAACACATTATAACAACAGAAAGCCGAACAGTGGGCCAAACAAAAGCAAGACAAACTTTGCAAGATTTAAACACTGATCAAACAGTAAAACAAAACAAATCGATGCAAATAATACAAATAAAAGAATAAAGAGAGAAAAAGCAAATAAATGCAGTAAAAAGACGGCATCACATAAGTGATGATAGCGGTTTTGTGCAATATACTTCTGTGTGTAAAGTCTAAAATAAGGTTTTGTGCTTTGGATCTTTGTAAATGTATATTATTAATATCTCAGTAATTAGTCAATTTATAGTTGTAGTAGGTAGTTACTGTAGTTATACTGTGTACACTAATATTTTCCTCAGTACAAGCTATGTGTTAAGAGTTTTGCATTAACCTTTTAACCGATAAAAATGAATCAGAATGATTACTTGACTTCAATTTTCTCAGGACACTTCTTGAATTCACTACTTACAGGGTTACAGGTTACAGACAGTTACAGGGTAACAGCATTATAGGGCAGCATTTATTCACCACGGTCTGAACTTACACATACAGCTATACAGATATAATGTTACTGTCAACTTCATATTTACTGTCAGTCACACATACACACACACACACACAGTCTCTCTCCCTTTTGACACTTGCACACAGCCTACGCACTGAGTATAACACATTCTAGTTAACAAAACACATCTTAAACATACATAATTCCCCGTTGCTTAGGCCCGGCGGGGAGTCAATTTAGGGGCTTGCAGTACACTGGCGGAAACCCAGAATTAATTATTGTGTTAGCTATAATTTACATCTACAGTGAAAATCTCTTCACACTAGTTCTCAAAATCTAAAAAAGTGTTTCATTCCAAGCTCCCAAATATGTGAAGTGTTTGACTTTTCTTTATTTTAAATCATTGTAAAGTTGAATATCATTTTTTGGGCTGTTGGTTTGACAAATTTAAAGTTATTTCAAAATGTCACCTTGGAAAACAACTGTGATGTTGTTATTATTCTAAACAATTTAATACTTTAAAACATAATCAATAGATAGATTAATCATTAATGGTCATGACCATCAGCTGCAGCTGGCTCCATTATCCCCAACCAGCTTCATCTACCGGTGTGGTACAAAGCAGGTGTGGACGCATTCATGCACCATGGTTCTCTTGCTGTTTGACAGGTGCATCTCATCTGTCAACCTGTCACCTTTCTAATGTCTTCCCTGTCTCCTCTAAACAAGAGTCAATGTCAGGCAAAGGTGATCTTTCTGTCCGACTCGCCTGCCACTAAGTGTCTGAAAGGGCCGCTAAATGGACGTCTCCCTATTTTTCTTCACCAGGGAAGGTCGAAGCAGTAATTGTAGAGGGTGTATTACCATAAAGGGCGGCCCCAGCTGTCTGCTGTGATTCACTTTAATGCGCGACGTAAGCCGAGAGGGGAAATCTCACTTTGGCCAGATTTCAGCAAACTCATTTCCAGCCCCGATAACGAGAAGGCAAGCGAACTGTAGAGAAAACCATAAATAATTCAAGCATCAACCCCGTACATTGGAGGCTTCTCATTATTACGCAACTGAGGTCAATTTAGCGTTAAAACGTCGATTTTACAAGCTGTGTCACCATCTACCTTTGGAATGGACATCTAGCAAGCCAAACTGAGGGGAGACACAGGAGAGAAAAGTTGCAAAAGAATTCCCGGTGGAGAAAAGGTAGAGGTTTAATTTGTGTTTCAAAACTCCAGCAGCGTACATTCGTTATGGTTCTGCCTAACATAAAGCAACTCCACAAGTCTAATATCTTTTAAGAAGCTATTTTAAAAGATTTTAACATACGTTGCTCCCTTAAAATCAAAACCAGTTCGACCAGATAGTCTGTTTTATTTGGGTGGTGTATTTCCTCTCGGTCTTGTTCCGTACTCAAACACACATAATTGAATGTGTTCAATTGTCTGAGACTGTAATATTCCTTGGCCTGTGATGGACCGGCAACCTGGCCAGGGACTACCCTGCCCCGATATTTCACTTAATGTGTGCTGCGACCCTGAAGAGGATGAGCAGTTTACAAAACGGATGGACGGATATTATATTCTCACATTTAATGTGGATGAGAAAACAAAAAAATAATTATAGATCGGGGGAATGCAGCGCCCTATAAACTCTAACTGAATGTCAGCACGGAGGAGACAAAGACGGACAAATGCCAGCCGTTTTGCAGGATGCTCTGTAATTGGAGTCCCAGAACGAGCGTGTGCCACACTAACCGGGCTTGTTATGCAGGCTGCAGCAAGACCTTGGGCCGCTGGTGAAATGCAATTTTACGGAATAAATAGACTGATTTAGCCATAAATATCTGATGGAGATAATCTTGCCTTCCTCATTACATCTAAATAATGTCAGCGATGGCAACACTGCTATGAAGGATGACCTGGTATGGTGTGCAAACAAGAGAGTCTGCCGTTATCGCTGGTGTTTACAGCCCATATTCAGTGTAGCAAACCCCTGTTATTTCAACATATGACACAATGTTTATGTTCTGCCTATATCAGGTTAAAGATGCTAAAATCTTTACCATTTATAAATCTTGAGTAAAACTAAAGTTATGAATATCACTCAAATGCTTTGCTGACATTATTTACATAAAACAGCTTTTTTTCCCACTTTTGTCAGGGTTTTTTATTTTGTTGTTTGACTTTGGTGGTTTGGTAGCAAGCAATGCACGGGAACTTGGCTTGGGTTTCGAGGAGTTGTAGCATTTATTCACCGATAAATAAACTGTACACACACTGCTACATTCACAGCTATAACTGTTCATTTCATACTCGTCGTCACACACACACACACACACACACACACACTCTTTCTCTCTCTAACAGACACTCGCTGATGTTATGCCCGGGCTTTCAATACACTAGCGGAAACCTGACAGAGTATGGTAGTCACCAATGTTCTTGTAGTCATGTTGATGTACAGGGATAGTGGGTGTGGTTGTCTCAGAGTAGTTTAAAAAGTACGAGTACATGAGCACAGTATTGGACACGATTCCCAATACTGCTATTGGTGCCTCGCTATATGATTTTGTTGATATTTTGAATACACCTATAATTCTTGGTGAGCCAGAAGTTAATTTTAATACTGGAGGAATCCAGCATTTTAATCAAAATTTTCATAACTGGAGGACATGCATGAACACGCAAAGGTCCATTGGGTAACCGGTGCAGACTTCTTCATGTATGTAAATAAGGCCACTGAAGAAAGATTCCCCCCGCGGACAGACTGCGATATCAGTCTCAAATAACAATCAAACTCCCTCGACTTTCCCCAATAATAATATGGTACAGCCTTTCAGGTCTGAACTCTGCAGAAGAGCAAGCATCTTATTTTGTTGCCTAGCACCAATGTTTATGTTTCTGTAATCTATGCCGTCTTCCATTCTTTCATTTACTGACATAATATATCAATTTGTATGCATAACAGCTGCCTCGCCCCCACCAGACCCAAGCCTGTAGATGAGCCACATTTGAATAATTCAGATGCTGCAAACACCAAGCTCTAAATTGTATATTAATTCTAAAATTACACACCACCCCCTGGGCCCGGGTTACACTTTTAATAACTCATCACAGAGCGCTGAATGCTGTGTTGCACTGCACTTTTTCTCACTCAGAATTATTGGAAGACTCCCCGTTGTTACACCTAGCCTTTCACTGTTTTGCTACAATTTAATTTGCAATGTCTTTCATACGGTGAGTCTTGATCAAGTAACTGTGGTTTCGCAGAGTGAGCAGTCTTTTTCTTCTGGGCGTGGAGAGAAGTCATTTTTTTTAAGAGAGGCTGTGAGACTGCACTGCACCATATGCGAGCACCATTGACAGACTTAGATGAGTTGCCAAGTAAAAAAAGCCTATAGGATTTTCCTTTTGAACTCCCACAGGAGTTCTCTGGCTAATTTTACACCCACTTATGCTCCTTGACCCACTAAGCCATAAGAGGACAGTTGTGTCTGGCCTAAATACTGTACAGTACAACTCTGTGACCTCCTGCGGGCAGAAAGCCGGCTATACCTTTCATGGTCACACTGCACTTCAGAGAGCATTAGGCGGTGCTTTCACTGCAGGTCTCCACGCTCAGTTTTAAATTATTGCTCATATTTTTTGTAGATGACGGTTCAAATCCTTGGCTGGATATCTCTTAAATTATCTGATCGCAATATGACCTGACAGCGATGTGAAAAACACACCCGCAAAAAGATTAACATCACAATAGATTTGGTTGTTAACTCAACTTTCTCCAATTCTCTTTTTTTGGGATACATATTTTTATTGAAGGAATGATACAATACCTTACGTTACCCTCCATTTAAAAAATAAATTAAAAAAAAGATTACCCTCGCCCACCATCCCTGAACGCACCTTGGTAGCTGAAGTGTTCACAATGCAGCATTTCACATTTTAGCAGCAACACACTTCCAAGGCAACAGCCCACACATTTCTACAACATGTTAAATGATCCAGAATACACTCAGTAGCATTGCATCAGCCATCCTGTGAGGTAATCAATAAAGCAAGTTTGCAAATGTACGCAAATGCCTTCATCCAGTGGGTAGTTCTCTAAGACTCCCTAAGTGTGACAAGATAGGTTTCCATTTCAAGTCTGCATCTGGATGAACTGACTCATACCAGATACAACTAAGAGCTCCTAAGAGTTCCTTCTGTCCTGTGGATGGTTTGACTAACGCAGCTGTCACTACTAACATTGATAATGTCTCCATTCAATTTATTTTCGCTGGTGTTGTGCATGCTGGTTTTAACGGTTTAGCACATCTTGACCAAAAGCCACGTTTCCATCAAGAATTTCTTGGTAATTTTAGTCAAGGAACTAAAACCGGTCACTCCCCTGCACATCCCTTCTATTACACTCGACACTTTTACACCACACTTAAGTGGGTACGGAAAGTATTCAGACCCCTTTAAATTTTTCACTCTTTGTTTCATTGCAGCCATTTGCTAAAATCAAAAAAGTTCATTTTATTTCTCATTAATGTACACTCAGCACCCCATCTTGACAGAAAAAAACAGAAATGTAGAAATTTTTGCAAATTTATTGAAAAAGAAAAACTGAAATATCACATGGTCATAAGTATTGAGACCCTTTGCTGTGACACTCATATTTAACTCACATGCTGTCCATTTCTTCTGATCCTCCTTGAGATGGTTCTACTCCTTCATTGGAGTCCAGCTGTGTTTAAATAAACTGATTGGACTTGATTAGGAACGGCACACACCTGTCTATATAAGACCTTACAGCTCACAGTGCATGTCAGAGCAAATGAGAATCATGAGGTCGAAGGAACTGCCCAAGGAGCTCAGAGACAGAATTGTGGCAAGGCACAGATCTGGCCAAGGTTACAAAAGAATTTCTGCAGCACTCAAGGTTCCTAAGAGCACAGTGGCCTCCATAATCCTTAAATGGAAGAAGTTTGGGACGACCAGAACTCTTCCTAGACCTGTCCGTCCAGCCAAACTGAGCAATCGTGGAAGAAGAGCCTTGGTGAGAGAGGTAAAGAAGAACCCAAAGATCACTGTGGCTGAGCTCCAGAGATGCAGTAGGGAGATGGGAGAAAGTTCCACAAAGTCAACTATCACTGCAGCCCTCCACCAGTCAGGCTTTATGGCAGAGTGGCCCGACGGAAGCCTCTCCTCAGTGCAAGACGTATGAAAGCCCGCATAGCCCGCACAGACTATGAGAAATAAGATGCTCTGGTCTGATGAGACCAAGATTGAACTTTTTGGCGTTAATTCTAAGTGGTATGTGTGGAGAAAACCAGGCACTGCTCATCACCTGCCCAATACAATCCCAACAGTGAAACATGGTGGTGGCAACATCATGCTATGGGGGTGTTTCTCAGCTGCAGGGACAGGACGACTGGTTGCAATTGAAGGAAAGATGAATGCGGCCAAGTACAGAGAGATCCTGGAAGAAAACCTCTTCCAGAGTGCTCTGGACCTCAGACTGGGCCGAAGGTTCACCTTCCAACAAGACAATGACCCTAAGCACACAGCTAAAATAACAAAGGAGTGGCTTCGGAACAACTCTGTGACCATTCTTGACTGGCCCAGCCAGAGCCCTGACCTAAACCCAATTGAGCATCTCTGGAGAGACCTGAAAATGGCTGTCCACCAACGTTCACCATCCAACCTGACGGAACTGGAGAGGATCTGCAAGGAAGAATGGCAGAGGATCCCCAAATCCAGGTGTGAAAAACTTGTTGCATCATTCCCAAGAAGACTCATGGCTGTACTAGCTCAAAAGGGTGCTTCTACTCAATACTGAGCAAAGGGTCTGAATACTTATGACCATGTGATATTTCAGTTTTTCTTTTTTAATAAATTTGCAAAAATTTCTACATTTCTGTTTTTTTTTCTGTCAAGATGGAGTGCTGAGTGTACATTAATGAGAAATAAAATTAACTTTTTTGATTTTAGCAAATGGCTACAATGAAACAAATAGTGAAAAATTAAAGGGGTCTGAATACTTTCCGTACCCACTGTACATCTCACTTGTTTATAGTCCTGTTATCTGTTCGTTTGTGCACTTTATTTTATATTCCACTTTATTTTATATTTTTCTGTAAATTTTTATATGTTTCTACTTTGCACTGTTGATTGTTGTTAAATGTTATGCACCTTCCGTCATGTCAAATTCCTTGTATGTTCAACATACCATGGCAATAAACGGTTCTGATTCTGAAAAGGTTCCTTCAGTCCATTGTTGTCTGCGTTTCTATAGCGGTCTAAAAAACCTGCGAAGACAAAAGGGGCCAATTAGTGCCCTGATGGATGAAAAAGCAACATGACATGGGACAAGGGCATTTACTGTAATTAAAATTTAAAATGGAGCACTTCAGAAATGGAGACTTCTGTCAATCAATTTATTTGTCACATGAAACTGTACAAGGTAACGGTACAACCCCAGTGAAATGCAAACCCATCAGCTCCTTAAATTAGTAAATTAACGCTATTCACCACAAAGCACATGCCTCCTCTCTCTCTCATAGAGTCCTCTGTTCTGTCAGATCGATATATAGAAAAGAGTCATGGTTGAATGGCGTTGTTCGATATTCTGGGATTCAGCCAAGTTTCATGGCCAGTTCAGTTCCTGATATTCTGTTGGAAGCTGATGCATGCACTGAGGTCATCCAATTTTTTTTTATCTCACTGCGGCGGCATTTCCTGCTGCATAGTATTTACTGATGCATGTTGGATGTAATTAATAAAATGCAGAGGAGGAAAATGAAACTAAGTGCGTCTGTCTCCACAGTTAATAACAGAATAATCATCTGTTATTCGTCTGATAATTATTTGTTAGCGCTTCGGATCGTAGCTGCCGTGAAACAATCACTTCTAATGTTATCACACACAAAAAAAGCTTCACATTTTGTCCTAAAATGGTTCTAAATCGATACGTGCACTTGTGTGTTTTTGACTAATAAGCGATGGTCATCCCCGCAAACATCACCCTCAAAGTTCCTGTACTTTCAAAAACTACTATCCCCCCAACCAATGCCTTTTTATGGGGATAAAATGTCCCTGAAAAATGTCCCGGGGACCTAATTTAGACCCTGGTCCCTGCAGTTGAAACACAATGGTTTCCTCCAAAGCTTCATAGTCTCTGAGGACAGGTGCTACGGTCGAAGAGGCTACAATCATTAATAATGTTATACTTGTGCGTTTTCTTCTATGACAAGTCAAAATACACCTGTTAACTGAATTAACTATCCCAATCTTCTCTGGGTTTCATGTGTTCACCCAAAGCTCAGTGTGCATCCGACATTTTTTTGATTTTTTAATAGTGTGATGAAGTTCAGCATAGTTGTACCTGCTCATTAACTGCACTTCCCTGGTGTCCCAGGTGGAAGTCAGTTCCTAATTAAATGTAAACCAGCATCCTCTGAACCACGGTTTAGTACTCTATCAAATATTTCCTGCCTGGGCACAGACTTTAATAAACTAATCGTTCAAATGGTGTTTCTTTAAATGCCAATTAAATTGGATAGCTCTGCTGCGCTCATCCCTGGATACACATTTTCAACGGTAAGTTAGCTGTTTGACTGCCTTCGCTCTCTAGTTTGAAGAGTAATTTGGAACTGCTCTACTGAAAATGAATGGAAGAGTGATGTTGGTGTAGGTTGGTGTCTTTGAAAACCGAAAGAGCTTCAGACTTCAGTCCTGTTATCAGTTCAGATGAAGGAAATTCACCGTTTTCTCCAGAAAACCAAAAACCTTCTGAGCTACATCATTTATTTTTAGTCAACTGACACAAAAAGTTTCAATTCCCACTTGTCTGTCTCCTGGAGATGGTTACTAATGCTAGTAAACATTGACTGATGGACTGGTCTGGGCCTTTTATGAGCCTTAACATATACGTAGTACTGTGATGGCATGCAATTTATTTTCAGCTCTTTGAATGCTTAATGAACTCGCAAAAAAAAATGTTAAACTGCTTATTCGAAAATAATAACACGCACAAGGATAAAAAAAGAGAGTGATGGGTGTCATGATGATCATCAGGAGTGCCAAAGGAAGCATGACGTGCTGCACACTTAGCAAGATCAACAGTATTACCACCAACAGTCCTCTTCAGCGTATAAATGACTCCCAGGATGTTGATACCTATATTTTTTGGCAAACCATATTCCGAACATGTAGAATTAAATGGAGTGAGACAAATCTAATTGAGATTCATCAATACTTCTTAGTGATCTGCCTGAACCCGTGGTACTTACAGTGGACAATGATGAAGGCTTGGCAATGGCAGTGCATTTTTTCACCTCTGAAGGTCAACACAGTAATCATAAGAAGGAACATTAATGTACCTTGAAGGACAGTTTCTGTTCTCAGCCAAGATTAACTTTATTGTATTTTTTTTTTTTTAAATCCGAACGGCAGGACCGCATCAGTGTCCAAACATGAAATACCTCAGTGAGAGATGCACTTAGTGTTCACGTAGAGATATTTCATTTTATTATACTCTACATTTTGTCCAAAATTAAAGTGACTTCTCTGTTTTGCAGCAAGTAAAAACAAAATCTTGAAGAATTCTCCGAAGACCTTATCCAACTTTTCCCAGGAGCTTGACATAAATCGCCTCACAGCGTTGACGACAGCTTTAATATCTAAAACGGCTTGTTGTTGTAAATTTAGGAAGCATGAACATACCATATGAGTTAGAACAGCTAAGGTCCTAGTGTCTCTAACACACTCAGATGCAAGATTAGCTTGCAAAGCTGCTTTTTTGTTGCACGGTTTGCATGTAGAGCGATATAAAAAGATGATTTGACTGACAGTAGACTTTTGTCTTCTTGTATGGTTTTGTTCTCAGCAGGGGTTTAGCTCATCGCTGCAGTTGTGGGAAAAAAAATGAATAAACAAAACTGCAACTTTAGTTTTCTTCATGTTCTTTCTTGTGCTGAAATCATAGCTGGTCTTTTAAGTGTTTCATCATGGCAAATGAAAAAATAAATCTATTTTCCTGTTGTGTTTTTGTCAGACAGGAGCATTGTGTGCTTTTATCCTTTTACTATTCAGTTCATGTCCTGTTTTTTGGGGACTCTGGATTTTCTTCTCTATTGTCCCCTATCGAGTTTAAACGGTATAACCCTCTGAGGCCATATAACAAAAGCCTTGATGTCTCTCTTCAGCTGTATAACCTAGGGCAGAGATAAAGAACCATATGAATTTCATTGAAAAAAGATAAAATAATCCCTCCTAATTGATTAGAGGCTAAGTGGAGGGCAGGGTCGTCGGTTCAATTTTTAAGAGTTCCTCTGCTGAAAAATATTTGTGTGGTCAAATATTGTCAACAGATCCGGAGTGGAGTCCGTAAAGACATTGAAGGTTGCAATTACTTTGAGGGGAGAGATTACATTTCAAACTAAACCTGTTCATTGTGTAAACAAATATGCCTTTGCTTAGATTCCCTTTGTGTGTTTGCAATTAGCATTCCGCCACTGGCACATACTGTATGTCCGTTTCTTCCCTCAAAAAATGTCATCCTAAAGCTGGTCTACATCATTGCTGCAAATCTACTTTACATTAAACTGACACTTAACTGAAGTTAATCTGTGGAAAAGGACAAGTTGTTGCACATCCAACATTATATTGTGTCGTAATTCTGATTTGAGAGGTAAACCAAAGAGCTACATCCTCCAAATCCTCCATGCGAACCTAACTCCTTAAATTCTGTGTTAAAATCTCCTTACTTCTGTGAGAGATTACTCATTTATTAATTACTAATATTTGATAAAAAATAACGATGCATTAACACATATTCATCAGAGGAAGCATAAACATGGGAGAAGAGAAACTACCTGGTTTTCTGCTGTTTGCCAACCAACCAGACAGCTCACTGTAATGTGAGGCAGTAATGGCAGAAGCGTGGGGTGCTTACAATTAGTCGTCAGTCTCTGAAAAATGGGGTTGTTGGAGGAAACGCTCTCAGTGCTGCATCCTGATGTGGACAGAAGGAGAGGAGCCAGGCCCACGTTCAGTCATTAGCTGGGGGAATGAAACGGGACGGAAAGTTGCCAAGTGGCTGCCAGGTGCTCTCATATCCACTCTCTAGCACATGCACTCAGCCAGGGACCAGCACACACATATACTGTAAGAGGGTGGAAGTAACACATTTCTTTTGGTCTTGTTACTGCAATTGAATACATTTCGTTTCCTTTTTTTTAATCATGACTGAAGCATTTGTACATCCCATCTATTCAAGTTATACAACCTCGACAGTAGGTCTTCTTTACAAAACAATTGAATACATATAATAACAATACATATTGTAGCATCTGCTGAGGCACATTTATGTGTTGAATTTACTATCTTTTTTAACAGTGTATTGTAAAAACTGAAAAGGGAAAGTAACAAGCAACCCAATAAAAGCAGGTGCACATCAGAGTGATTGATATGCAGTGTCGATTTATTTTTTCCATTAGCTGATATCTCGGCCACATTGTGTCCTCTTCTAGAGCTTAAAAGTAATACAAAATAACATCTAGCTCAGTGGATGTTCAGAATTATTGTATGAAAAATAGGAATTGTATTTTGCATGCTAACAATGGGATAGGGTAGAGAGATTATAGCTTATACACTAAATAGGATACAGCATTAGTACCAGCTTTGGGTTCGTCTGGATGTTCATCCAAATTCAGTATTGAATCAGTTCATCAAGATTTGAAATCTGTCCATTCCCTACTCTAATCTAACTAAAATGGAAGTTGTCTCTGTCTGTATGTGTGTCTACGGGACACACATCCCGTTCTGAACAGGCACGTTTTGAACTGGCACAGCTTTATAGTCAAATTAAATTAGGGTTAGCTTTCAACATTTGTAAGAAAGTAAACGTACAAATAACTCAGAGATTCAATTAGCGCCACATTTTGTTGGCCAAGAAGGCAGAAATGCAACAGTGATGAGAGGCAGCCTAATAAACTTCACAACTGATAGATACAATCTGCAGCATATTCATGCGCCGCTGTTGCCAATCAAATAAGCAATTAATATCACAATTGCTGTAGCCTTCAGCAGTAAATAACCTGTAATGAAGAAATGTAAAATAGGTTACCCCAATCTCGCTACAACAGACTTCAGTCTGACTGGTTTTAAATAGTCTATAGTTCACAGTCTGCAGACCTGATCTACATGATGGAGTGATGTGTTGTTGACTGTAGCTAACGTTAGCCCAGCTGCTGGAAACAGATGCTCAGCTGGACGGATATCCCGGGGACAAACAAAACTGTTGCTCCTACTTTATCTGTGTATTTACTGCCACTACTAAAATGCATTTATATTCAGAGCAGGGGAGTGCCGCCTCTACAGTTCATTTTTGTCTCGATACTGTAGAACGCACATGTAGTTAGAGTTTCAGCCTACCGTTATCCGTGAAGAGCTTCCGTTCAAGATGCTAGTTCGGCATAAGCATGACCCCTCAGGAAGCTAAGCTGCACAGCTGCTGGGCTTTGGCAGTATTACTGTATACCAGGGTAAGGCTGAAACAATTCCTCAAGTAACTCGATTATACAAATCATCGATGCAAATTCTTTAATCCCCCCCCCCGTCTACCCGTCCACACCAGGTTTGTGTTGGCGCTAATCAACAATAGGCCGACTGAAGGTGTACACAAGAGCTGTCACAAGCAATCCCAAAACACCTATTGGCATTGGTTTGGATAGGTATTATTGTGTGTTGCTTCTGGACAGCATGCACCTGAAGGAGAGAAACAGAGCGAGGCAGACACATTTATGGCATCACAACTGATAAAATGAGACTTTATTTTATTTGTAATGGTGGAAGTAGCTTCTGCAGCGGGTTTTGTGCCCTTACAATGTATGATGGGATCAGTTTGGATGACTCGTGCCGCCTCAGTCTCAGTCAAGCATCACGGCAGAGAGAAGAGACATACAGACGAGCAGCGAGCAAGATGCCTGAAAATTAATTAATAGATATACATTTTAATTTGAACACATAACAGTCTGATCATTTAAATTATAATGCCATTATAATAGTAGACCATAAGTAGACCTTTTTTTAAAGTAATTTTTCATATAGAGAGATATGTGACTAGAAATGTGATAGAATTGGAATAGTAAAATAATCAATAGCTGCAGCACCTATACCAGATTCTTTAGGACTATTTTTCAATATTGTCCTAAATACACACCATCTGCTTTCTATGATACTGTATTGATGAGATGTATTGCACAGTTTGGGGTTCTTTTGGTTTAGTCTTCTTCCAGCTACAAAAGCAATATATGGGTATTTTATTCACTTGCCAGTCTGCCACCACTACCGCATATCATCTCCATTCAGCACTGATATGTCGGTACCAAGTAACGCTACAGAATGTGCTCTCAGGAGAGAGAGAAGGCGAGCGTGTATTACGATGAATATGAAGTTTATGGTAGCTGTGAATGTAGCAGTTCAGTAGAGTATGAGCTAGAGCGGGTGAATAAATGCAACTCCTCAAGATCCAAGGATCCAATGTATGTGTCTTGCGTGCCATCTGTTGATTGAATTGAAAGTGTAAGTTATCCACATCTTCAGCTTAGGCTCACTTAAGGTGGGCTAACCTTTAAGGTGGACACGATGTCCTACATTACTCTTTGCTAATTTAAAAAAAAGAAGAAGATACAAGTAAACAATTGGTATTTTGCCAACCAGGAGTCACAGAAACAAGACTGTAAGGTCCACTCACTACTTCTTTTCTGAGCCATCTCTCATGGTCTTTATCTGCAAATTGAAGCAAAGTTTGCTCAGTTATTATGAATTGGTCTCAGTTGTCATCACATGACCTTAACGTGGGAAGATGATGTTTAGGCCGAAAATAACGCATTACTGTTGGCAGGAGGCAATATAAATGTTCTAAATGTAGTACCTTTAGATAATGCTTCTCCCTCTTGGATCAGTGTGAAAAGTGAATTTGTTCCGATTGAAATTTGTAATAAAATAAATTATAAAAACGTCCTTAATGATTGGTGGGGTACTTTTAATGGGCACGGTGGAGGACAGTCATGGTTTGGCTATTAATATATTTTTGAACCATTGATAAGCCGGAGAACGTTTCACATGCAGTATATAGTTTTCATTTGTATTTACAGTGTCCTTCCTACTCTGCAAAGTAGTTTGTGATGAATGTGTCGGACAGCTTTTTATGAATAAATTGGACGTGACTTGATTTGGTTGTTGTGTTAGATTTCTCGAACACCCAGCAAAGTCTATTCATGTGCCGTCAGTCGCATTTGTAGAGAGCTACAAGATGGATGTTCAGTTGTAAACACCCTGCTATCTGCCTCCTTTACCTGAACTGAAAATGTTCCTGTCTTTTTTAGAAATGTAATACATTTCCCCCTCGCCGTATTTCCATTGTATGTGATAATTCGGGGCACACGGGAGTATTTTGTGCTGCTACTCCTGTCGGCACGTTGTAACTTTGACCTTTGCACTTTTTAACTGTGGCATGTTTTACTGTTCAGGAGGAAATTGCATTTCACTGTTTAGTCATCTTGTATAAGAAGTGAATGTGTGAAAATGTGAATGCAAAGACTTTCGATTCATTTTCAGTTAGTAAACAGAGATGCAGGGTGAGCTGGCAAGGTTTCAAGAGCTCAGATTTCATTAAAAAAGGAAGAGGCCCTCTCTTTTATTAATTAGTTTTTGGCCTCTGTTTGGTACAGTTCAATTATCAAACAAAACAAAAATGACAAAAGGAAGGACCACATCGATTAAAAGCAAAACACTATCCGATCCCATCATGCTACAGTATGAAACTATAGGGCTAAAATAACATGTATGCACCTACAGTCACATGATGAGTTACTATTCACTAGAGAAGTGTGCACTTGCTAAGTATAAGACATGCCATTACACATTTTCTTATGACTTCCCCCGTGCTTTGCATTTGAGAGGGAGGACTATGGAACGGACTCATTGAGGTGGAAGGGAAGTCATCAATGTTTTAAACATAGTGGGTTACTTTGCTCCAAAGGTTTGAAAAAGCTCTTATGCCTCAAATAGCTTCTCATAAAATGTTCACGAGTTGTTCATGCCACCAGGAGCAAAAGTGTTACCCGGTGCTGCAATTAGCATATACGGTACGTTGTGGGAAGGAGAGGAGGTGCATTTCAGCAGGTGATAACATGACACCTCCGTAATGTTGCTGATGGATACAAGGTATTTTAGCAGTTCTGCTCCTTGAGGACAGAGATCTTTGACTTGGTGTGCCTAAGGATAACGAAGCTACAACTCGCTGCTTTTCTGACTTTTAATACCACAACAATTTTAGCAAGGAATCTATCTGTATGTGTGTGTGTGTCCTTCGCATATCTCAAGATCCTTTCATCCGATCTACTGCACACTTGGTGGGTGTATTGCTGGCGACCCAAGGACGTGCAGTGTTGAAGTTGTTGCAAATAGGATATGTGACACGTTCAATGTTAATAAACTTTGAATATAAACGTGAACAGAGCTTCAGGGCTCTGCATAGTGCTCATTGACAGCAGTAAGGCCATCCTCGACCAAAGAAATTCTTAGTCGACTTAACACTATGATTTTGTCGGCTAATCGATCAGTGGATTTATACGACAGATCTCTACAATTTAATTTTAATAAGTCATTTAGCATGAACGAAGCATAAGAAAATGACTCATCCACTAAAGAAATCTTAGTCGACTAAGACCAAAACGATCGATTATTCAACGTATCGACTAAAAGGTGGCAGCCCTTAACGGCAGTTCAATTTTGCTGCTGGATGCTGGATATACTACAAACAAAATCTTCTTCACTTCCCTGATGTCAATGATCAATGAACGGTTCTCTAGAACACTGCAAACAGCATTTAGGGGGGCCAAGCAATCGGCTCGCTCCAAACGGACACGTGTTGTGAACAGCCACAAGCTCCGAACAGGCACGCCTCCGACAACGCTGCAAGCAGCGATACCGGAGTCCAACAATCCACTCATTCTGATGCCGAATATAGACGCGCCCTTATATGCATTGCAACCTCATTTACATTTTCATGTGACAAATCTATTATGGCTGGATTGTCTGGTTATTCAAAAGACTTTTTGATGGCTACAGGTCTACTAAAGTTCCTCTCGGTAGAACTTGTTCCCTTATTGCAAGTCTAAGATGAAATCTACAAGGTTGTGCATAAATAACAACTCAAGCTGGGTGAAAATGAATCAGGCTTCAAGACATTTTATTTCATTCTCCATTAATATGTCACAAATAATTAATTCATGGTCAACAAATATGCAACATTCGGGAGCTTGCTGTTTCTGAGACTCTGCTAATGGTCACAGTTTATTTCAGTCACTGTGGGAGAAAACCCGACGTGGCGGCAGATCGAATGCATACATTAAACTTTTTCTTTGCATGACAACAGCTTTGCTAAAAATACACTTAACTGCTGCTGCTACTGTAGATGCTTGTGTATTCCAGTATTTGCAGCTCTGCACACGGCCCTTATGTACCTGCTCAACATCTGCTGTGACTTTCAAAGAAGTTAAACGAGCAATGTGTCAGCCGGTGTAAGGGAATGTGACATTGTTTGTGTGCCATGTAAAGTTTTAGCATTGTTTTAGTAGTTGTATTTTTCTGATTTGCATCCCCTTGTACTCGTTCATGGGCCTTGTGGGCCATCTTAACTCGGTGTGCCGAGTGAGCTTAGAGCTCCCGACTGTTGTTTACCACAGTCTGGTCTCTCCCTCAGGACTCTGAGCTGCTGTAATGGAAAACATCAGATGTGTACCAGGCGAACCTTCTTAGTTAGGAAGAGAAGAGGAAAAAGCCCCGCCGGAAATAGGACCTGCAGTATAGCTTGTTGAAAAAGAGATGCACGTCCAAGAGTGAATGTGCTTCAAAACATTGGGGCATTGCTAAAGTGGGGCGGCTGTAGTTCAGTGGCCCCGCCTCCTACTGTCTGCATGTTGAAACGTCCTTGAGTGAGACACTTGAACCCCAAGTTTCTCTCCAGGCGTTTTAGAGCAACCCACTGCTAACAGGGGTCGGCTACTTAGGATGTGTTGGTCACATGTCATGTATTTCCCTGTAAGTGACCTTGGATTTAAAGTTTTGTTGTCATTAGTGGTTTTGAGCATTTAGATGCAGCAAGAGATGTCAGAGGGCAGCTTGAATGGTTTTACAAAGAGTTTCCATTATAATGCTTTTTGTCTTTTGCTGTGAAGGCAAGGCTTTAATCCATCTGCAATGACAATCTGATTGTGCCTGGGTACAGACCGTCCATGACTCCATCAAGTCTGATTTGACCGATTCGGCAGCGTGACATGAAACAGCGGTTTGTTGATAAAAAAGTGTACGAGCCAATGAGCGCCTTGGGGCCACGAACACTTAGCCAATCTGCACTATGGGCGGGACTAATGCCATCGTCTAGCCATTGTCAACGGTTGTCAGCTGTGCGCTTGAACCGAGGAGTAATAATAAATCAAAGAGGCAATGTCAGACTGAAGATGGAAACATAACGGGTCAGATCACTCTCAATATTAATGAATGCACACAGAAGGATTCACAAATGTATTTTGTAATACACATAGATGATTCTCCAAACATATTTTTCGTTGCACACAAAAGTTCATATCATTATATATATATATATATATATATATATATATATATATATATATATATATATGTAAACAAAATCCACATCATTTTTATAAATAATATTTTTGTGGAGCGAGTCATTTCTATATAAATCAAAAAACACGTTTGTGAATCCTTGTGTGCATTCCTTAATATTGAGTCAGATCTGACCGCATAGAAACAAGTCGACAATTCTGTTTGATATCAGGCAAAATCTGATTATGTCGGCCGTGTCCAAGTACGTCTGTTATCCTTTTAGAGAGCGTTCACCTCATTATGCACGCTTCGAAGCATGATGCCCTTCAAATTATGTGCTGGAGTCACTTATGTCGGCACCTTGGTGTTGCTTACATGCTCTGACTAAATGTTGGCATTTTACTGTGAATTGAATTCAATGATTATATTTGAATGTTAGTGAGTAATGTGAAGAATGCTGTTATTTTACTATCTTATATTCATTTTACATAATAAATGATCATGGTAGGTCATCTCTTTAATTCCCCAAAAATATGAATTGTGTTTACCTAAGCTCGTACCAACCAATTTAAACCAATAACATCGTGACATCTATCCATCCAACAATCGATCTTCAACTTTTAGTGGCAAGTGAGGTGTGTGTGAGCCACAGTCCTCTCTACCACCGTATCGGACTACATTCTAAGCTCACACTTTTTAGCGGTCCAATCGAATGCGAACGATTCGATTTTCAATCCTATTGTGAATGTTCACTGCTCAAATATTGCGTTTCTTTGGAAAATACGTCCCAGAACAGAAGCTAAAGACGCTCTAGCTTCTGTTTCACTGAGACTTTAATCTTCTGTTGCTTTTTTGGATCAGCGGCAGTCTGGTTGAAAACTCATTTAAACTTTACCAACAGTTTCCAATTTCTTAATGGGTAAAAATGAACTTCCCTGTTGTGTGCAGCAGAACTACACAACAGCCTTCACAGCCTACATCTTATCTCATATACCATATCGTATTAAAACAGATAATACTGTGATATTTCATCGTGTTTGTTTCTCCTGTCTTGTACCAAATTAAGCAGAGCAGTAGCAGAAACAAATCCACCCCTATCATGATTAATGCTCCTGATAGGCGTTTACAAGTGCACAGTTCCAGCTCAAAATTCACACAACATCTTTCGGGTTGTCATTCACCACTGAGCATCGTGTATTTCCGCAATGCTCTGAAAAAGTAATAGGTCATCAATAAATGAATGGCTGTGCACAACTCCTCATTTTTCTCTGATGTCAGCTGATGACCAGACTGTTGGTTGTGCATACTGATAACAAATGACTGCGCCCTTCGCTGACCCTGCTGGTGGCAGAGGATGCCTGGCTGTGCGACGCAAATTCACTGAATAATCATTATGCCGGGCCACCGCAGGGATTTAATAAACTAGCAAATTGACTGGCTCCAATCAGGTCACAGTGTACGCGCTTGTATCTCGTCTAAACCCTCTGTGACGGCTCGATGATAACGCAGGACTGTGTGTGGGGTGATGTCCGGGATGCGAATGAGGCTTAACACTGTTAAGTTGGTGTGTTAACCACATTGTCCAACTGCTAAAGCTCAGATATAAACACATTTCAATTGAAAGCCACAAAGCTCTCAAAACTGACATTTCAGGATTTAATATAACCTAATTTCTCAGATGGTATTCTTCATCTATCATGATTGAATTAACTTTCACTTGACAAAAAATAAAGACTGCATGTATGTTGCTTTTAGCTACTTACAAGCTTATACAAGGAAATGGTGCAAATGCAACAATGGTTTCCTTTTTGGAATTTGTGTTTTAATGCAAACGCCGATACTAACTTCACAATGTTTGATGCGTCTGAGCGAAGAAGATTTATCTAATGCATTGTTAAAACCGTTTGCTTAGGCGTGTCTGTGGACGCCGGGTGCTCATTTTGCCTTTCCTTTGAGTTTATATATCTGCCCGTTCTGCTCAAAGCCAAATGCTTCATAGATTGTAATTAATGCAGTGAAGCACCACTCTAGTCAATATTTATTGGTCAGTGAGACAGTGTGCGCAATGTGAAAGTAGAGTTTGTGGATGCCAGTCTGTATGCGCCTCAGTTCAGTTATTTTTCTTCCTTCCATGACAGTTTTACAGTTCAGTTACACTCTCTTATCGAGACTAAGTGCAGTGCAACCCTGCGTTGAATTAAGGTCATGTGCAAAACAACTGAAAAGCATTAAAGTTGAATATTGACAGATATTTCAATATGAATGCTAAGCGGATACAGTTTTTATGAGCTTTCCTTCTTTACGTCGGCAGAAATAAAAATGTGGCCAGCTTTGTTTTCAAAATGAAGCCATTATTTTAATATTAAACATAATTAATGTAGCTGGATAGGCTTAGGTAAGTAATACAATTTATAGCTGAGGGTTAAGATGAAGTTCATGGTTAAACAAAAAAAGAAAAAGATTCATCAAATTTATAGCGGTATTAATCCAATGTGGCCTGAAGGTGGCAGAAATATGACAAAACTTGCTGATAAATAGCAGCCACCGTAGTACTAGCCCCTAACGTTTTATGGCTAACATCTTAGCAAACAGTTGCTTAATTAGACGTTAAGCAAAGCAACATTATCATTCCATCCGGCGTTATGTTTCTGGCCACCTGCTGAATATAAACCCAGCTCTGTTTTTGTCTCCATCACCCCAGGAGAAAAACAGATCTGGGTTTGGCTAAAATGTTTATTCTTCAACAGCTAGTTGCTGATGTTGTCTGTTTGCTGCTGGGAAGGTAGCAAAGCATAGATTTTCAGCTTGACACAGGGGAAACTGTGCATCTTCATGTCAAAGAAATTAGCTTAAAAAAAGGCTAAGATCTTTAGATCTTTTGAATCTAGTTTGTGCAGGACATCTTGGGGACACTTTGGATGAGTTCAAAAAATTAAAACTTCACTTTTAGTGGGACATGTCTTTGCAGATGTTAGGGATTCAAGCCACAATAGTTCAGTACAAACTTATGTCAGAGCTGTCATTGATCAATCCTGTGCTGGAGTGAGTCGTGGTTTGTATGCGAGGATGAGTGTTCAGGCATTTTAGCTTTCATTGTAGCCATTAACATGGTCCATTTGGCATGTGAAGAGAAAAAGAAAGGCTTAGATATTTGTATTACCATGGCATTTCTTTGAAGGATAGCTACACTTATTACATAGATATAGTGACCTTTTCACCGATAGAATAAGCTGTGGACAAATACGGTTGTGTCTCTTACGTTCATAACTTTACGCAACAGTGCAGCATTGAGAGGCACTCGCTCTGATGGTTGTTGAGTTTCTTTAATTATTTTTTTTCTCTGCTCATCATACCCGTCCACCGTCCCTTGAGGACCATCGCAAAGGGCAATCTAAGAGTGAGCAAGCTGCTATTAGAAAGCCGATATATTTGATGTGGTTCATGGGTTTCTGCACAGACTGATCTGTGGCTTGTCAAGACTTATTGGTGTTCATATAGGTTAAAATGGCAGACCACAACAGAAGCATGTCCTCAAAGAAATTAACACTAATCGTTTATTGAGGGGAAAATGTTGTTCTCATAAAACCTTTTTAATTATGTACTATTTCTTCAAATAACTGCTGCTAAAGAAAGACATACAAGCTGCAATGTTTGGCTCTGGTACTATTTGTTCTCCCCAGCCTGCAAAACCCAAGCCGTTCCCCCTTTAGTCATTCACTGTAGAGCGTTCATTCACATAAAGCCACACTCACATAAAGGTGAGGTAAACTGTGGGACACGCTGGCCACTGTAAACATACTCTATGCCATCAAAGTAGCTTTGGGTTTAATCGAAGGCTTTGCCCTTGAGATTTCCTCAGACTGTTGGGTTTTAAGGTCTGGAGGGGTAAAATAAAACTCGATTTTACGCAAACGACTTTCAAAATATCCTTTAGATTTTGTAGATCCTTTTATAACCTCTGAGTTTTATCTGCTGACCCCTTAGGGATCTGGACCCATGGGTTATGAACCACTGCTCTATGCGATAGCTCAATGAATACCTGTATGAAGACTGTGTATATATCTTTATATTTACACACACACACACACACACAACACACAACATGCATAAAACATCCAGCATACTTTAAAGAATAAGACATTTAATGACATCACCTCCTACTCTAGGATATTGTGATGGACATTTTCCTCTGCTTTCTGATGTTTTATGGATCAAATGATTGATCGAGTAAAATAACACGCAGATGGGATGCTCCTGTAGCTCGCCTTGTAGAGCGGGCACACCATGTAGACGGACTTCTTACTGCAGCGAGTTTGAATCTGACCCACAGGCCTTTGCTGCATCTTGTTCCCTCTCTCTCTCCCCCTTTCCTGCCCTTCTCCAGCTGAGGTATAATAAAGGCAAAAAGCATAAATAATTGTAATGGAAATATTTGTTAGTAGCAGCGATGTATTGTCTCGTTCTTATTCTAACATCACTAAATGTTCCATGAAACCTTAAAGAACTTTGAAAAAGACAGCGAAAGGCAAATGTAATAAGGTTATATTATAATTCACAATGAATTAAAACATGTTCATGATGTTTCTTCTGTTTTACCAGTATGTGGGCTTCCATTAGTGCTGTTGCCCGCCTGTCAGAAGTTTAAGAAGTTCACTCTCCTCACCACTAACTGATTCAGCCCTTAAAATGACAAAGCCTCCATGACAATGTAGATCTGATGAGGGTTTCCCAGTCGGAATGGGAAAGCATACTCGCATAGGCGGAACATATTTCTCTCTTAAAAAAAAACATTTAAAGTAATTTAATTAAAATGTACATTTATTTGACATCTTTGCAGTCTTGGGTTGAAGTAAACAGACTTTTAACCACTCTCAATGTGGGTGTTATGGATTTATACTAATATTTTGTGACTTTAGAAAAACATCATCCTGTATCAACGGGGATTCCCTGAGGGTTGACGGGACTGAAAGAGCCTTAATGTGATCCAACCTGTAACAAGAGCCTTAATGTGATCCAACCTGTAACCTTTAACTCAGACCTTCCATCTGTTCTGCTACACATCGATCACAGGTTGTGGATCGGTCAACGATGTAACTTTTTTTCTTTCTGTGTGTTTTCCGCAGCTTTTATGGGACACAATGGCTATCCAAGTCCATGTGAACACAAGTACTGTGGCTTGGGGCGTCACTGTGTGGCCAACCACGAGACTGGCCAAGGGGAGTGTAAGTGCTTGGATCACTGTAAGCCGCACTATAAACCCGTGTGTGGTTCAGATGGGAAGCTGTACCAAAACCATTGTGAGCTCCACCGGGCCTCCTGTCTCAAAGGACACAAGATTACCATCATGCACAGTGAGGAGTGCTTCTACAAAGGTAAGAGCTCATGTGACCTTTCTCTAATGGTGTGTGCGCTCCAGTGAATGCTGTATGTCTACCACCGTGCCCTTTGCAATGCATGCGAGTTTCCTTTTGGCCCTGTAACCTGTGGGTTTTAATCGAGTTTGCCTCCTGCTATGACAGGCACTTAAATGTTTAGATAAAAAACAACATTTAATGCATCCACAGTATGGACATGTGAAGCTAGTTTCTGCAAAAGAAATGTGTGTGTTTGCTGAAAAGTGTTTCTGATTTTGACAACTTCACCATTTGAAGGTGGTTCATTTTTAGTGCAATGAAGGAAAAGAACCTACACAACATACTGTATATAAGGTCAGGGACACTTTCATCCAAACTCATGCAGTTTTACTATAGGTACCTCCATGGTACACAAATGCTTATACCTGGGCAGTGTTAGTGTCATGTCGGACCCATTCTGTGACCCAGGACTGAATCTAGGTTATTTATGACCTAAAGGGATTGGGAAATTAAAGACGTTTTCAACATAGAAGAAGAGGAATAACTGAAACATCTGTGAGCGAGAGACAGTCTAGGAAGTTACCATCAGCCAAATGTTGGCTGCTGAGCCAGTTTACTCCACCAGCCTCTTTGGCAGTCAACCAGCCATCATTAGGGAGTGCCCTTCTAATCTTCTGCTACTTGGTTGGTAAAATAGTGCAAGTCTCCATTTTGGCTTACAGGCTTAAAATATTCTTACCCCAGATCTAAATGGCTCATTGAAAATATGTCACTCCAATGAAGATAAATAATAATTTCACCCACAAACAGTGACTAGAATAAACAACGATCGCTTTGGTGTGTTTTGTAGAGTTTGCTCATTTTGCAGAAATTACACCCGCTGGCTCTGCTATTGAGCAGCTTTTGTTGAATTTACTTTGGGGAATATGGACTTATGGGAATAGATTACCAATTTGGGGAAATACAACGGTCATCTTAGCTTAGCATAAAGACTGGGACAACAGCTAGCCTGGCTAAGTTTAAAGATTAAAAAACTGCCTACCAGTATCTCTAAAGCTCCCTAATTAGGCAGATGCTAGTACACCAGCTGAGACTCCATGAAGTTACTATCAGCAGCCAAGAAATAGTCCGACACATATTCCCCTGTGAAGCAGAGAATCCTCATTTTTACTTTAATGTTTTTTGTACAGATTGAACAAACCAGGTGTAAGATGTTAATTTGTGAGATTTTAGAGTTTGGTATCCCCCTTTTCCACAAAAGCTTTACCAGGAAGCAAATGAGCGTATTTGTTGAACTATTCTTTTAATATGACAGCAGGCGTAAAAAAAAAAAATCAAACCCATATTTTCCATCTCCTGAAAACTGTAATGCACAATGTCATAACAACACATCATTTTTGTTTGTAAAACTGTACTCAGTAAGAGGACCCACTTTCATTTTTAAAAGATAAAATAATTATTTTGAAAATCAATGTAGGAGTATTATTCAGGGGAAACATGAAAAGCAGCATATAAATTAAGGGGTTATCTCTAATGTTCTCTGTAGATGCACATATTACTGCATATTACAGTCCATTATAGAACATAACAGCACATGCCATTGTACCTTAACATCTTACACATAATTAAAGACATTGTTGAACCAATGACATGAAATATTGACATATATAGTGATGTATAACATTGCATAGTGAACACAACATAGAGATCAGAACGCTCAATCTGAAACCAGTCATATTGTGAAATGCACAGCTTGGTTCGAAGGAGGGAGCAGGTGGTTGCACTGTCGTGTTCATATTTCCCCAGAGAAGGTTGACTGCTCCCTACCATTGATTGTATAAACACACCAATTATTCTTAGTCCCTGGAAACAAGGCTACTCTCTCTTTTGTAACGCTAGACATTAGTGAAGTAAGAGCTCCTGACACGCCGCACCTTTGTTCTATTCAGAGCAAACGGGAATTGTTGCAAACTCACAGGCAGCATATTCATAATATTCATGAGCGATTGACTGAGTCTCCGCATTGCTTCGACAGGGCTTCTCAGCTCACTTGTTTACTTTGAAAAGTAACTTCATACGAGACTGAGAACCACTTTGGATCTATGTACTGTTTCTGATAAAACTCTCTTGTGGTCTTCCCTACAGAGGGTTTTTGGGGCCAACATCCTCGGTTTGTGAAGCCAAAAACAAAACAAAAACAAAAAAAAAAAACGAACAGCACATCCGTCTCACCACATACACGCATTCTGGCACCACTAAAATGTTCAATTTAGAGATGAACAAAGCCTTACAGCGGGAAAGGAAAATATGTGCACGCTTTTACAGCAATTCCCTGCTCTATACAAGAGCCAACACATGCAAACCGTCTTAAAACAGCAGCATCATGATTTGTCATACATTAAGAGCAGCCTAGATAAGCCTCTGATGACAATCAAAGCATCTGTTTCATCCCAATCACAGTAAAAAGGCATTCAGATCAGTGATACATCCCTGGTTGGTGTACGTCTCTGTGCCCCCCCCCCCAGCACCCAATCAGCATCTATCCGCAATGCAGAGTGGGATATTTGACCAATGTCAGGCGATCAATATCAGATCAACAGGAGCCAAAGGAAGCAATCATTTAAAAAAAAAAAACACAAGCCCCCCCTCCCATCACCTCCCTCGCTCGGTCCAGACGTTCTTTCTTTTTACAGTGATGGATATTTAATCAATTTCTCATTGCATGAGAGCGCCAGGGAGAGGACACAGGACACCATTAGTGATCTCTGCTAAAGGCATTGTTTTGTTCTCGACACTTTCAAATATTAAAAAAATAGAAATGCAAATTATAAAAAACGTTTACAGTTGTAAATGTTTACACAGGAAAACAGAGGGATTGCCTGAATATTGCACAGCCTCGGAGGATCTGTTCTTTGTTTCAAAGGGAACAAAAAGGAACCATGGCAATCAGAGGAAATAGATAATTGAGCAAATGTAACAGAGCTTTCAACTAAATGTGATGTGATTATGATTCAGGGGTTATTAGTGGGTAAAATGAAATCTGCCCTCACTGGCATGTTAAATGTGTCAGTTGATTTTTTTGTCCTCCAGGTAATGGGTTCAATTTACCTTGCAATATGGAGATACATTCTCATTATCGTAGCATAAAAAAGAATTTCCCCCTGACCTTTCTTCTAGCGGCACCATGCGGTTGACTTTTCTTGTGTGAAATAGGACAACCATTACTGTCGCCTTACGGCAAAAGGGGCCGGGGTTCAAACCCAGGCTGGCCGGCCCATATGTGTGGAGTTTGCATGTTCTCCCTGTGACAGCGTGAGGTTGCTCCGGCTTCTGCGGCGTCCTCCCACAGTCCAAAGACGTGCAGGTCAGGTTAATTGAGAACTCTAAATTACCCGTAGGTGGGAGTGGAAGTGTGGATGGTTGTCTGTCTGCATGTGTCAGCCCTGTGACAGCCTGGCGACCTGTCCAGGGTCAACCCTGCCAGCTCCAGCCCCCCCGGCCCTGAGTAGGAGAAGCGGCAGCTGCAGATAATGGATGGATGGACGACAACCATTGGATGGATTGCTCTGCAACTTGGTGCAGACATTCATGATCCCTTCATGATGAATTGTAACTGTATCTCCTGACATTACATCTAGCGCCATCATCTGGTCAATTTTTTATTCATCAAATACTTTCATTTTCTGACCAAATACATGCAAAACCAATAACATTCCCATCAGTTTCAGCTGTACGTTGTGTGTAGGAGGGATGTCCCCAGTCGTTCCAAAGGATTGGAATCAGGGCAGATCTGGGCCTATTTTAATGTCGGTGTCTTGTAAAATAAAGTCAATAAAATCCGATCTGGTCTTGTGCTATGTTCTGTCCACATTAGCCTACTTGTGTTGCAGCGCTGTCGCCTTCCTTTACCACAGCCGGGCTCTACGGTCCAGCATTTCATCGCATATGAGGGATAACATTTTAGTTATATATGAGCTTATATTTGATGCACATTTGTTTCCTTCCAACATTACAATCTTCCTTGTAGTTCTTTTGAATCCCATCTGCACTATGTTCACACCTCCTTTCAGAAGTGGAGATTTTTCCCCCAAAACATATTGAGACTTCCTCCCTTAAATGAATATGCAGTGAGGAGAAAGTGCACCCTGCAGACACTCGCACAAATGATAAGCAAACTGCGACTCTAGCCGGGTTTGTTTGACAAATACAGCACATGAGTTTTGTTTGGGGTGGAATGCATCAAGTTTGCATCTGAAAACAGGTGCAAAAACCTCAATAAATCTCTCCCTCAGTTGTTGATTGGCTGAATATACGGCATGGAAAGCTTCTCATTACAGCAGCATACAGTCTTCCCCTTGTCCAGTATATTAAACTGGTTGTAATCTTTGACTGTAGGCTGTTAAATTTGGTACACACTGCCATAAACGAACTGTCAATGCCAGATGGATGACATGCTGGTTACACTAATGCTCTGCTGACTGCAATAAATTGCCTCATACTTTCACTGCTGTTAGATAGAAGCTAATAAAATGGTGATCAGCTGGTCACAGGAGATGTATTTCCATCATTTATCAGCCACTTTCAAACCACATTCAGTGGCCAAACAATCAGTGCAAACCTAATTTTAATTATGGATGTGCAGGTCATCTTATTTTAGACCCGTATGCGTTCAGCAGATCTAAAATCCTCTACAGCACGACTGCTGATTAAACACTGAACATCCTCCAATGTAAATATTCAGAAAACAAATGTGTAAGCGGCACATCAGTGCAAGCGGATAGCACTGATGATGATGATCATGTAATATTCCCACTACAATAGTTTTGTACTGTACTACAGATAGATTTGTTTACACTAGTACTTAATACTTGAATATTTTATTAATATAAAATACAATTAATATTATTTTAAGAGAACAAGTAGTGAGTTGGTGAATTTAGGAGGTTTCTGCCCGGAGTGTCCCGCGTATTACTTCTTCTACTCTGCATTCCGGACACGACAAACCTTTATTACTTGAACACTACCGAGAAAGTCGTCGTTAAGCAATTTTTTTTGACCGTTTTGCTACGAAAACATTCTATACATACTATAGCACAGTGATTTTGAAGTGCCATGAGTTCAGTCTTTCAAAGAAGCTGTGAAATTGTACCATTATCTCCAGTATTCAAATGTCTCAGTGATGTCTTAATGAGACCAAATATCATACAAGTGCAGAGTATCTCACGATCCCTGACAAGATTCATATTAATTTGATGGACAGACAATTAGTCCCCTGGGCAAGCTTAAACCCACAGCCGGAGGAAATGATTGCTTTTGAGCTGACATCCATATGCAAAGAAGCTGAACCATTACTGGTTCTGGTCCCAGCTGGATGGGTGTATGTTGGCAATGGACAGACCTTGTCAGCCATACCTTCTCTGTGCTTCATATCAGTTTTGGAAGACAGGATAAAAAATGACAGCCATGTGTTGACTGAAGCTTCTCATTAGCACTGGGGGAGAGCATATGACCCACCATTTACACCTCACACTGCATGGCAACTTCACCAGCATCGGATCTGATTGAAAATTAAGTGGTGCACAAAAGCCTGTCCAATCTGCAGAGGGAAATGTGTGCATGAAGGCGAGCAATCTCTGCAATAGGCAATTGCCACGAGCGGAGACAATCAGGGCTAAGGTTGCGGCACATCAAGCAAGTGGTTTCAGTGCATTCAGCACATCCAATTACCTGGGAGATCATACATTTAGAAAACCTTCAGACGTTTGGCTCCAAATTAAACCTTCTGTGCCAGAGCTTCTCAATTTTTTCATTTACTACTTACTGTGTGGTTGCACTGCATCATTTACTTTACTATTACATCATGGTGTTGGGGAGCACGGGCCGACGTTTTACATGGGATGTGTTTCAACATTGAGATGAGCAGTTGGTGTTGGATTACATCACACCTGTAAAAAGTGAAACGGCCCGCAGACTTCAGGTAGTCGCATAAAACATTGATTCAGACATTTTAGGGGTACCAAAACCAAAATAAGAAAGCTCAAAGGAGAAACAAACATATACACAAAGTTATGCAGAGGTTGACATATCGCAATTCTGTTCAAACATCGAGGGTTTACGAGTCCCACAGTTTTTAGCTTGTACTGAAATGGTAATTTAGACTGTTAAATGTCTAAAATGTAAAACATTTTAATTAATCATTCTGCCTTTAAGAGAATAGTGCCAAGCTTAACACAACTGACGGCATGGGTAGTGCAATAATGTATACTTTTTAATCACATTTATGGTTTCAATCAGGAATGGGTTGCTGAGTGTACATTAGAATTACTGCCAAAATGTGATTAATGAGTAACAACCTGGAATAGCACTTTCATAATTACAATGTCAATGCAACAGCTTCACCACCTATAGTGTGATAATGATCTCACCTGCATCCTTGCAGCTCATGTCTCTGTGCCTTTGGCCAGAATAATTATTCTTTTCTATTATCTTCCGGATGAATCTGTTTATGTTTCGAATATCAGAAAATAGTGAATAAGGCCATTACAGCCTCCTATAGTGCAGGCTACCATCTTCAGATTCTTTTTGTTATCGGACTAACAGTCCAAAACAAGAATACACTTTATTTAGTATCATTGAATCTAGAGAAAACCTGCAAATCTAAACATTTGAGACGAGAAAACAAAGGATTGACTGAAATGACGACTCCATTAGCAAAATTGTTCTTGATTAAGTTTGTGTTTGACTAATTATGAAATCAACAAGTTGTTTTAGCTCTAATTTGCATTACATGAATCTGCATTGCGGGGTTAAACACTTCGCTATAGCTGCTGGTTAAATATAGGGGAAATACAATGTGTATATTGGCTAAATATGAAAGGCTCTATATATTGTTCCGACTTCCGTTTGTGAAAGACATGGGTTAAGTTGTGCAGTTAAACCCTTAACGAAGTGAAGGCAAATGAGAGTGAAAAGTGCGGTGATATGATTTGATGGACATAAACAGACAGAGAGGGTGAGTTAGGCGTTTGGGGGTGAAAAACTACTTGGAGGGAAGCAATTTCTGTTTTTGCATAATCATTGAGAGGGAAGAATCAACAGAGGATTGACATTGATGGAGGCTTGTCCCTCACATTCCCTCTGTCACGGGGTGTCATTTTTATTTAGTCTCCCATAATTATACTTTGGATGATGTAGAAAAAAAGAGTTGTTTAGGGCGTCTGCTTGTATATCATTTTGGTTATCAAGCAGGCATTTAAAAAACATTATTTTTATTATATTAGATATCAGGAAGCTTTTTTTGCAGGGGTGTTGTTCCTATCAGTATACATGTAATGATCAGTTTATGGTGAAACTGTATGTATGTGATGTAGTTTTGTATTCTAGGTCCGTTTCTTTCTGCAAAACACAAACAAAGTAGAACAACTTTAAAAGTGACTTTTTTGAGAGCTTTTCATTCTTACTGTACTATTGTTATGTTGCCACTGTACAGCACAGTTATATTTTAAATTGTACAACAAACCAGGCACATATATGCCACACAGCAATAACGAACATCTGTAAACTAGGCTGTGTCTATAAAAGTAGAGCTTTTTGAACTACACTGCGTTTGTTGTCGGCTGCCTCCCTGGCATCTCAGTGGAGCAAACCCTTTGTGGACGACTCCCCTGAGCTCTGCCAAGAAAAAACATGCTCATGAAGCATCACAGCATCCGGCCTCCAGAGACCCTTTACCTTAGCGATGCGTCTCTGTCTTTCCCCACCGGAGGGATTCCAGGGAGATCAGCTTGTGTACAGTGAAGGGCTTCTGAACCTCCTGTGCGTTCTTGCTTTCTTTTAATGACTCTCTGGTGCCGTTAATGCCGCGACCTCTGTGCGAGACCTGGCATTGTCATCGACAGCAGCGCCAAAGAACAAGCTCCTCATTAAAATCTAGACCTGTGGATCATTAAGTTTGCAAGGGCGTCAAAACCATTGTCAGCTGCAGGGTCTCGGTGCCGGTCGACTCTGATGTCAGTGTCCTTGATCATCGTGATCTGCTTTGTTGATTTGCTCCAAAATGAGATTCACCGATTGATTTATCTGAGACCAACACGAAAATATCTTGGAGATTAACTTCAAAGTATTTCTTTTTCTGACACACTATTATGAGTTTTGGACATTATGTCTCAAGGCTGTGGCAACTGGCTAAATGTTTGTGTTGAATTCAGCAGCACTCAGGGCAGAGGAGATTAATGTTCCTGTTCAATCTATCCAGATTATGTGCTCATCTGCTGTGTATCAGATCAGTTGATGCAGGATCAGATTTTTTTTTTTTTTTTAACTAATAAGAGCTACACGCACGCACACACGCACACACACACACAAAGGCACTACAGAGGCTGTGCAACTGTCTTTGGTGTGTGTAAATTGACATCATAGCATGCTTATATGACAGCATATCTTGTTGAGAGTTGGACATGTGCCATGTGTACCGACTTGGATTGTTATTACGGAAGGAATTGTTATTTATTCCAAGGTAAATTTTGTTTTATATTACTGTTGCAGTACTTTTTTACAACGTTACTGTACTATCATTTGTCTAAATTGTGGCTGCAATTTGTCTTTAACGCACTGGCATGAGATCGGTTCTCTGTGTCGGCCGATGCACAAATTCAGGCTTCGGAATCTGTGTCAAAGAGAAGAAAAAGACAAAATAAGGACAAACAAGCCCTCACCTGAGAGATAGCGTTGATGACAGAGCAACATATCCCTGAAAATCCGTGGCTTGCAGTGCCATCATTGGGCCATTTTTAATGGCCAGTAAGAAAATGTTGATATGAAATAGGAAATAGACAAAAACAAGGCCAGGTCCATGGAAATGAAATTACTTTTCTGCCTCCATGACTCACTTAGCCATACTTTAATAGGAGACATTGAAAAGGTCTATTGTCTGGAGCAATGACACACTGAGCAATATGTCTCTTTCTGGGGGACGAATCAATGTTTCACAGTGCCTGATCATTTGAAAACTTTGAGTAATAGAACACAGCCTTTCATAATCAGCACTATGACATTACAATGGAACAAAGATGTTGTCCCTTTTTTCCCATTGATTTTTTTCCCCCCTTTTTTCTATGACACGGGCATCTGCTAATGATAGTCATATCACTGAATACATGGCAGCAATAGCCTCCCTTATTATAGCTGGATGAAGACAGATGCAGTAGAGAAACCGTGTAGATGTATGACATAGCTGCAGGGAGGGGCACAGGCCAATTTGTTGATAACTGATATGGTCAGGGAAATATCAGAGCACAATGGTCTCATCACTCTTTGTGTCTTGGCTTGCAGGAATAGCTCTTCTATTGCAGCAGTCTGGGGAAGGAAAGTGAATGACCAATAATACAGATTGAATTAGGAGGAGAAATGGAAAATATGATGAGGGTAAAATGTTATGTCACGGTGAATCAAAACTCGCCACCTGTTCACATTTGAAATCTGTGACCCCGTTGTTTTCCGAGTAAAGCCACTTACCACGTATTCCACACTTACCTTGAGCTGTATGACAAAACATTTCCATTTTTCCACCCAGCCCGTCGCAGTCACCAGTAGCATTCAGATGCATTTGTCTTGCTTGTGTTATTGATCAAAAGGCAAGATGACTGAAACCTGCAATCATGGGCTGAGCTGCACGACATATATGTGGCTGTACTGTACAGCAGGGTGTCAAAGGGAAAACGAGAAGGAAAAGTCACCGCAGATGGAGAGGACATTTAATATTTACTGAAGGACACGGCCTGGAGCCGCTATGCCTTGTGCTGTATGATAAGGATGAGCAGCTACAGTGGTCTAATGTTAAAGGCTGCGTGTTGAGTTTGTTTATTTATTCACCACCCTGACTCCCGTCAAAGTGACAAAACACTGAACCCCCAACATGTCAGCTATGTTATCTAGTAAGTCATTGGTTAGTAATTGGTAATATATTTATATGGAAGCTCCTGTCATAAGTGGGGTTTTGTTACAAGATGATGCCTTCAGTAGCAACAGTAAATTACAGCTTCCTTTGCTGCTCACCTTTATGTTGAAGGCCTGTTTCCTAAAAGCATATTGAATTTACAAAAGCATGATCCAAATGGAAAAGCAAAGGCCATCCACACACAGTTGGAACCTGCTGTCACTCCAAAATTGACAGACAGGTCCTTTAATACCGGGTGTCTGGTTGGCCGGTGGTTTACACTGTCACATAACAGCAAGAAGGACCTGAGTCTGAACCGGCTGGGCCCTGTGGAGTCTGAATATTCTCCGAGTGTTTGTGTAAGTTTATTCTCACGGTCCAAAGCCTTGCACTTTAGGTAAATTGGAAACCCATTACACTTCTTACATTTGCGAGGTATTTGCAAAAGACATGTTCTTAAAAAGACATTAGAGAGAATCATTTATTAAAGGCTGCCTCTGACATAAAAGGTTGAGAGCATCTCAAGAAGTAGACACCTAAAAAAAAACAAAGAGTTTTTCTTTTTCCAATTCTAATACTTTCATCACAGCCACCAACGCTGTCTGTGGAAAAGAGATAAAATGGATAATTTGTAAGTTTCCAAACCAATACATGTATAGCACTGCATACTTTTTTTTTTCAAAAGGTTAGGAAAGAATGATCCACTTCCAAAGTGAGGCACCCAGCTTATTAAGTAAACACTAATTTAAGTAAGCACAGCACTGTGATGAAGAGATACGTAGCACTCTACTTCACATTACTGATGTCATTCTATACTGTAACTTGATCCCTAGCTATCAACATGCCCTTCCCTTGAATCTAAGAAAGATGATTGGCTTCACTGCCAGTAGTTCCTCTAATGTGATTTTAATCTCATCTCGCTTAAATGCCTCTTTTCTTCGTCTTTTGTTTTCATTGTGTTCGTATACCCTTTTTTGTCTGTTGTGTGTGTGTGTGTGTGTACTTCCTTTTTCCCTTTGTTGGAGAATTTCCAGTTGCAGATGGAGATCTTATAGAGGAGTGTTTATTCGATGACAGAGTGATAATACCTGCAGGAATTGTTCAGGGAGTTCAGGAAACTTAGCAACCATCGCTTTGAGGCTTGCTAATAATTTGTGTTTAATTGCCACATCTACTTCAAACAAAAAACATACTGATTAATTCACACCACTACACTACTATGTTATTAGCTCTTTCATGGTTGTGCCGATAGACGAGGGTCTCGGGGATCGACGATGTTCAAAACTAATGCATTATATTGTTATTATTATTGTTGTGAAATGATTTATTGTTAACCAACACTTGCTTAAAAGGCACCGTCAACATTTAGTTTCCCTTCATAGTACATTAATATGGACCCGGATCCACAAGGAGGCAAGAGGGGGCTGTGATGGCTGTCCAAAGCGCTCACAGATTTACATGGAGTATATTTGCTAACAGACAATGTAGCTCTTTTGCATTTGGCTCATTGATTCAAGAGATATGAGGTGGGGCTCCAAAGGCTGGGGATGAATGAATACTGTGTTATCAAAATTATTATACGGTTACGGTTATACTGTTTTGATTAGCTTTTGTCCCAGTAGCCCCTTCTCTCCATGTGTATCTAAAAATAAATATGTATTAAAGGGTTTATTCTTAGCAATGAAGAAACCCTTGAGGGGTTCCCATAAAAGTATTTCGATTTCATTCAGTGTATTCAGTATTATCTGTACGGTTCCTCAGTAGTACACAGTCAATGCACCTGAGGCTTTGTTTACCGTATTTATAAGGACAATTAGCACCAGCTGCTTTGCACTGTGCTGAAAAAAAACAAGATTCTTTGGGCAATTCTGCTTTGCTATATTGTGTGTGAGATAGCGGACGTTTGTTTAGAGGTCTTAATTCCAAGCATATCTTAGAAGAAATTAGCAAAAGAAACAACCATATCTACCTGCACATGCAGGATAAACTCACTTAACTAAAGATAATCTACAATCCATTACCACCATTTTTAGAAGCATCGAGCACAAAACAAAGTCCCACACAAGCTTTATAAATATACAGTTCAAGACTGTGCAAGAGGTCCAAGCTAAAGTGGGATGTCTACGTCAGGTAGAACTGTAAGATAAACGGTTACATGGATATTGGCAAGAGAATGAGCATACAAGACAAAAACAAACATGGTGTGTGTTTTATTGAACTAACTGAATGAATTAGCGTTAATCAATTGGATGAATATAAAATAAACACTGCACTTTTTCTAACCAAACACGAAGTTCAACTGTCTGCAGTCAAGAGACGCTTTCAAAGATAACCACAAGCAAATTCTAAATATTGCATAACAACGTTGTGCCGTATTGATGTGAAGCTTGGCTTTGATATTAAAACTTGAACATGAAAGACACGTTTGAAGTAAATACTTTTGAACCACACATATACAGTCGTACTATCAAAGAAGAATCTGAAAATATCTTTTCATTATTTGTTCACGATAAAGATTTCACCTCTACGCTATACCTGCAGAAGCGGCAAATCTATTTATAGGTTAAAACTTATTGGTAATGTGTCATTTTTTGTTGAGTACAATCCGCTAAAACCCCCGAAAGGTTTTCACACTTCAAGACGAGGAAGTGGTGTCTTTGATGGGTTTATTTATAGCTTCTGCTTGGCTTCAAAGCATTCTATATTCATGTTCATTATGTGCTTAAACTGGCCAATTATTCCATCAGAGGCGTGTGTAGAGGACTGGGCCACGGATCCCAAACAATCATATGACAAATTAGCCAATTAAACATGTTTGATGTTCCTCCCCCCCTGCGGTGCTGAATAGGTGTTTGCCAGTGGAGAATAGTTTCATTGATGCTCACAAGACGAATTTGTGACAAAGATAATAGTAATTACAGCCACGGTTAAAAAAAGAATACGCGGAAAAAGTCTAGGACTAAATATATAAAGCTTAGTCAGGTAAATATATGCACAGTGTGTTTCTTCCTGCAGCCTTTTGTAACACATTTGCACAGTTTCAAAGAAACAGCCTGGGGGTTGAATGTTTTACTGGAGGACCTTGACAGTGGATTTAACTTATTTAATGTATTTATCTTTTTTTATTTTGTAAAATTACTTTTTTTTTCTTAATTGTTAAGAATGTATTTACTCCACATTTTGTTCTGTCCTCTAAATCTTTGCAACCCATTTATACAAACCCTTAAAAACACTTCAGAATCTTGATGAATTGGCCACCTGTATTTTGAGTGAACCATTTTATCAGTCCGCACAAGATGGCTTCCCATCATGTACTGTCCTTTTTATTGTTAGCTATTTTGTTTGCAAGCATTGTTTTACATCTCCACACCACTGAATATGATGATGCATCCTCAATGGTCCTTTGAGGTTAAAGAAATATATATATTTAAGTATTAGTTAAAATCCCTTTTCCTGTGAAAAGTGTTCATTTTATTGCTCTCTGCCTTCTCCCTTTCCTTTGTTTCCACCCACTTTCTCCATCCTGGATATCAAGCCTTTGAACAATTTGGAGAAATAAATGTGAACAATAGATGCCAACTTTGCTTAAAGCGGTGTGTTTTGTGAGTAAGCCACTATACAGAGATGGAGAGAAGAAGAGAGTGTGGGGAGGAGAGGGTTGACTGGGTTGCAGCGCTGTGGGCGTTTTCTAATATCAAAGTGTTGACTTCATTCTATGTATAGCACAACCCATCTCACCCATGACGTGTTTGGTTTTCAGGTGCTGGACAGTGCAATCAAGTGAGCAATGGATCTGTTATTGAGGAAGAAAAGGGAAAAATACAAGTTAAAGGTCATGTTTTTAATTGGCCTGAGGACGAAAGTCTGCTCTAAACAATGAGCAAATGTTGTCTTCTGTGCTTGAGATTTGAGATTTAATGTTTAGCTTTTCGCTTTTTTTTGCGCGCTGAGCTGGTAGTGTACTGTGAGTTGTTGGAGATGTTTCATTGAAAACAGCTGCCTGATTCAGTGCCAAAAATGATTCCAGACTTGGAAAATTCATAGAACGCCGCTTCAAGTCGGAACAACAACTTAAAAACAGCCACCGTGTTGTTTAATAAGCAGTAAAATCCAACACATCTTCTTTGTAGTGTCCATGTTGTTTCCACATTACAAATTAAAGCTCGTGAACAAACAGGACGTGAACGACTTCCCAATTCTGGAAAAGGGACCATCTGAGGAGCACCTGAATGCACCATTGTCTGCATCCTCCCTGCGCTCTCTGAGTGGCGAGTGTCGTTCTAGTTTTCTTCTAAATTGCTTCTAAATATTTGATTGTGTCTGTTTGTTTGTGTCCAGCACAGATCTGCAGGTCTGTGCTTGCTGCCTTTCCAAAACTGTTAGGTTGGCCTACTGTCGTGCTCTGGGTTTTTGGCAGCCAGTCATTTCTTGCAAAAATTCCCCAAATAAAATGGCAAAATAAGTTGTGATGTTTCATGCTGTTCAGTTTTATTCTAGCAACACGGACAGCGAGTGAAACAGATGTGACTTCTGTAAGTCTGCTGGCGTAACAGTGTGCGTGTGCATTTTTACTGCCTTAACACACACAGTGCTTGTAAAATGTTGTCCATGAATATTGATTATAGTCAAGACTTTCTGTTCTTCTGAGCATACTGCATCTGGTGGTTATGACTGTTTGATATGGTCGACAACTCCAGAACAAGCGAGTAAATGGAGCTTGAATGGAGTTTGTTTTCATCGTTAGCCTAAAATGTATGGCAGATGATTGGTCTTTATGTATTTACGCTTTGTGCTTTTTATGAGCTATGAATTAATCCCTGAAAACCTGACATGACTAGCTAAATGTTTAGTAATAAAGCAGTAAAAGGCTAACCTCGTTCAACAGAATACTTTATTGATCGAACTTTTAAAATTCCTCTGTTTTTGAAATATTATAGCCTTTCTGAGTCTCTTCCAATTGGGAAATGGCAGTCGTTAAATGTTCAGCACATACAGTGCAGTACACATAAAGCCTCCTCTTTGATTTAAGTTGAGGCACCTTTTCTTCTCACAGCTTCTATCAGTGTGAATGTGAGTCTGTCAAGAGCTGAAATGACTGAGCAGGCTGCCAATACGGCAGATTACTCCATACATCAGAACAACATTCCAATTCCTGACAAAAACATCAGCAGGAAAAATGTTCTGAAAAATGCTTTACAATCCAGCCGACCTGGACTCGTTTACTCCTCCCTACTGATGGTCAAGGTGATCAAAATGCACTTCGACAAATAACCAAGATTAATGAAAATGTTTCAAAGTAATAAGAGATTTGGAGATATATGTGGGTGCTAAAGTAGTGGCAGGACGAATGTTGTGACAAAACAGTCTTGTTTCCGTCCCTGTTTGTGAAGCTGAATCCTTTATGACCCGATCAATAAAGGCTGTAGAGTACGCCATATCTATGAGAATTCAACTCTTTATGGTTCCCAGCTATGACTCGAATGTCTAAATGGATGATAATAGAGTCCTTTAACCGAATGCTGACCCCACTGTGGGATGAAAAGCAGGACTCAGGAGGGATTGTGATAATAAGTTTTACTGCCGGTCAGTGTAAGGATCTGCTTTATACTCTGAGTAGGATACTGTGGGTGTGCTTTTGTGTCCATTAGTGTCTAATACAATACCAGCCACTACATAAATCTGGATGGATTCTTGTATGACTTTAGCACACAACAGGCTTATGGCAGACTGTTTGTGGTACAAACATTTTCTCAGAGGGCTGAGCTGCTCTGGGGATCAAATCAACGCGTTGGTTGAAGTAACCACATTGAAATGCAGAGGCAAAGAAGCTAGCTGGGTAAAAGGTAGGGTCAGGTCAGGAGAACAGCTAACTATTTCCACATTACAGTATATGAGTCAACACTGCAGGTCAGCAGAGCCAATTATTATCCAATATGAATAATAAACTCTTGGGTTGACAAATTATTCTCACCTTAAAGTCCACTTACTCTTCTCGTGCTTTCAACCACATGGTATGGTCTTCATCAGTAGTTGGAGTTTGCTCTGTTGTCATGAAACTGTCGATGTCTTGTCCACGCTGAGCTTTGCAGTCGACAAAACGTTCTCAATTCAAGCTCCACTTGGTCTTTGTTAGCAGTGCTGAGTTGTTTGCATTTGTGGAGTCAGTAAACTGTGCTTAGCTAACTTCTTCAAAAAGTGTGCTTGGGTGAACATTTTGCTCATTGCAAATATATAAAGTAGAACTGCCCCTTCTTAGTCGATTTGTCGACTGATCCGTCGTTTTGGCAGCAGTTGCTTATAAGATTGCTTTTCTTTTAAACATTTACTTTGGTCGAGGACAGCCCTAATATCAAGTATAACCACAAGGAAAGCAATCTCTTTTTGGGTTACAGTTTTTTAATAAATTATTTTCTCGAAATGTGAAAAAAGTAGAGTAAAGTCTTCAAATCGGAGGCCTATCACAGAAGTTCACATTCACTGTAGACTAGTTAGCTGAACTACTCACACTGTGAGCCATTATACACAGTTTAAACCTAGAATATCACATTTTTGTTTCTTTTGTTAGTAGCAAGAGCAATGAGATTTATGATCTCAGACTCTTTCATATCCCTTGACTTGTCCTCTGAGGTTCTAACATATTAAGACCTTAAATCAACTAGTGACATCATTTATGCCCCATCTCTGCATTTGAAGGGGTCTGTCTACCTGCATGTCCCATCTGTGGAAAAAAAACAATATTTCCCAGTGTGGGTGCTATAGCCCAAATATAGACCTGCGGCAGTGAGTTGATTTGATATCGCTGCCTAGGTGTGGTCAGCCCCTGGCTCACTGTCCTCCATCATGTCATCAACAAGACCTGCCACTGAAGGAGTTAGCTCTATGTAATCAACTCTAGTGGGATCAGATTAGAGAAGTGAACAAAGCCTCCTTTCTTGCTATCTCTTCCTCTTCTTTCTCTGTCTGATCTTCTATATCAGTCCACTAGTGCTGGGCGGTATCACCAAAAATCTCTATCACGGTATCTTTTAAGATTCTGGGGGTTTCACAGTATATCACACCATAATTTGTTTTTATTTTTTTTGCATTACTGAGTCTTTATATAGGGCCTTTTGAATTAAAACATTTTAATATCATCATGTATTCACTAAAGGCTCCAACCCTCTGAACCCCAAAATCCGACAGCTGGATGGAAAAGCATGTTTATTTTAAACAATTGCCAAACCTACACCGTCTTTGATAGCCAAAAGCTGTAAAAACTGCCATAATTGTCAGCTAGTCATCTTTCCGGGGGTCATCGAACACATCATGTGTGACGAATGCTTCCGTCAGAAAACGCAACCGAAGCTAAGCTTAAAATTGTGATATTTAATCAAAAACATTTTAGTCTCATCAAAAGATGCACCAAATAAACAGTTTACTCTCAACAGATCCTGTAAAAATACATTCAATTCTGCCTTCTTAAGCGCAACTAGGAAGCCATGATTGATCCCGCTGACACCAAAAATCCGTGAAACTTCGTCTGAACTGCAGGCTGACTATATATGGCATTGAAACTGTGTGATGCTGCACAAAAGACCTTTTTGACTTCTCTCTACTTCTAACCATTGTTGTGTTGTTTCCATAGAGGTGCAGGACTTATATATTGCAGTGAAAATCAAGGCTACAGCGAGAAAAATGTGACAGCTGGAGCAAAAAAAACAGGTTGGAGCTTGGCCCCCCTAAACATATACAACATATCTGATAAGAAATTAGAATTCATGAAACAGTTGCAGAATGTAAACAATCCTTAATGTGCATATTGCAACATAAAAAAGCGTAACAAATATATAAGTTAGATATGACAACAACTGTCTTTTCAAAACTAAATATTGTAAGATAGTTGCTTCCTGTCATATGCAGTGCCTTGGGCAAATACCTCCTCAAGCGATGTCTGAACCTTTGCTGTTTCACTGGCACTATTGACGGCCTTGATCCGGTACACCCACGCATTTTGTGCTGTGGTGACGGATATTGTGAACGTTGGCACCACTGGCAACAATAGTGGCTGTGTCGGATTTTAGCTAGCGGCTTCAAAGTTACCCAGCATGCCAAAAATGTTTGCCATTCAATGCCATTAAAAATGAATATGATCATTTAGAACACATCACATTAACCATGGACAGGATCCAACATAGTTCAATCTACAGCTCACTAGAGGGGAACTGGTCCAGTTTTGGGGTGCTGTAGTGTTTAGTAGCAGAAGGCACGGAGGCTGAGCTTCTTTTAAAGGGAGATTTGGAGGCTCCAAAACACCCCTGGAGGCGTCTGTCAGAGCTCAGTGAAGAAGATGAGGGTGGGAGGGGTGAATTGGATGGGTGGGAAGAGGTTGGAGTAAAATCTCCTGGATGATAATGATCCCCTTCAAGGTGAGAAGGGAGGGAGGTAATACATCAAAGATTAAGACATGAGGAACAGCAGCAGTCCCTCAGCAAGATGGGAGGGAGAGAATTACACTTGCATCCGAGGAGGAAACAGTAGCGACAGAGACTGGATGAAGCGAGGGAATCTGTCCTGAGCTCTTACCAAACACGTTACACTCAAACAAAGTAAAGTTACCAAAATAAACAAGATTGTCCTCAAAAGAAAAATGGCAGTATTTGTTGATTTTTCAAACACGGACAGAGACCTTTGTTTACATGTTCCTGATAAGGGACCTCTTGTTGTGTTTAGGTCAGAGGACTTGTTTGTTTTCACCCTATCATTACATGATGTGCATGGATTCACAAGTTATCAATAACTCTTCCATTCATAATCTGGAAATGAGAGGAAATTTGTTGGTAAAGTTTGTCTTTGACTTTTTTTTAAATATTCAGACACTCGCCAAATGCTGCAAATCAGTTTCAGTTTGCTTTACGTTGGTCAACTCCAGCAGCCATTTTGACATTTGACTTGTTAACATTAGAGACCTAAATAGCAGGTGAGAGTGTGGTTTGTAGTACATTCATGGTGACCAGGTACAGCATTAAAAACTCAGTACACAGTGTCAGCCGCACAACACACAAAACATATGCTAATATAAGCAACTACAGCTCCATGACAACACAGTCCATCTACTTAATGGATCTTGTGATAAGATTGTTTTCTCAGCTGATGTTACTAAGGTCAAGAATGAATTTTGAACCTCAGTTTCGTATGTTTTACATAGATGCACAGCTCTTCAGCATGGCAGTCAGAGACTAAAAGTTTTCTTCTGAACTCTGCAATAATAGCAGAAGTCGGTTATCTGTGCCCGAGGTTTGCTGTGAGGTTTTTTGCATTCGTATCATCGTGGACAGAGCGGCTGTGAGGAGTTTGCAGCCCCAATGCCCCAATATCCATTTTAGATTCAGTCAGGTGTTGCAGCAGTGACACCTCTAGTTGCTCTTAAAGATTGCAATCAGTGACCTCTGATTTGGGTAACCCAGTTGTCACACTATGCTGTCTTGATGTATCGTGAGCCGTGGCAGTATCCAGGGCCCCCAGAGAAGGAGATGGAAAAGCTGGAGGAGGTGGTTTTGGGGTGGGGGTGGGGGAGCCCCGTTAGCAAATATGGGACAGTTTCAGCAGAGTGGACTCCGGCTATTCCGCTGAGCCACCTTTTCTTTATATAAATAAAACAGTAGTGCTTTTAAAGGGGCAGGCGGAGGAGGCAGGGGGTAGCGGGCTCACCCACGGTTATGGCCTCAGTGAACACTGGACAGGATGGAGGAGGTTTGCCTTTTTTCTCATCGACTTTTCAACCCGTTCTCACTGCCAGCGCGCCAGGTAATGCAGCTTGGTCAGTGCTCCGATGCACAACATCAACCGCGCTCTTTTAATAAACCCAACTAAGTGATTTTGTTGCCTCAAATAAAATCTTCCTGTGGGGATGGAAGGTTATTCTGAAAAGACGTTGTGTATGTAACAAGCGAAACGCCTTTGCTGACACTGACGGCAGACGTGGGTAGAGCGTCCTAGTTTGAAGCTTAGCGCCACAGTTTGCGTTTTTTTTACCCTTTTTCTCAGTTTTCTGAGCAGTTTCTTTCCTCACAAAGTAACCAGTGATTCCCACCTGGATTTACAGTGATTGTTTACACTGAAGTTGTTTTTCTGTGTTGCTTGGAACAGTGTGCATTAAAGTTTGTGGATTCCTGGTGCACAGTGGTGCTCTGCTCAGAATATTCTCCTGCACGCTGATGTCATGTTCATTTAATTTCTCCCACATCTGAAAAACCTTTATAAAACAACAGATTCTTTAGAATATATCTATCTATCCATCCATTATATCTGAACTTTTTGGATTGGCCTTCATGGCGTCTTCTTACTATAATAATTCTTAATAAGGTGTTGGATCTTTGCCCTCTGCAAATGGACCCTGGATCTTACAGTTGTTCTATTCTCTATTCTGGCCCTCTCTGTTTTGGCCCTTTTCTAATGGTTGCAGGGATTTCATTAACTAAAGAGGAAGTCTTTTTGCATTTTAGAGCAGGATGACAGATACTTGTGAGGATCACCTGCTTAATTATAGCTCAGTACAGGCCGCTGTACTGACGTTTCTGCTATAATCACATTAAACCTCTATTTTCTGCTTAGGATTAAATGTGTCTACAGGTTAGAGTTTGTATGAACATAACAGCTGAAACTGTATTTTAATTCACATACATGTTTTCCATCAGATGCCAGTGAAATGCAGCTGCAACATGTAGACAGCATGTGAGTCCCAATTTCTACCAAAAACCAGCAGGTCTTTGCACTGTGTCATTTCAATTAAAGTCCCACCTGTTTGTCCCCCTCCTCCTATTAACCATGGTACAAAAATACCACGCAGATGGGCAAATCGAATTTCAAGGTTAAAAAATACCAAATGATTATAGTGCTGCTTGCACCAGTTTTGGTTTTCAGAGAATGAGTACCTCACCGATTTAGCATTGCACTGACTTATATAACTTTATCAAACTCAAAAAAAGGTAGATGCAGCAGAACCTGAAGCCTACATTACCCACAATGCAGCATTAACTGTACACTGCACATTTTCATCTGTTATGCAAGAAGTGGCTCAAGCCGCTGGCCTCAACTAGAGAGGAGGCGCAGTGCTACAGAGGTCTCGTACCGTTGATTCTTTTCAACTCTAAACCCCCAGAGTTGTATGCCTCCGCGCCGGCGACAGTCGTTGTACGTCCATCAATCCGTACGTACCATTATCATGAACACGATAATTCAGGAATGCCTTGAAGGAGTTCTTTCATATCTGGCACAGACGTCCATCCCCTTTCCGTGAACGCAATATATCGTCCTCGAGGGTAGGGTTGAGCGATATTTAAAATCCCCTACTGACGATATTGCTTTAACAAATAGAACCATAATTAAACAGAAGATAGAGACGCACATAGATAGATACAAACATCTGAAGACTGGAGATGCATATGTTGTGATACCCACAAATGGCTGCTGTATAGGCAGTAAGCACTATTTACCCAAGGCCGTGCTGAGATCAATATATCACATTTTGGACCGACATGGATCTAAACTGCAACTTGGTTGGCAGAGGCATACAACCACAAGGTGGTACATTTGACTTGTTGTTTTCAGTCCCAACCAGCGTTGCCCCAAGTTGTGTGCTCGCTCTGGAGCCACAAAAGGCTCGATGCAACTCTAGTTATTTTCACACTTTTTTACACTACTCCCCAAGGCTTGCAAACTGACATTGATATCTTAAGTCAGTGGAGTTTCCCTTTCAAATGAAATGCTGTTCTGTCAACACGCTAATTCAGAGACCTTTTCTTGCCAAATCAAGGACTTCCAAAGCATTCTCTTAGCTTCAAAAGGCTGAAAAACAGAGTCAAACCTGATTTAAACTAAAGAAATAAACAAGTATACAAATAAAAGTGAGAGTTGGCAACAATGGCCGTAGCTTTGCATTTTAACAGCAAATCTCTCTACTCACAGCAGAGCAGCCTGCTGCTACTATGTTGCTCTGTTTGACAAATAGCTTTAATCAAATCAAATATTTGCCCTCAATCGATACAGCGCATATGAGTCCTCTCACTCATGACATGTACTTCCATCCAGGTGGGCACTTGACCTCCGCATTATGTGAAGAGTTCAAGGCAATTAATAAGAGGCTATGGATTTGCTTGGTGGAACCTGGCCAGCCACTTGCCACATAAGGAGCCTATGTGACCAGGGACATTTGTCACAAGCGAGGTCATTGAGCAGCTGAAGCCAAACGACCAGTCTGTGTCCTTGTGTCCATGTGCTGTTACGAAACAGTGTTAAAACAATAATGCCGCCTACCATTAAAATACCACTACATTTTGACTAAAAGGCACGTTGACAGATTAACAGCCACTTTGAAAAGATACTATTCCAAAGTACAGCGAGAGTGATGGTGAAATATTGAGTGTATAAAAGCTCCTGTGAGTGGATTAAAAAGTTTCACGGCCTGACTCTTTGCCACCCAATTTTGTTATATCAGCTGCTTTCTACAGAACCTTTTGCCCCTGGAAAATGTCATGCGTTTCATTCATGAATAATGTTGACAAAAGCAGCATTGTAATAAAGCGTTCCGGTGGGGGTCTTACAGTTGATGCTTCTATTACAACACTGCCACCTCTCCTTGAACAGTGTTTACTCAGCTTGTAATTGGATGTTGAATAAAAAGGGCCGTGTTGTCATTAGTATGTGTGAGAATACTTCGGAAGACTCTGAAAGAAAATGTCTAAAATTGCACGGGGACACAAAAGGATTTGTTCATATTTTGTCATTTAGGTACCGTAATTCAAAAACACATACATTTGTGACTGTCCATGATTGAATGGAAATCGACCTACCATCGTTATTACCATGGGGAAAACCACCATGAAAAACAAAAATTTAAATTCCAGCCAATTTTCTTGAGGTTGAAGGATTCTTGCTCTTTGGAGAGCAGCTTGTAGTGAATCTGGATGAAAACTAACAGATGCAGGAAACACACTTATTTAAGGATTTGTCTTTCACACCTTGACATGCATGAGGCAAACACATATAAAGTTAGCAACTGCCAGATGTTCTGCTTTCTTTCACAGTTGAAATAACAAACTTGCAAACCATCCGTTGCAGAAGTTAGATTCTTTTAAATGCGTTTTTGTGGGGACGTGAGTTGACGTTCACTGCATGTTTCATTCAAACATATGCACTCAATATTAAAAAAAAGGTGTTTCACTCATGCAGTTAATACCTTTTATTAAATGTGACAGTAAAGAGATGACAGAAAAAGAAAAGAGAGGGACGGGAGGGAGGGAAGGAAGTCTGTTGTGGTTTACGGCCAACGTCTTCGAAGGCTTCTCGACTGAAGATTCAAACCATCAACATTTAAAGACAGCCTTAGTTTGTCAAAAAGTTTGTCAAAAAGTGTGTCCCACATAGCTCAAAAACAACTTGGGTGGATGAGACTGACTATACAACCCTAGGCTGGGTTTTACAAGACCGAGAATCACATCTGTTCATCTTGATTGGGCAGAAAAATACAATAGATTCCTTAAAGAGAGCTGTAACCAGTTCCCTAAAGGCCTCTTTTGACTAAGGTTGGTTCAGTTAATTTGAGAGAGATTATTGTAGCCATTGTCTAATTAATGCTGACTATTCCCTTTGTAGACTGTTTGGATATTTGGGGATGTGTACAAGTGTGTTTGTGTACACTTGTATGTGTGTGCCCGTGCATGTGCCAGTGCGTGCTCCTTTGACGTCGCTGACCTTCATATCCCCTGGTTATGCCAGCAGCCATTTATCTTTTATTCATTCTGCCATTTGTGACCAAGGCAGCTTCTCTGGCGCCGACGCTTGTCAAAACAGAGCCTGTCCCATGATATGCAGCATGCTGCAGTCTGGATGGCCTGCGCTCTAACAGCCGATGCAGTTTCAACGGCAAGAATTTAACTCGCTGGTTGCATTCACCAGCCTCTCTCACGGTTTCAGCTGCCAAAACAAATTTTGTAATTCAACAGATCCTCCTGTTGGTAAGCTATCTGCAGTGACTAGTAGAGAAGACGAGCTTAATAACCGCCTCTGTTGTTGTTCAGACTCGCTAGTTTCATGAAGCTTGATGGAGCATGCAGCTCCAACATCTGTCAACAACGCAGTTTGTCTCTTACCGACAAGCTTACCTGCTAAAACAAACTGAAGCGTTGTTGCTGAGCTCCTGCTCTCCACTTGGCTATGTGAGCTCTCAATTATTCAGTTTTCCAAGTTATTAGAAAAGAAAGCATTGCAAGAAGAGGTTTCCACTTCGGATCACATTTCTACAGCCCAGAAACAACTGAGACGACGTAAAAACACAAGATAGGAAGGAAAAACCAAAACAGAATGTATTGATGGGTGTTGTAATCCAGTATTAAACGTGCACTGATGCTAAATTATTAAAAGACGTAGTATTGATAAGTTTGACGGTTTTGTTATGGCTGATCTCCACACACACACACACACACATACACACACACACACACAGAGTGAAGTCAGTGAACAGCAGAGCAGTGAGGCCACGGTGTAGACCAGACCTGGGCATTATACAGCCCTCGGGCCATACCCGGCCCTTTGGCTGTCGCCGACTGTCCCGCGGGATGTCAATGGGAAATTAGGAATAAAACATAAATAAGTGTACATCATGCACGGAATACAGCTGCATTACATTTCATTTTGAAGGTGACTGTTGCTGTTTTTTTTCTCAATTTCCGTACGTTAGTATGTTGGTGAATGTGTGCGAGCAGCAGCATCACTGCAATGTGACACGGACATCTGAGGCTTTGCTAGCTAGCTTTATTAACTAGGGATGTCACAATACTAGAAATGCAGTAGTTTATACCGATACAGGTGGAATTACATGATTCTCGAAGTTGATACGAAAATCTAAAAGAAAAATCAAAACAATGAATCCCATATACTTCAACATACACTCCTTTATTACTGCTTGAATACAGGCTTTCACTAATTTAATATTAACCCCTGATGAAGTTTTTTTCTAAACTTTTATATATATCGACTTTGCGGTTGTAAACATTACTGTCGCCGGTCTAAACAACTAATTTATTTATATTTAAAACATTAATACATTTTAATCCAGTTCACAATGTATTCTTTTTTTAAATAATGTATTATAGCAATTATAAGGTGAAGAAAAATAACCAATAATAGTATTGATAAAGAACCAAACCGATGAGTAGTATCAGTAAGAGTAGTATTATCGATAAAATCCTAACGATACCAGACCAGCTTCAGTGCTACTGCCATGTATTCTACAAGTCTCTACTACTCCGTCTACTAAAATAATTACCAACAATCTTCTAAAACATATGGGCTGATCTTTTAATCTGGCAAAGAGCATTTTCTAACACCTTGGTACAAATCTCCCATTAGTGTACAACTGGATTGAGAGTTGGTGACTGCAAAAGGCCGTCGCATATGATTCACATCATTCTCACACGCGTCAAACCATTCGGTGACCTCGTGTGTGGAGGCATTTGCAATCATCATGTTTCTCCACTCATTTATTCAGGTTTTTCTTTTATTCAGTTATTCATTTATCTTCTATTTTATTTATTATCTGTTGCTGAAAGATTTTGGGAAGTTTTTTTCAGTCTTCCTCTAAAAAATTGGATTTGTTCATGCAGAACTAAGAAGCTCACTAAATCATCTCTAATCAGTTTAATTTACAGTCAGGTCTTTTGTTTACACTAAGTCTGTATATGGTAGAATATAAGAAGATCCACCAATGTTTCCTCTATTTCTTGGGCTTTAAACCAAAGAAAGGCTGTTGCATCTCACACCTTTCTCAGTCACAATACTAAATACTTCAATGCCAGGCAATGCAGATTACACCTTTGGACTTCCCAAGGTCCCACAGAATTGAGATGAAAATGGCTCGATTGTTGGTAAATCAATGGGCTTCCACTGAGACAGAGTGTTAGGAGAGCTTCTCTCAGCATCTTGTGCCCCAGTGATGGTTGGCGTCAGGATTAAGCATCTCATTCGAATACTCACTGATCGCTCAAGTTGTTTCGCTGAAGGAATGCTGGAAGAAAATTATAAGAGAAACAAGATCCTACACATCAGCTAATGGTCTCTTGGGTGATTCTGATTCTGCTTAACTAGTCACAAGCTCTAAGCCAGCACCCGGTTCTACCGAGTGGAGATCTCGTTAATAGTCTCACTAAATCATTCTCGTCCGATCACTTCCAACAAAGTTCATTTGTCTCGCAGAAGACACCATGCGTGGCAGCTATTATTCCATATTCGTCCTGAGTAGGTATGCACAGTGTGGCAGCGATGCCTCCTCCCTCCCCTGAGATTTGAAAAGCATCACAGTGAACAACAAAGTTTTTCTTGTGGGTTGGTTGACATCCGCTAATATAACTGTTATTAGAGGAGGAACACTTCCAGATCCAACAATGAGAAGTCGATATGACATGTGTCAACCTGTAGTTCTAGTCATTATTTTCTCTACCCTGCTGAACCTTTCATGTAGTTGACTCCTTTCATCTGGAGCCTTTGATGGCGGATTGTAAATACAACACCATCGTGTTTTGTGTAGCTGTCAGGGTTAGCTCTTGTGTTATGGATTTTCTCGTCACTTTCTTCGCGGTGAAGGGGCTGCTGCACGACTGACACTGTTTGTGCTCCCCTCGGGGAAAATAACCCTTAGCATTTCTTATTGTGATTTAAACAATCATGGACATGCTCAGATTTGGGTTTTGCTAAATATGAACATTATTGTTTAATAACATGAGTCTTCTGGGAAATTGTAGTTTTCAAAGGTACTAATTGCCTGACACTTGAAACATGGCATCCAATTAAAAAAATTACAAGTTCAATACTTTTAATCATGCTTTTTTCAGCACCTGGGAGTCATTGAGGTATTTATTAAATATCTGTTTGTAGACGGCCCGTTAACATTTAAATAATTTAGTAATCAAAACAAAAACAGTAGTGATTGACACGTTTATTAGAAATATTCTCTCCCTCTCCTAACCACTCTGCCTCTCCTTTTATCTTTCTCTCCCAGATGATAACTGCAGACTGACTGACTACCGACGGCTGAAAACCAAGATTTTGGATTTGCATGACAAACCATACATGGGGTCTAACATCCACGGGGCCCACAAGGATAACATGGCTGTCAGGAAGCAACTGGTTGATATGATGTTCGGGCGCTTTGATGCAGATAACAACGGTCAAATAGATGCCAGCGAGCTCTCACAGGTAAGGATACTGATCCAAAGATGAACTTTAATACACAATTATATATCTGCTTTTGAAAACAACAACATAAATGTCATAGATGTAAATATCAACAACTAACATTGATGTTGAGAGAATAAGATAAATATTATTTTTGCACTTGTCTCAAGACACTCCACACCACCCTTCAAGTCTGTTCAAACCACAGTCAGTTTTATTTCGAAAATGCAATTCAGCTCAATTCATTTGTATAGCAAATATCACAGATCACAAATTTGCCTCAGAAATGCTTTACAACATGCGACATACTTTATTTCCACTTTAATGGGGGGGAAACAGGAAGAAACCTCAGGGAGAGCATCAGAAGAGGGATCCCTCTCCCAAGATGGACAGAAGTGCAATAGATGTCACGTGCGCAGAATGAACAACATAACAGAATTACAACATAGTCGATCTATATGAAATAAATGATTCATGTAATGAGGGTAGTTATAGCAGTAGTAGCACTAATAATAGCAGAATCATGATTAACAACAGCAGCAGTGGATATAATAGAATGATAATGGTAATGAAAGCAGTAATAGAAATGTGACTAATAATCGTAGTAGCAGTGGATGTCAGGCAGCGCCACAGCAGCAGGTACGACCACGGCGCAGAAAATAGAGGCTAGAAATGAACAAACACCACCTGTGTGCTCAGGAGTTTAAACTTTGACACTTTGATCGCTTCCATACAAGTAACTGTGTCAATTTTACTCGTCTTACCCTTCCCTCTGGTAGCTGTGCTGCGTGGCTTTAGGTACATCTTTTGAAAAGCAATGTGGGTCAAAGGAGCCTTGTGCTCATGGGAGGCTGCAGCCTTTGACCAGCGCTGCCAAGAGGGATGGTTGTAAAAAAAGCAGTTTTTGTGACTGCTATACAAGGAAGGAAGATATTATGTGCATAACAAAGCCTCCCGGTACCTGAGGACTGATTTTAAATAGAAAGTGTTTAAATTATTGAAAGGGTAAGCAACCTGCGGTGGTTTTCAGAAACATGAAACCAGTTGCTATTCTTAGGTCAGTTTCCTGCTGATCCAGTATCCCATCTGCACTTGGGTCACCTTGGCTGTCTTTGTCAGTGCCCCTTCGCCCAACGGGGGAGGTCTCATTAGATTCATTTGAATATATTTTAGTCTTTTTGAGTTCAAAGCCTCCAAATAACACTTCAAAAATAGTGATTTTCTTTGCCATATTTTCATATCATTTACATAGTTTTACATGTTTTTACATTTACCCGGTGCCCAGTTCAAGCATGAGAGACATCAATGTTTAGTGAGTAAAATGCACGGTCAACAAACCATGTTGCGCTGTGTTTGTGGAATAATATTGCCAGCATGCTCTGAATGTGAACTTGAATATGCCCTTTAAAGCTATTGGATATTACTTTGGATTTTCAAACCTCTTGGTGATGCCATTTATTCTACTTGAGGCCAAGCTGTACCACTCCACCTCTCTGTGTGAATTACACAAGCTAGTCAGTAATACTTCACATCCAGATGGAGAAGCTCTTTTGTGGAGTTCCTCAAGGGCTGCTTTTCGCCCTCATCCCCTTTTATCCCAGAAAAATATGTGAATGTTGGCAGATTTCATATACTATCAGCTACACATGCTCAGAGAAAAGAAGAGAAGCGAGTATTCCTGGAATAGTCATAAATTTAAATAATAGTGGATTGCAGGTGGTCTTTATGGGGTTTTCAACTAAATCCGAAGGTGTTTTTTTTTTTTTTTTTAATGCATAAATACATTTATGGCCTCCTCCGACTTTCCGGTACACATATCTGTGTGAGATTACAGGACACCTTTTTATTTACACATATCTATAGCCTGAAAATGTTGAGAAAAGTTTTGAGCTTCTGCATACTTTCACCTCGTATCAACATTGCTGCATAATCGATTATTGCACGATAAATATCAGAGTGAAATAGCTTCATCAATCTGACAAATGACTTAATAAACGGAAGCAGTTGTGGGTTAACAGTGCCTCAAACATACGGGCACCTGAATGTAATTATGGATTAGGTGTTTAATGAGTTTCTATGTTGCTGTATTAAATGTTCTCACTGAATGTAATTTCAAAGTAATTAATAGCTCGACAGGACACAGCTTTCTTTTCTCTCCAAAAGATGTGAGTTTGAAATATCATACGCAATATATATAAAGGTTCAGATTCACTTAGATCTGCATGCCATTAACCTCAGTGGCTTGGACTGCAGAATTTTGCCTTATTGACAAAAGGTGAACGTTAAAGAAGACAAGGGATTTATGCAAATTCAATTTTGGAGTGAACAAGCCCTCAAAAGGAGCATTGCACAAGCAATTCACACCTTTATCAGCAGTTCAAAGTACCAAACCATGGCTGCCACCCTCGTGCCCTGAGGCGCACTTCATAATTGGAGTGTTTTCTGATCTCATTTGAAAGTTTAGGATGGAAATCCCTCACCCTGGCTGACTTGACTTGATAGAGTGTACACATGAAGGGGCACCGGGAGCAATTGTTCCTGCCCCCTTTAGTCTTGGGTGCCCTTTTGAAATGGCAAATCAAAACTTTCTTTTTTCTTCTTGCATTGCCCTGAATTCGACTAAAGACACAATGCCTGAAATTACACCTTAGAAAACAAAAGGTTTGAGAACAGTTTACCCTCTGCTCACACTTTGAGAATAAGACTGGAGCAAATTAAATCTTCGTCTTGACCAAAATAAGTATAATCAATGTGCAAATCTTTGAAAATGCACTAGAGTAGACCCTTCAACATCCTCTTACTAATGCGTGGGCTTTTAGCAAATTCATGTGGAGGTTTGACGCAGGTTTAATTCGGTATCTTAATTTGTCTGCAGGAAGATGAAAAGAAAAGTTGGTTAAGGAGGAGACAAACATAATTTTAGAACATTGTTAATGGAAAAAGTGTGTTGAATGTGATGGTAAAAACAAATATGGAGTGAAAAAGGGAAAGAGACAAACATGTGTCTTAGAGGTTGACCAGACTAAAACTAAACTTAGTATCCTAGTACTGTGTTCAACTACATACGTTCACGTGTGGCTATAATACATATAATACACCTGCAGTGCTACCAAAATAGGTCAAGTGTAATTACCGAAATAGTCTGTAAATTAAAGTTTGATTTGAAACAGGCAGAAGCTGCATTCTCAACAAACATTACAGCTGGTTATCCCATCGATGATGTGTATCAGTTCATTTAGCTCACAGGGGTCTGCTGAAAGCTAGTGAGGATGCCCGTGGTCCTCTTTTACTGGGGTTGAACAGTCTGTACAGGAGAAGTGACTGCAAATATTTAGAGTAACCAAAAGTATACGTGTGTGAGAGCAATGTCATGTCAGAAAATGTTTAAGAAACAGAGTTAAAACCTGAAAGCAAACAACTCCAACACCACTTACAAATCTCTCAAAGGACATTACTCCAAGTCAAAGCAAGCAAGAAAGGAGTAAAGTGGCGAGCATATCTTTGAATTTCAATACCTTTTGAACTGAAGAATCTGCATAGCATTTTGAGGTTATTACAAGATCAATTTCTGTTTGGTTTAGATCAAATAAATTACTTCAGAAAATACTTTAAAGATGAAAAGAGGAAAAAGACTCAACATTTGGCAGATGCGATCAAATGATTCAATATCCCAAAGACTCAAGCAGCTGCTTTCTTCTGTACGCTACAGTTACTTGTTATGTGTTGTGCTTCTATACGCTAAGGATATGCCATTACTGGTGACTCCTACATTTTGGGGCAAGTCATCCGGGAAGGGAAGAGCGGTGATCCGATGGACGAGGCACGATGTATAAAACCGTCCCTCGTGATCAGCATTTTGACAGCTGATCTGCTGTGATGGATGTTTCGCTGCCGGGGCCATGTAGAAGGGGATGAGTAGGACCATGCTTTAGCAGCCTGGTGATCAAATCTGCACAGTGTTTGGGACCTTTTCTCCATCCATTGTGACAAAACTTCAGTTTGGCTACAATAAACTGACAGCTAAAACTGTGTGAGTTCAGATTGGGCACGTCGACTTATAACCGATTTTATATCCAAACTTTTAACAGTATGTTAAGTGAGTACACACAGTAAGTACATTCACTTGAGTGCTGTTCTTTGGTATAATTTTGAGATATTTAAGGTTATACAGAATATAATTTACTTTATACATTTGAAGCTTCTGTTGAGGTTTTCAAATTAATTTCAAATGTCTTTCATCGTATTTCATGTCATCAGCCTAAAAAAAAAGGAATCCGCTGAGAAAATCTTCAATTTGAATAAAGTGATTAATCGGATTGAATAATTTAGTCTTCTTTTTTATGAAATCAACTTTCTTTGATGAATATAACTCGTGCCTCCCTTTGTGTGCGGCAAGCAGGAAAGCAAACAGTTTTTGGACAGCAGCGAAAATGTTGTTTTCAAAAGGCCAAACGCCAACAAATATGGATTGAAGCAGAATATTTCATTGTGTAAAAACATGTTGTCCATTTTTTTTTTTTCGATACATTTTGGGTATTGAACTTTATTACGCTCTGGAGTTATTAGAAATGTTTGATATTGTATTGCTATCCGATATTTGGGCTGTAGACAAATGAAATTCAAAGATTTAAGCATCATTTTTGTTATTGTGCAACACGGGGTTGATCCCGGCGACATTGTTGTATTTTTCAATCACACCTACGAGCACTGCCCACTGACTTTAACTGAACATCGATGCAATCTCCTCGAAGGTCATCAAGCAAGAAGGTCTGTCCAAGGATATCTCCGAGTGCACACTGTTTGACCTGCTGAAGTACAACGACGTCGATGACGACGAGCACCTGACAAAAGACGAGTTTTACACAGCCTTGGGTGAGTCCAACGTTTTGTTAGTAACATGTTTTTTGCCATTACAAAACGTTTTCTAAGTTTGAAGGATTAGGCAGCATCTGGCCTTTTTTGTGCCCACATTTTCCATTGTGTCAGAAAGCATGGATAAGATGTGGCAGAACTGAAATTCTGATTTGCCTATTCTTAGTCAATGCATGTAATATTGCCTGATGTGTTTATTACATGCGTTGAAGTTCATTGCTCCTGTCATATTAGTCCATAAACAATGTGACAAATCATCTTTCACTATATAAATCACTCGGACAGAAATGCAATAATCGTGATTACACTGTAACACGAAGGGTAACTATAACGTAAAGAAACAACAGAAATCTCTTCCATGTGTGTTCATTTTAAACCTTAAATTCCCTTCACATTGATCTCTTACTCACTTTGAAGCTTTCACAATGTCTTAGTGGTACGAAGTACCAGATTGACCGACCTACTTTCACCCCTGATGAAACCTACAACACCGCTCTGAAAATGTACAAACCTTATGTGCCCCATGAAAGAAAAATAAGAAGTCTATTTAAGTTTTGATTGTGTTTACATTTGAAATCAGTCAGTTGTGTTTCCTTGGAAACAGGGCTCATTATAAAGTTACAATCTTGATCAATTTACACAGTGTATGTTATATAGAGTTTAAAACCTCACAAATGGATTACTTACTTTGAACTCCAGATTGTTGGCAACTGTAATGTCGGTCTTGTTGTTTAGCTCTCTTGGGTAGACGGATAAAGGCGCTCAACATGCAGTTGGTGCCAAAGGAAGCAGGTCATGACTAATGCGAGACAGTAGTTCAAACCAAACCCCCCCCCCCCCTTATTATAATATGACAGGTTCTCTGCTACGTCTGAGTTACCCCAAAACATATGGACCAGTTCCCTCCTTTTGTTTCCTCCTCAAAGCTCTCTTTCCCAGTTCCTCTCCGTCTGACATTTTCAGTCGGCTCAATATCCTCTGACGGAATACATTCTGACATTTGGCTGGCTTGACACATTTAGCAGTGGGAGAGAATTCATAATCAACCTTCAACTCATCAGTGCTTTGTATTTGAAGCATTTCTTCGAGCAGACAAAGTCACGGGAGAAAGTGAATCATCTTGTCTGGTATTCTACACATCGTACGTGAATGTGTGGGAGCAAACCCCTTCGGGCAAATCCTGAAAATAAAGTAACGCCAGCCAATCTGCGGAGAGCTGCATTTCATTGAAGAGTTAAGTTCTTCTAGCTCCCAAATACTTCCTCTTCATTTTTCTGATCTTTTTTTTTTTGCATACTTTCAGCTTAACTCCTCATGAGGAAATGGGATATTTAATGAGTTTATTTCAACCTGTCTTACTCCTCCTCTCTTATACATCTTCTTCCCATTTCCATAAAGTATTACTCAAAAAGATTCAATGAAGTAGTATTGTACTCTAATGTCTTTGTCAACAACTCAGTATCACTCAAAAATCCCATGCACACTACCGGAGCACTCAAAGCCATTTCACCTCAGTTCACTCAATTCTGATTTGGAGCACTTTACATACTTGGAGGTCAATTTGGTTGTCAGTTGGTGTCTTCTTCACTGCAATCATCGTTCATCCTACTTCACTCTGCTACATGCTTTGGTGCTTCAAAGACAGGCCCTCAGTGTGCCTGTGAGGCAGCTGAGAAAAAAAAAAAGGTCACAAATTCACCTTCTCAAGAGAGTTGCATACATACATTCATCAACCAAGGGACATAACACAGTCATGATGCGATGAAGATGAAGCCTTAAAAAAGGACAGAGACCTGGAATTGTCAAAACATTGTCACTAGTTGTGTGGCCCTAAGAAAAAAGATCTGAGCCAGACACGCAAACCAAGATACTCATCATACTGGGGTTCAGCATCTATGCTCACCAACATGCGATTTATCACCAGATCAGTGTGGCGTTATGCATCCTGCCCTAATGCCAAGAATACCGTCTAACATCATTTGTAAGATTCACGTTTGGAAATAAAGGCTAATAGGGAAAGCATTACCTTTTATTATGTTATTGAATTCAGTGAAAAACACCAGTCAATCACTTTTACTGAGCGTGGCCAATCTATTTTATTTCTCTTCTTTCACATATCAAACAGTGATATAAGGTAACAGACAGTTAGAGCTACATCTTTGTTTTTTGTTCTATTTGTTGTTGTATGAGAGACCCGGTGCACAGCTGCTCACATCATCTCTGCGTCGTCAATGATGACTTGAGTCATAACCTTGAACATGTCGATGTAGGTTTAGCCAGGAGACCAGCAGTGCAGCGGAGCAACATGGACAGAAATCTGTGGATTGATTTGGCCCCGTAGACCACGGTCAAGGTGCCTGTGGCAGAAATGCATTGCAAAGTTATAGTTTTTCAGTTCATTGCCAGCATAATCTGTGAGTGGCAGCTATAAAAAAAAAAAAACAATGCAAATACCTTAAGCGCCGTCGTAAACTGAGCACCATCATAAAGTAAATCAGTTGATCCAGTGTGTCCAGAATTACGGTGCGGCTTGGAAGCGAGCAGCAATAAATGCAGACTGACTCCCCATGAAAACGGCACCTGTCTTGACTACTCTTCTAATAAGGACCTTTTGCACACCTTTGTGGAATATTCAAAGCGGGCCAACGTTGTTTGTCATGACAGAAGATAAGACTTTAATGTCCATGCATTATTCATTCCTCCTTTGCATAGACTAGAAGGGGGTTGAGAATCAATTTGCTTCAGCTAGCAGTGAGGCAACTGTCTGGCAGAAGTGATGTCTTTTAATTAGAAGATGTTACAGATATGAATGATGTCTGCCACGCTACTGATAGTCGGCCCCTTGTCATCGTTGAATAATTTGGTGAATGATGGCTTAGTGCATCATGGGTAAACAGATAAGATGTCATCGATCATAAAATGTCATTAACTTTAGGTGGGAGAGTGTCACGATACATCGGGGCATTGTTTGTCAGACATTAACATCAGCTATATACAGTACACAGAAAGTATAAGAGGAAACCTACAGTGTGATGGGTGCAGTGACCTTGAACATACTTTACTCAAGCATTTACAAAGATGTCTTAATAAATAATTAATAAAAAGCAGGTAGTTTCAAACTGCAGTAGGATCTTTGGTATATGGAGTTCAGTAGTTCTACTGTGCCTCAGTTCTGTTTGTAAAGCTGCAATATCATTTTTTGCATTTCAATAAGTAGAAGTTACTCTGTACTGTATGTGACAGGAATAGTCATGATGTTTTTGCTTTTTATACGTTGTAATCTGCATCAATTTTGCATCCAATACTTTCCTCAATGTCACAGCAGAATATTTATTTTATATCATAAGAATAAACCCCTAACTCTATTATAACTGTTGAATTTTAAGCATATGCTTTCCTTTATTCCATCCAAGCCACATTTCTAAACAAACTTGTTATCAGATGATTATGTTTTCAGTCTGAAACCTTAGAAGAACATAATATTACTCTATATGTGAGGGATGAAGGAGAAGTGCGGCAATAGTTCATAAGCACGTAGGAATAAGTGATACAGGTGCACTGAAAAAACACATGTTGCATGTGTTTACATGTGCTCCTTTCCCTCTTTACTATGGAGCTGTGCGCTCTGCCAAAACATGATAGTCGCAGACCAGTCACTATTTGTGATCACTGACAAATAAACTTAGAGAAAGGTCACGCTCACAATTTACCAGAAGCAATATCTCAAGCTGACTGTGAAAAAGGAACCTGGAACGTTGTACTCGGACGGATGTTTAGGTTGCCATTAAGTACATGTTATTTCATCTACCATAAAAAATAGTCTAGAGGTTCGCTTAGTTTGGGTAGCATTCAGGCGGAAGGTTATAAAAGCTGCTCCATTGTGCCAATGTCCTTTTTAAGCCCTTTGAAGTTGGCTGGACAATTACAGGGTGCTCTGCCTGTGCATCATGCAGATTAAATGTTATTAGTTTGGGTACACCTACTCAATGCATTTGCTAAGCCTCTAGACACACTGCTTCACAGACAACAATGAAAATGAATGTGCAACGTGTTTGGAAATAATCCTCTGTCTGAATGCTCCCTCAGGCTAGTTTGTTGGCTTGAATCCAAACCGCAACCAAAAACTGTTCTTATGTGCACAGCAGACTTGCAGCGCACCTTGTTTTTTTTAACAAACATTTAAATGCCTCATCCCATAGAGAAGCTACATTTCAACACGACAGCGATCACATTTTCTGTCTGTGTTAATGTAGCTCACTTTTATGACTCCAGTACTTGCCCTCATTCTAGCTCGTCTGTCAACTACATAAAGTTTATTTATTCAGTACGTTATTCATCTGATTCACAGTAATGACCTTAACCGTCCTATCAAGTAGAGTGGTAATGCTATTTGTGCTGCACTGTGGAACATATAGAATTCAACTAAACTGCTGAAACTCTGAGAGCTGGTCGAAATAAAACTGCTGTCCGCCATATGTGAGTTACTTTCACTACCTCTGGGCTATTCGGTCCATTTGCACTTTGATACTGTGTTTATTGGAACAAATCCAATGCGGCAGAAATGAGGAAAACAACCCGCACTTTCATCTCGTCCTCGTTTTCATGAGGCTGCAGCAACCCACATCCCGTCAGCAGAAACCCTTGTGTCTGGAGTCCCAGTGGGTTGGTCTAACGTCTGTAACGCCAGCAACAGAACGTTTGTAGACGGGGCGGTCCCCCGGGTTCAGACCCCTGGTGCTTGGGTTTGCACTGGTTTAATTCAAGCTAACTGCTAACTTTGGGTAGCCAAGTCTCCCGGAGCTGACGCATGCTCTACTCCCGGCAAAGCAGCCTCCTGGCGGCTGAGAGGACGAGGTGCGGTTGTGAGTCATTTTCCCCTTTCTGCCACTTTGGATTTATAATAATCCAATAAGTATGCACGGACCATGGAGGGATTATTGACAAGCCCACGGGGCAGCTCTACTCCTTTTTTTTCTGGACTGTGGACTGACTGGCGCTACAGAGACTCATTATCGCCTCTTGAGGGACACATTATATTATAGAAAATATGGGCTGGCGCCTGTCAGGTAGCATGCGAATTTCAGTAGATATGTCTGCAACACAATACATATACTGTACATCATTGTCATAATGTCAGGACGATAACTTCTTCGCATCCTGTTGATAATGTTAGTTTGTTTTTTGAATGGTTTGAACTAAAAGTCTGACCTGATCTTACACATTGCACCTTGCTGGTTATGGTTAGCATTAGCGATTGCCACGTTGATATGCCAATATGGGTTTCATTAGGGGGACATATCAATTGTTCAACAGTTATGATTTTCTCCTCACTTTTCTGCTCTTTTTGGTCTATTTTTTGTTTCATTCTATTCTGTTAACTCATATTCCTTCTCATTGTCTTTTGCTTTAATGCAAGACGGCTTTAATCCTGTGTGTTTCCAAGTCTGGGGTAATCCCTATATTTGCAGAAAGTTTGCCAAGTTCGAAAATGAGTTGACTTACGCTCCCTACTTCTGTGAAGATTATAATTAGACATCCAAACCAACACCCGTGTCTCCTTAAGGAAGGCTCCTTTCATTAAGGCAAATTCTGCTGTTATTCAGCACACATGGCACAGCGACGATTAATGGATACTCAGGCTTTTACTTGTCAAAACCCCTGCTGAGCATTCCATTCACAGGCTGCGAGAAGTGGTGTTAAAATGGTTTCATAATTCATGGTTCAATTTCCAGCATGTGACTTTCCTATCTCCAGAACGTGTTCGAGACATTTAAAAAGGAGTTGCATTACTTTTCTAATTTGTGATCCACGACTGAAGGACGAGGGACAATTTTCTCAACAATTCTCGAAGGAGGGTTGTTCTTGTGACACTAAAGGGAAGGGATTGTCTGTTTTCAACAATTATATGTTTACTCAAAAACACATGCAGACAGAGCTGTTAATGTGTTTGTTTGGAATGGAACGAATTATACCCTTACTATTGTTTAAGAGAGTTGAGTTGAGTTGAGCTTCTAAATTGTTCTGGATAAAATGGATCAATTCACAATTCAGCACAGTGCAGTTAACATAAGCAAAAGGTGTTTAAGATAATGGATTCTAACATCTCATGCTTTAATGAAAATAAATGACAAAGCACAAAGAATCAGGCAAACTCAACCATTAGCATTAATGTAGGTAGGAGTCTGGTCACTGATAGGATGTAGTTATGTACTATATAAGGTAAACTGTCATTGTTGGCCGTGAAGTGTAGAAAGCGAATAAATCCAATTAAACGTTTATATATATCCAGTCGCTTTAAAGTGTAACTTCCCCCCCCAGGCCTGAGCGTAAATCCACCTACTGGATCATTTTAAAAAATGCTAAAAAAGGGTTCAAGGGGAAACCATGCGCACTTCCATTTGACGAAAACATCGACGCAGCGTCAACAAACCTGGGGAGAGGAGAGGAGGGAGGTCATATTAGAGGGTGTTAACTTTCATGATGTAGATCTCAGAATTGGCCTTGCAAGATTAGGGTAGATTTAAAATCTTCGATAGCGTTTTGAGCCATTTTAAACCATGAAATGCCAATTTATAATGTTGGTAAGATCTCTCAATATTAACACCAGCATTGGTGTGTTTCATCAAAGTACAGTCAAAGTTTAAAGCTCATAAAACAAGTTTAAGTGTGCAGTTACTTTAAACACCATTGTGCAGAAGGACAATTCCTCATCTTTATAGTAAGTGATGTGGGTTTTTTTTTATTTTAAGAAGCAGCAACAACAGTTAAAGTACTACATCTGAGAGATAGACACAATACATGGTGAAAATGTAACTGCCTGAATTAAGAATGGTTTTGACAGAAGAATATATCTGAATAAAGGGCAGTTCACAACAGCAGCCTTTCCAACAATCCCAAGAGCAGGGCATTACTGTGCACTCCTGCACTTTTTAAAGCTCCAAGTCTATTTCAATGTTGCTGGCAGGCTTTGTGAAGTGTAGGAATGGGAACTTAACGTCAATTCCATATTCAGCTACTCACATTAAATAATTGTAGACTACCCACAAAAAAACCTAAATATTCAGATGATGCAATAATTCAATTCTTTGGTCGGTGAAAAATAAACTGTTGCTGGTTTACTTTGTCCCCCTCTTGGCCCGTAAAGCTCAACAGTTAATTAAATCATAATGAATTTAACCCCCTGAGACCTGTGGGCCGAACTTCTGTCTTTAAGAGCTAGAGTGAAGGTACTGGCATCATATTTAACGAAACAACCTCCATTGATACCAACCATGTCATGCTGGCCTTTTTGGCAGGGGATAACTGGCATAATGATTTTTTAAGAGATCGCTTGACCTCTCACCTCCAGACATGTGAATGGAAATGAGTTCAAATGAGTCTGCGATTTACATACATGCCCACTTTATTCTAATCCCATGCAGTTTGGGGTAAAAAGCATGCAGTTGTTTGCATGCATTATAAATGCAGTATTTCCGCATATTCTAAAAAGGGTGTATTTGAATATTTTTGCATAATGGGGTCCCTAAACAGTCTTGGAATTGCATACATTATTTGTTATGATCCTCAAGTAACCAAGTACTGAGACCATTTTAACGTTTTTACGTTAAACTGTAAAATGGAGCATTTAGAGGATGTATGGCATTCCTAGGTATATTGACTAAAACAAGGTTTCTGAGCAGTTTCCATAACAGACGTGCTCACCATCCAAACATTGAAAATAATAAATTCTTGCAGAAATCTCAGAGATAGATACCAAATCACAGCTTGACGTTTTTTCATGATGTTCCTAAAGGTCTTGGTGTCTTAATGTTGTATTTTTCAATTTTTGAGTTGTAATTTCTTTTTGAATTTCGCTTTAAATATGTGTAGTAATTCGTATCAATTCAGAAATTGCTGCAACATGTTATGAGGCATAAGTGACCATGGGGATGGTCAACATATACTTCCATCATAATGTTCTAAGCCCTTTTACAATTTCACAATTTGTTTTACCGAATGTGTTAATTGATATTTATTTCTGATTCATGGCTCGAACAACTTGACACACACGGTGCTTCAAGCTGAAGATCAATTTAAGTTTCCAGCTTTCAGATGATATACACCACTTTTATGTGGCATTTACTGTTGACCTGCTATCTCCCTCTAAAAATCCCCTTTCCCCCAAAAAAGACAAAAACGGATCTATGGGCTCTCTCAGAGTTAATGATACTAAAGTTTAATGTTACATAGCTTGCACTGCACATTTAATTTGTTTGTTGTTGTAATTTTGTCAAAATATTTCTAAGCATCACTCTTAAGCCGGTAATGTTAGATCGAGTGATATTTGACTGAAAATGTTGAACATTATCTCTGGCTCAGCAGATCCATATTTTATTTTATTTTATGTAGGTATCTGGGCATATATTCATATGCAGCTACATTACAGCATCCTGTCCCAAAAAATGTAATCCTTTAATATAGAACATGGTAAATTTATATACATCGATAATGATCGCTGAAGAGTCCCAGTGTTGACTTAATGGTTGTTATGGAAATACAAAGCCAAGGTGAATGTATACTTCTCATGCAAAAGACTATTTTCATGCCTCCGCACCATCTGTTCAAATTTCGTAAATGGGATATTTTAGGAACGCCTGGAGGTAATTTATTCACATTTGGCACAAATGTCCGTTCGGTCTCGAGGATGAACTGATAGGAATTTGGTTGTCAAATGTCAGTATGACCTCACAAAACACGTTTTTGGCCATACCTCAAGGATTCACAAGCTAATTTTTACAATGTCACACAAATCTCTAGTAAGATAAAATGGTGAAGTGACGACATTTTGGACAGACATAGACGTAAGGCGCAACTTGACTGGTCGGCGGAAACATACAACCGCGAGGCGGTAATTCTAGTTGTTCAATGAATTCCAGATGTTACAGGTAAAGACAGTTCGTCCTGCTGCTGAGAAGGCAGCTTGTTCTCAGGACAGTGACACCATTACACTGGTCTTTGAGGATCCAATGACTGAACGCTTCAGTAGTGCTCACGCTCCACTGACAAGTCTGGTTTTAATTCATTCGAGGAAATCGCTCAGAATATATTTTTAGTGCCCTCTGACTGGAAGACTGAGAGAGGTTCAATTGGCTTTAGGGCTGTCAGGATTGTTTCGAGGTTCAGTGTAAACAGATGGCTCTTTTCCCTCTTTTCTCAAAGTTTACCACCTCCTGCCATTCAGTCGAAGGTGTTGGCATCCACCATTTGCAGCCGCGCAGCTATCCGGGTGCGCTGTGATGCTGATGTAAAACAAGTGGAACGCACAGACAGAAGGATGGAAGCGCACTGCACTGTAATGGGGTGAAGTTAATTGATGCATATGCTATGTATACTGCCAACAAACACGCAAACAGGTTTCTGATGTTGCTCGGAATGGCAAAAGAACAGGTGTCAATCAACATTAAATCCTTAATAATACAAAAATTAAATCTGATATAGTTTACGGCCATGCAGCCGTATGTTTGTGAAATATGATGGAACAATTAAATCACAGCCTCTCTTATGCTAAAGTTTAAGTGCTGTATGATTTACTTATTGCAGTAAGATAAAGGGATTTTTCATTAGTTGTTTTCCACAAGGTAGCTGTGATAAAATTAATCCAATTAGAGCTCCTCTTAGGCTCTGTTGCATACTAATGCTGGTCGTCCCTCAGGATCTCTCCCAACAGCTGCTTTGGAAACAGACTTGAGGCTGATCATCCAGAGGTAATGCACTCACTAAGGCCATTTGTAAATGTTTAACAGCCATCTTGATGTGTATAATTTTTGTGGGAGGAGAGAGGAAGTGGGTTATAATTATCCTCTCGCCCTTTACCTGTAGTTTTTGAATATATAAAGGTGTTATAACAATAATACTGCAAAAACAGAATCATTTCCAGATGCAGAAGGATGAGACTGCGATGCTGATAGAAATACTGAAACTAGTGGCCACTGTAGCTGTGCCAAGGATATTTTTCTTGGACTGGGACTGTTCAGAGCATTATAAATAATCTCATTTAAGTCGAAAAGCTCAGGATCCACATCAAAGGTAGTTCCTCCCTCAAAATGACGCCAGCGTTCTTTGACCTAAAGTTGAGCTGCAGAGTTTTCCATGTAAACAAACAAGAACGTATATACATTGATTCAGAGGATGACTGTCTCAGAAGATGTGGACGAAAGTTCGTACTATCAAAGATGCTAAGAAGATCTTAATTACAATAACAAGCATCGAATGATTACATCGGTTATAATCTTCCTGTGTTGGTTTCTCATTGTGTACAAGTAATAAAGCACATGATGCACAAGAAAGGGGTTGGTTAGATTGATGGTTTTAAAAAGGAACTTTACAGAAAAACAAAACTACCATAAAACACAGACAAATTAAATGAAATTAGACTTTAGAAACCTAAATATGTTGGCATATTAATGTTGGTTCTTACTGTTTTACTTGGTTGTTTAATCTATTGTACCTCATAACTATATTTTTGCCATGTATGAAGTTCACTATTATCAAGTCACAAGTTCAATGCGGCACTCGAACAGAAAGCTCCTGCTCTTAAATTCAATATCACAGGCCTGTTGTAACAATATAATAGTTAATTAATGTTCAAAGTGAGTTATGCATTCACAGCAGTCTGTATACAACATAGAAGTTGGATATTGTGCACATCCAACACCATCTTGGGGAAGATGCAAGACAAAAGCAGTGTACGAAGCGAAACCTGGTGGAGTCCACACTTTGTTTATTGCATGCTCGCAGAAGTTAAATAGTCAACATCCTGACCTTTGTCAGATAAACATCTGTTTGTCTTTATGGTCTGCTTTTCTTTCACACGTGAGCTTACAATCTTCAGTGCAGATCACCTCTCTTTCCTTAGTTAGGTTAAACACGCTCCATTTGCATTTCCCTCCCTTCGTTTCTTCACTCAACATCACAGTCGGGCTATATTTTTTTGCTCTGCTAAACTGAGCTCAGAAGAAATACAACTTGTAATGGTGCAAAGGCTTTATCGCTCCTTGTCTTTATGGGAGTAGAGATCACCTGATTATTGTTGCTATTGTTGCCTTATGGTACCGCAGGGATCCAGTTTGTTTTGTAGTACGACAAGTGGCAGCATTTCAACATTAAAAGCAGAAGTAAGTACCTTCCTTGGTTTGACAAAGGGGGAGTTTGTGTGTTTCAACGTTGAAACTGTCTTCTTTCTCTGTCAAACATTCAAGTCCACTGAGTCATCTTCGGTATCAACAACAAACACTCCACAGTTCTTGTTTTGGGAAAGAGTTTGCACAAATCAACCATCCAAGATCAGAGAATGTTCACATGAGTGTGCATTCTGTTTTTGGTGTGTTTTATTTTTCTTTCCCCTTTGAGTCTTTGCGTATGGGCTATGAATACTCAGCATCAGGGAAAATACTTTTATCTCCGCTTCAAAACGTCAAACTCAAAGCAATTGAGGGTACACAACCTTTCAGCCTTGGTAATATGGAACATCATTGAGCGGGAGAGAGAGGGAGTGTGTTGGAGGAATGAGAGACTTGGTGAAAATAGACAGAGCGGGCATGTGTTGGAGAGAGAGAGAGAGAGACACAGGGCATGATAGAGGATGGAGCGAGGGGGCTGGCTAAGAAACTAGTGCAATTTGTCTTCATGCAGCCGGCCCCTCGCAGCATCCTGCAGGCCCGGGCTATTTTCCCTGACAATCTTGTTGCCTCCAGTGCAATAGGTGATTTACCTCTCGCCGCGGCACTGACCAACATCCCATTCTGGGACCAGAGCATAGTAAATCAAAAGGCTGGACTTCACCGTTAATCACTAATTAGAGGTTGGACGGTGAAGGTTGATCCTTCCCTGGAGGCTGAGTCCCTCAAGCCTCAAATCAGACAAAAAAAAGAGCAGCCAAGGCCACTCCCTGCTCAAAGTGTTTGAGACGGCTCCAGCAGCCCAGACTCCCATCTCTCCGAGGAGTTTCTCATTCTGGTCGGATTCCAGCCCTCCCTTCCTTCTTCCCTCCCCTCCTTCCTCCATCCACCAGCGAAAGCTGTGATGGAGCCTGTCTAGCTCTCTCTCTGCCCACTTTCTTCTTTAAATTCTCCCCATAGCTTCACACATTTCTATCCCCCCTGGGGATCAGCGGCAAATCGAGTTTGTTGCTCGCAGTGTATACCACAAGCATTAAGATACAAGGGGGCTGTAATTGAATGGTTAGGGAGGACATTATTGAAGGAGATTTTTGTCAGCGTATCCACCCACCATCTCCTCAACATCACGAAGAGCGCCGAGTGGCTGAATGGGGTTGATCGGCTGGCTTTACCGCTATCAGTGTCAGAGGAGGAGGAGGAGGATCTTGGATTAGCCATGCGTGACTGATGGAAGATCCATTTTCCTAATTCTTTACTTTCTGCATCAGTGCGGATTTAATGGGTTATACTTTCCCTGTTCTTATTCTCCTATTTATGGATTTCTTTGGGGTCATCATAGTTTTTTTTGTTTGCTGTCTTAGATTTGCGTTTGCTTGACAACCTTAATTGGTTTGCATATGTTCACTGAGCCCAGTGTATTCTTACAGCATTTAGCCTCACAAGATGACCAGTTTTGAAGAAGCCCTGCAGTTTTCGTTAGGGTTACTGCTTATAGCAGGTGTACTAATCAATAATTGATTCATATCAAAATATGTAATGATAATTAATAACACAATTATGAATCATAAACTCATGAATTAGTGTAAAAAGGTGAAGTTGAGTGATGGCACTCAGCTTCAAACTGAGCAGTAGTCTCTCTCCAGTTTCACTCTGCCCTAACTGCAGTACTTTCAGGTACTGTAGTAAATAAGTTTCTTGTTCTCATAAGTTCACTGCATTTTTCTCTCAGTTGTTGACTGAAACCAGGCATCCGGCCTCTGACCTGTAAAAGAGCAATCATTCAATAAACTGGCCCAAATGGTCGGGATGGGTCCTTAATCGTATTGTTTTTGTACTCCGTGAGTTAATGTCGGTGTAAATTGAGGGTTTGTCACTCAGTACCATTAGTGCCCTGGAGTTCATCCAAACAGTGTCTGAAAGAACTTCATCAGTCGAAGGTTAAAGATTCTTTTTCATTGTCATTATTTTCACATTTCAGCGCAGCATGGTGCCTTAAAATGTTTTCATTTCTTTCCAGTAATTTCTTTTCCCTGTGTCCATGCTGGCTCTCGTATCACTCCTGCTGTCGTGTCTTTATTACAGACTAACAGCTTTTAACCGATCAAACGTGTTCCATCAAATGATCTCTGTCACATTATGATGTCCACAGGGGAAATGTTTCATGATGTTTCATGAAGTCGCTTCATGAAGTTGGTTATTTATTTTCATGTTCCATTTAAACCCCTCCTTTAAAATACAAGTGACGGGTTATGTTCATGACAAGAGAAATTTCCCATCAGAGCAGGCCATCACAAAATATTGTTATCATCTATTGAAAGAGATTGACTAATGAATGATGTTTGCTTTTTGGAAAATAAATACTGATTGGCTCATTAGTTAATGTTTGAACCTGCTTTCTAATTTGTTTTGTGTGTGTGTGTGTGTGTGTGTGTGTGTGTGTGTGTGTGTGTGTGTGTGTATATAATTTGTAATAATTTAGTATGCACAATGAATTTCTTCCAAATTCTACAGTTAAAAACGAAATAAATGATCTAGAAACCATCTCGCCAAATCAAACCATGGTCGTACTTCACGTTGTCGCGGCTGATAAAGATCACATACACATACATCATTCACAGCTGCTTGGTATTGCAAGGTGGCAGTGGGCACCGCAACCAGGACATCTGCAATATATGATACAGTCTGATGCAACAGCACAGCAATATACACGGACTTCATGGAGCTGATGAGGTTCAATTTTTGTCAAATCTGTCACACAGGTGTTGGCTCAACAGTGTATTAGTATTTGAGGTCAACATTTGGGACTGTTAATATAATTACATTATACTGTAGGGTTTTTTTTTTTATCCCCAAAGCAGTGAGGAAAGTTAAGCAGAAACGTTTTCTATTGTTTTGCAAAGCTGTTTCTGTTATTTGACTCTTTGGGTATACACAATAACAGTAACATCTCATAATGTAAAAATAGCAGCCTGGGTAAAAGTGATGTTCACCTGGGTTTTTTGAACCCAGTGAACCCAAAACTGGTAATATTTCCCACAGGAAGAACACAATTGATCACAGTTTAGAGTTATCTATTCATAGAAAGTAAAGAGAAAAAATGGGAAGTACGAAAAATAGAAAATGCAAATTAGTTTTTTAATTGTGGTTTTCTTTAATCAGTTTATTTAACCAAATCACACCGATTTTTTATTTTTTTTTATCACAACACCGGGACAAAGTATAGTCTCACAAATGACCACAAAGATCAACTCCCCATTAACGGTATAATCATCTAAACTTCGAGTTCTACTCCACTGAGAAGAAATGGCTGTTATTAATCCTGTAAACTTGATGAAATCCTGGCAGAGATTTGGCCGGGATTTCGCAGGGTTTCATTGGGCCAAATGAGAGATTAGAAGTCTTAACTTGGAGCTTCCCACTGAAAAGAGGTCTGAGTTGTCTCACGGCTCTGGGCTGATTGGCCTGGATCTAACAGGCTAGCCAAGTTCACAGTTCAAAGACACAACAAGTGGACTAAAAGCCGCAAATGACCGAGAAGGTTAAAAAGTGCTCAGAGGCCGCTTGTACAGGGCCAGCGGAGTCGTGCTGTAATTGAAGGCGCTCTCGTCCTCATTCTCTGGACTGTGGCAAGTGAACACTGTCTGCTGGACCTGCTCTTTCATTAGGTTTTGTATTTCATGCCTTTAGGAGCAGAACAAATTGAGTCTCTGTTTCCTTTTGCTCTGTTGCTCATTACCCAAAAGAAAGATTAAAAAGCATTCTCTCACAGGCAGCGTTACATAATACCACCAGAGAATGGATGAGTTGTCTCATCAAAATACTGGACACACAAAAGGCGTTAACTAGCCATGCTGACCGCTCACCAACCCACCCTGGCTTTTCTTAATGGCAGCATTTTCTCTCAGTTATGAGTAGAAATGAACCGCAGATCCCACAACCACAACTTCACCAGAAACATGTTTCAACACCTTTTAGGTATTGCAGGAATATTAATTGAGCAAAGCTCCGCCTCTCATCGAGGTCTAGGGCTGTGTTTCCATGGGGAGCCTCTCTGGTAGCACAGTTTTTTTTTTTCTTTCTCCATGATACTTTCATCAGAAGGGATGCACTCCTGGGCTTTTACCACAATGAAGGGAGCCGAGCTTGTTTTAAACTTCTCGTTACATAGCAGCGCGCTTCAGGTGAGGTTTCATCAGACCAGCAGCCGCTGTGCCTCCCAAAAGTGGCTGTTCTGTAGTGTTAGCTAAAAAAAGAGGTACATAGTGGTGAACCCAGGGTCCTTAGAGATACAGATAGAGAAAGTAGAACTTACATTATGGTATCAGTACATAAATTATGCAAAGTATTAGCAGAACATTTAACTTAATTCCTTCCCATTACTTTGCAAATTGCAATAATTCTGCTACCTCAGTGCATCTTTTACTAAAAAAAACCATCTGCTTCCGTAGCACAACAGCAGCTAATTGAGACACTCTCGTCTTCTGTATTCTTGTTTTCAGGCTTCATTAAGAGAAAAATGTGTGCAAAACATGAATTGCAATGTGAGTTCTCTCAGTGTGTTTATTCCACTGAATGATGAGCTGTTACAGTATAGAGAGGTTCACCAAGCTTGGGATGTAAAGTATCGGCGGACTCTATCGTGAAAGGTTTTCTTCCCTTATTCAAGATAACTTGCAAACTAAAAGTTTTACAAAGAACTGGAATTGTCGGCTCTTTTGTTTGGCAGTTTAATTTACTTTCTCGAAACTTGGATTGAGTCAGTATCCTTAATGATGGAACATACTCCAAACAAATAGGGAGCAGTATTTCACCTCTACTGCTGGGTCCATACAATCTAAATACACAGTCGTTGGTTTAAAAAAAAAAACTACTAAGTAACAGCAGGGCCAGACTAAGCCGTCTATGACATAACATCACCACTGTAACCTCTTCAAATTGCCTTGATAATGTTTTTGAATGTTTCCACTAATATTCTTGAACATTGCACCTCAAAGACAATCTGGCTGACATTGTGTTGTTGTTTTTTTCCTCTCGCCAACAGATGTGTACCTGCTCACTCTCCCAGATGACCAGAAAGTAAGCGTCACCACGGTCACCGTCGGCCAGAGCGTCGTGTTGACGTGTGCCATCACAGGGGAGCGGAGGCCTCCTATACTGTGGAAGAGAAACGATCACTATCTGAACTCCTTGAACCTGGAAGACATCAACGTAAGAGCCGGCGTCACTCTCTCTGACTGTATAGTTCATAGATGGATAAATGGGTGCATAAGTAGGATAGGTTGATAGGTAGTGGAACAAAGGACACAATAATAGATAGATGGTAGAGGTGCGCTGCATGTGGTAGAGCCATTCAACTATAAATACCACGGTATTTGTTAAAGTTGAATGGCTCTAACACATGCGGCACACAGGTGTGATTAAGGTGTTTTCACATTGTGAAGCATCATCACTTCTTAACGACTGATATAGAGCAAGAGCTGCAAATTTGAAATCATTTCACCCCGTATTTCTTTATCGTCATATTTTTACTTTATTTCTTTTGGCAGCGGCTGGGATTGTCAGCACGTTTTATTTGACGGTTGGCGCTGGCTTTGTGTTTGTAGGTCTGACAGTAATCCAGGATGTCGGTTTGTGCTCATGGTGTCTGTGTTTAGAGACTGCTGGGAGGGACAGGGATTTCAGACAAAGACAGGAGATGAAGGGGGATACCAAAGGGGTTCAGCCCTCGAGGAAGAACCTACTTTTACAACTCGTTGAAAGTCTGTATGTGTGTGTGTGTGTGTGTGTGTGTGTGTGTGTGTGTGTGTGTGTGTGTGTGTGTGTGTTAATCGGCATGCACAGCCCCAGACAGCCCCCTGTGTCACTTCTATCCACATCAAAGGGAGCACTGATACTTATGTGGCGAGGTACAGACAAGCCAGACCTCCTTCGCCCTACCCTTTGCCTCTCTGTGTGTCAGGGTGGACCAAGATGGGTGTGATTCTGCTGTGCATAATTAAGTCAACAGTGTTGCAGTAGATAAAGGGAGACCCAGCGAAGCCACTAATGTATCATTAAATGTTGATGACCCTTAAAATGAGTAAGAGGCGGCCAGCTGTCGCCAGTCATCCTTGGCACCATCAACTGGCTCTAAACTAGTGTGCGGGTTCTAGTTGTTGATGATGTGTGAGCGGCGTCAACGTCATTTTCAGGCAGCTTTCCCACCGTTTGCCTTTTAATGTCATTTTCTATAACATATCAGGACTGCTTTTAAGCAATTTATGACCAGAAAAGATCTATGCAAGTGCAGGGTGTAACAAAAAGAAAGAAATGTCAAGCCAGATTATTTCTTGAAAACGCTTCTGAATATCTTTCGGAGGATTTATAAGAGCAAAAAAAAGAGAGGTGCGAGGTCTTGTAAGGTGAACGACGCAGGCTTTGATCTATCTTGCATTTATTTATTTATTTTTAACAAGAACTCTTGCAGTTCTTTCTCTGTTTTCTGAAGATCCAATAGAGCTTCTGTCTCATCTCCTGATTTTGCCTGAAGACACATAGCAGAGTTCAGTGTCCCGACCAGATGTGGTCTTTGTCTGCGCTTCACACGCAGTCATCAGTTCCCTGGTGACTAATATCAGATCTTGCACAGGTGTATTCTCAATTCAAATGTCAGCTCGGGGATGAAAGCTTCTGCTGCCAAATGCTGTTCAGTATATTCAGTGTACCCAAAAAGTCAATAGCTGGAATAATGAAAGCATGGACCAGCATAGACCTGACATGACCTATTACCTTTTCAAATTGTAGAACATTGCCATCATTTTACATCAAAAGTTTTTTATATATTTTTTCCTCCTGTACTGAGAGAGTGGAAAGAAGAACAAGCTGTGGTGGTAATCAATCAAAGCTTGGCCTTTTGTGGTTTGCAACCATCATACTGCTGGAGACGTCAACATTTGATTTCAGTCCACAAAACCTTGAGTTTTCTATAGCTTGAGTTATTTATTAGAGATCCAACAGAGAAGAAAGGAGGATGCAACAAACACTTTGCATTTGAATTTAACCCCAAACCACTTTGGTACCCTCGGGATCCTTACATTGCCTGTATTTATTGTCGTTGCATAGAATTACACTTCCTCTGTCTCTATGGTGCATGCAGCGTGCTGTGTTGATGCCAGTTCAGCTTCATGAAGTGAGTCTGCGTTAAACAACTGCCGGGACTAATCTGTCTCTTCAGACTGAGAGAGCGCGTTGTATTTTGACCCCGGAGGTGTGCCATTGTCAGATTACATTTTTTTGTTGGTATCCAACAAAGCCTGAGTTTAAAACCTCTGCAAGTGCACAGATTCTCTCCAAAACATCGAACTCCACCAGCGAGTGAATCAGCATGTGACTCTGGTGGCTCATCAGAAAACTGTGTGCAAGCCACCACAGCACCAAGAGAAAGCACCAACAGAACATTAGCAGCACACCATCGCCGGCTTAATCCCGATTTATTTTTGGCTCTCAGACTTCCAGTCAATCATTGTTGGCCCTTCCAGAGAGGAGAATGGATTTCATCTGCACCTGTTATCCACAGACTAATTCTAAATTGCCTTGCAGACAATTTCTGCATAATTGCAGGCTGTTAATATTTGTGAGCATCCACTGCCAGCCTTAATTAGAGTCATATTCCTGTGAGTACACATGCAGTTTATGCGGTATAATCCTGCAGGCCTTCCCAGTTTAGAATTTGGTTATTTGAAAAATGTTGTCGACTGACTGAATCGCACATTAATCCCAGTGGTGCGCTTGTATCCCGGAGTTCAATAGAGCTTCTCTAAATTTTGACAAAGCAGCTTACTGTAATTCCATGAAGTTGACAGTTGCTGGCTATTGCATCATCATCCAAGGCTGTCAGTATTTCAATCCTCCCTGAGTGGCCGAGCAAAAGACATAGTCACGTTATGTCGTGTGCGTGTATGTACCTTCATATTTGTGTTTGGGGATGCCGATTCTGTGGTGGAACTAGTTCGGAAGAACTTTGATATTTTGTAAGTCTTTAAAAGTTTGTAAATCCAACAAAGTGCATTTTGTAGAAAGATTGTGAAGTTTGTTTAAAGCTTACTTTTAGCAGGATTATATATCCAACTTCTAAGAAGTTTGTTGCTGTTGTTGAATCGTCTGAACCACACACGTGCACTTATCCTTACTCATTAGATCTATATCATGCGAATCATTCCGGACCACAACACCAGCAATGCTGTCACCTGTATTAAAATCTATTTGCTGTGCTTTTATTGAACTTAACTTCTTAATGTTTGACCTCTGTTTTACTCCCCAACAGATCCCGTCCCAGGTAGGGTGTTTTTTTTTTGTTTTTTTTATCTCAACTAACTGGCATTGCTTCACTCTTTTTTTTTTTAAATTTCCATTCACAAAAAGCCCACAAAGCTACTGAGGCGCTTACAGCAGATGCATGATGCTGTTTTCAGAAATGCACATCAAATAAGTTGAACATTATGGGTTTTTTTTCCAGCAACTCCACCATTCTCATCCAAAACAAATATGGTGAAATTGAAAGATAAAGGATGAGGCTGGCGACATATATTAGTGTATTTCTGTTACTGTCAACCAATCCTGTGAAAAAGCCAAAGCCAACCACTTGTTTGTCCATCTCTCAGTGATTTGACTTCCCCAGCTGGTCTGTGGCTCTTAAGCACTCGTATGCACTTTGAAAACTGAAACCTTCAAATACAGGTGGCACCAAATTCAAATTAATTTAAAAAAGGCTTAATAATCTCCCAAACAGGTGGGCAAAATAAACAACAGTGGCTTTGCTCACGAAGGAACACGCCACCCAGTGCAACAGTGTAGCTCATTTATGTAAATAGAATTGTCTTTGTGATGCTCACAGCATCGAATAAAATAAATTCAACAGCAACATCTCTTTCCAGAAACTGCCCTCATTACTCTGAGTGATAAGTAAACACTATCAACAAGTTTTGCTGGAGGTTTCTTTGGTGAAAAGTGATTCCAGCAGAAACTGTTGACAGTGAGGGGTGTGCATGATGCATGCGGAGTAATGGAAACATTGTTTCTCGGAAAACACATGCTGCTGAATCTTTTTTAAATGTCGTTTCTCAAAGCGCGGAGCACCATGAATACGATTGCGTTCAACTTCATTATACTGAGGTGGAGGCTGAAATGTTAGCATTCTAAATATCAAAACATTGGCTCACAAATCTGAAACGATATGTGTGGTTAAACACCAGAGACAAGTGAGAAAATTCGAGTGAACCTGCACTTAAATGTCAAACTACCCCCCATTCTTTAGTGGCGTTGCCTCAATATACTTTTATTCCGGCTAAATATGTTTCTCTCGCTCTCACACCTCAGGGTATTTTCAGTCAACTGATTGTGTTCCTCTCACAAAGTTTCATGAGGCCAACTTCTCCAGAGGCCGATTTCTGAAACGCCTCGTCACTAGTAGAGGTTAGCTATCCGACGAGGTGGCTTTTTATTGTCCTTTCAGAGGACGACATGGCACTGACAGCTTTATTAATTACAGTTTCTTGAGGGCCATGGCCTATTTGTAAATCCACCTCTACCCGCCCTTGTCACCCTTCTCTCTGAGTCGTCGAACACCGGCCTGCTTTGTCTGCAGAGAGCTGAGTGCTGGGTGCTGCTGAGAGCTGAGGTGAGGGTGGCGAGATGAGGTGCAGGAATCATGTCGACAGCCTCCGCCGTGGCTCGTTCCACCCCTCTGAGTTTCATTTCTCCCCCCATTCATTTTTCATTTAAGAAGGTGACACAATATGCTCTCAGCCCAAGGGGCCAAAACGCACCATCGATTTCCCCTCATATTGTGAAGCTCTGATGCTTCACTCAGCTGGAGCCGTTACCGGGCTCGTGAGTTAGATCGGAGCACACCGGGACGAACTGATAAACACACCGTGTGCCTGTAAACACCATGGCTGACTCTCCTCGCTTGTCTGCAGACATCTAAGGAGAAGCTAAATGCCAAGATGTAAACAGCCAGCAGAGATGTGATCAACATGTTAAAAGCTATTTCATTAGAAAAAGGCACCTTTCTTGGTTTGAACTCTTCTGAAAGAAGACCATTAATTAGGGCCGAGTCTTTTCATGAAATGAATGCTGTGTTCAGTTGTGAGCCACGAGGAGCATGGGGGCAGAATTTTAGACATTCTTAAGAACAAAGTTCACACCACTAAAAGATATCTGCATGTTTTTTTAATGCGTGGCAGCAATCGGGGACGAACACGTTTCAGCACTTGGCCTTCATTGAGTTAGTGGGCACTGAAGAAGACTCTAAGGAAGGCTGCTGGAGCACGTTCATTTCTGAAAAAGCCGCGGTGCATTGGAAAGAGGTGAAAAGCTTTTATTGTGAACACAGGCGGAGATTTTGCTCGTACGTTATCCCTGAAGATGTATAATCACTTGATTTAGTTCATGTGTTATCTTTGAGAATTTATGAAAAAACGCTTTTTCTTAGCAATATATTACTCTGCAAATGTGTATATGGTTTTAAATCAGTCAATTCTATTTCTGTGAACACCTCAATGTCTCCGTGAGCAATTCAGATTTGACATTACTAACAATCCAAAGCACTATAAACATCTATAAACAGGGATGACATTGGTCAAAATGAAGTGAAAACAGCTTAAGACATCTCTTGAATAATTTTGAGTCAGAGGAAATTGTATAAATAGCTTTTCATCTTAATCTTGTGAGTAGGAATAAAATATATACATTTTTCCTTTTAACAGAACAGGAAAGGTTGATTGCACAGTAACACTCTACATATGATCCAAAAACTAATTATGATGACTTTCCATTGCCAAGATGGCATTTTACTACAGTGTGATCTTAAAACTGGCACATATTTACACTTTGCCAAACAAATTCATCACACTGGCGCACCGTCACTGGGCTCATTAGCTTTGGGGGCTTCTGTCTGTGCTACAGCTGAATAACTAATTCTTCTGTTTGCTCTCTTTTCTTGTCCAGCACCATTTTCTTTGTGTTCAGTTGCTTAATCCTTGTGCCTCAATAGGGACACTTTTTGGCTTTTTACTTTCATATTTTTGATCATGTTGGCTGTGTTACTGCCTATGGCAGACATTTTGATAAAGCTGTGAAGGGAAATTCAACCTCAGCTCGTATAACAAGTCCATAATAAACTGTGCAGCCAAAATATGGACACTCAAATCGTTCCCATTAAAACCGCAATGTTTGATCCCACGCCCATTACATCACAAAATGATGCATTCAATTATATCAGGCTTTCAGAGGCATCGCTGCCCATTATCTCTTGTATTTAATGAAATCTATCAAAATCAATGTTGTTGCTAATCATTGACACATTCTGTATTATTATTATATATTTTCAGACTGAAAAGAACTGATGCAAAAATAATGCCTGTAAATATTTCACCCTCAATTATGTCTAATTTTAAGCTTAATTTGAACGGGTGAGTTATGAGTTATAGTTAGAAAGAGGACATTTTTGTTGCCATTTCTTTTTTCTAAATATGACATTTTGTTATTGTTGCTAATCATTGAAATGTCCCCTGTGAACAAAGCCCCTCCGGCATTAACAAAAAATAATTACATTTTGGTGTTTTTTTTCCTCATAAAGCAGTTATGTAAACATACAAAACAAAAAGGTTATGATCTGGTATGAAGTAAGTAAGAAAGCGAAAAATAATAAGACTTTTATTGCAGTTTTTTGACACAGATAGTCTTGTCCTCTAAGGACATAAGAGCAACTTTTTCAATGTGAGGCACAAGGGTTAATAATCACAACACAGCATGAACAAATCATGTTTTAGTTGGCTCTTCATTAGTTCACAAATGGTAACTGAAGTGCAACACGTTTTGTGTAGTTGTGGGACATGCATGTTGTCCTTTTCAGGGACAATGACGTTGTACATGAGTAATGGAAGTTATTCTGATTGACTGTATGTCGGCGGCGCTGTATTGCCCTGTTTTTGTTTTGAAAGCAGCTAACGCTGTGTAATTTATATGCTAATCAATTATAGCCTCAGTCCTTTTTCATCAGATCACTTTCCTCTGATTGGAAAAATGACACGTACCAGAAAACAATTTTTCTTAACTGTGACTTTGACTTTTTCCTCATTCGTTTTTTCTGTGGCACAAAATGGCTTTAACTTCTGACTTAGATTGATGGACATTGCTCTAAAATGTGTCTTTTTGAACGATGGTAAAAACTCTCATTGCCTGTGCTATGGAACGTGTTTATCTTGTCATCTGCACACTGCAGGCTTGTTGCATTCATATTGAAGCCATTCATTTCCAGCTTCAAATGCCTTCTAACATCACTGTTGCAAAGAGACCGCCAGTTCTTTCTGTGAGTCATGAAGACCCTTTTCTCTCCTCTTTCTCCCGCTGGTAGGACTTTGGAGATGATGGCTCACTGTACATCACCAAGGTGACCACAACCCACATGGGAAACTACACTTGTCAGGCTGATGGCTACGAGAAACTTTTTCAGACCCACACTCTTCAAGTGAATGGTAAGAGACTAACACAGAGATTGAACGCACTTTTTTGTTCATGAATTCACCATTTGCTGTTCAGTGCAAACCACTAACGATCAACTCTTTTCACTGCATTTTTTTGTCTGCTACAACACATGTGCTCGGTAAATCACTTGTCCTTTGTTTAAAGGGAAAACAAATCAGAAACCACAAATATACCTTTTGGTTTTATCCCCTTGTTTTGCATTAGTTTGATGTAATACCACTCTGCTATCCGTCTATGTAGATGGAGACCATGTTTAGATACAGCCAATCCAATCTTGCATGTAGCAGAAACGTCAGTGTTCTATCGTTGGCAGAGCAGACGGTTACACTGAGCCAGACAGCAGCCTGCTACAAAACACTTTGAACTTTGAACAACCATATTAGCTTTCCTGCTAAAGTCTCCGTCTTATCTGATTTACAAACAGGAAGACAGCATGTCTCTCATTCCCTACGGTGTAACACGCTGACTGCCAGCTCTGCTGTTCACTAAACAAGACCCAGACGAGACCCTTCAGCCCAAAAAGAGCATTTCAGAGATTTCCCTACAGACCATCAGCCACTATATGGCTCGCAGATGGGAGATTTAGATTCTTGCTCAACTTAAAGACAGCTAGTTTTACTTTTGTACTTTTTACTTTGTTGTGCTGGTGAAGTGGTATGGTATGGTGGTATCATAGTCTCTTGTCCTTGATCAAAGGCATTTGTTCAAACAGCTCTTATCTTTGAGAGAAGTCTTGAAGTCAAACAGATTTGCCTCAATGTGACATCTTTTTACTTAGATTTTCTGTTTATTAAGTGTGACTCGCACTCTTTTCTTTGTCTGATGGCTCAAGCTTTGAACACAGTTCTGCTTCCAAATGAATCATTGTTGGTGATTCTTGTCATTTTAAACACATCACTGTACATTCACACATGTTTAAAATAGGAAGCATCTCCTGGCGCTATACGGATGCAGCAAATTAGAGTCAGTGAAAAAACATATTGTGTTATTATTCCTGGGACACAAAGGTCCTTTCCTAAAGGGTCCCTCCCCAGCAGTACTTCAAAGCAGAGTGTCTCTGTGAATAGCTGTGGATGGCACTCCTTATTAATGAAGACACAAGGATGCGCAGGGAGCAGTCTTGCCATGAGCTGGTTTGGTGTCTTTTAAGCCACTTCTACAAAAGCATAATATCCCACAAAATAATATTACTACTATAAAATCAAACGCATGATTATATGACAAGTGTTTGTCAGGAACTCAATTATTGTTACATACCACATGCGTACTTGCTTTTCAGGGTAGTGAAGTATTGTGAAGGTACGGGCACTCTCCAGTGTCCTGGCACAGGTAATACTGCTAGAATAATTAGTTGTTGGGTCTAGCCGATTTAATTACCACTGAGCCGTATGGCTGTACCAGCTTCTAACAGACAATAGCTTACAAATAAAGGACGGGGGCCTTAACCTAACCTGAGATCCAGGTGAGTTTGGCTAGCTTCCCGCCATCGCTCCACTCCTTCCCGGCCGTGCCTCACACCCGACTGTGTGACTGCCAGCTCGCAGAATACTTCACAGTGAGGGTTATCAGTCATTGTCCATCATTGTTTCTAAAAGAAAACAGTTGTGCTTGCAGCAGCACGCCACTCTGCTCTGCTCTCACTCACTCTTCACTTGGCGTCTGCCCTCTGACGGGCTCATATTACGTAAGACCTGGCATCTTAGGACTGACAACCAATCAGAAATAACAAATAACAATCTCTGACAGTGACACCGGCAGCCGTGTCTGTCAATATATTCACTTTAATTTAAGCCCAAAAGACTGTTGAATATAAAAATAATATCAACCATTGTTGAACCAATAGCAACAGTGATATCTTGATGCAACTTGTTTTCGGAAACAGAGAAGTCATTACACTGGCTCTGTACCACTGCCTTATTTCCTACAAGATTACTCTACCAGACTAAAAACTGCAACGCTGTTCTCACACGTTGCTTAATTAAAGTGTAGTCGCTCTGCTCAATATTTATTTGTCACCCACATTGGACCCATAACATCTCATCTATTTCACTCAAGGCCTGTACTTTAAGTTAGTCTTGATACCTGTTATCTGGGAAAAGTTTTGTTTTCCACTTCCTGCTAATGAATTAGAGCTAGTCATCAGTATGGTGAACCTGTATGGAGAGGGCGAAGGTGTATTGAGGATTGAGTTTGTGTGAATGAGCCTGTTTTCTGGTCCTAATGAGTTGAATGTGAATAAACCACATTGTGTCGATGTCGATAGCTCCCCATCTTCATTACAGTTCATTATCATTCTTCCAAAAGATTACCCCGAGGTTAATTGCAATGATCTACAGGTCTTATTAAACTAAGTATTGTGTTTACAGAAACAGGGCGAATCTCATGAGACATGTGAATTTTGGTCGTAATTGATAGCGAAACTTCCAGATGACCTTTTCTACTGCAGACTATAAATTTCAAATTCATAGTCTGGGTGAAGTCTCCAAGGACCAGCATATCACCCTGCCATGACTACTGACAATTTCTAAAACTCAATTAAGAAACAGCTGAAAGAGTAATTCTGGGAAACTGGATTCGGAGTGCTGTCCATCACTGGGAGGCCACATGAGAATGACAAGAGATAGAATATTCTGACTTTTATTCAGAAGAGTAGATGGAATTTAGACTGGAGATTCTTTTAGGGAAACTTTTCATTTCCCTGAGAGATTTCTCTACTGTACGCTTGTGAATGGAGGATCATTCAGCAGTTTTGGGCTTTCTTTCTCACACACACACACACACACACATTTTATTGTCAGTCAGCCTCCTTGTATTGTCTGCCTCTTGTTGATGAAGACACTGCAATGCTTTCTGCGTTTTGGACTATTATCCTTGAGATGTACATTTTGTTCTGATTATTCATTATCTGCGGTATGCTTTGTCTGCTCTTGTTTTGTTTGTTTAATCTATAGCCCTTTCTTTGTTGCAGTGACCCCACTTTACCCACAGGAATCAATAAAGTTGCATCTAATTTGTAGTGTGGCTGCAAAGTTTGTCCACTCTCCCAACCACTTTAGCAGAAAACAAATTGTTTTTTGGGGGGTAAATTAATGAAAAGTCGTGGTTGAATCGTCAAATACACCAACCACGTCTGCTGCTGGAAATGTACATTGATTTTTCTAAGGAAGCAGCATTCATTTTGAAAACATAATTTGAAATGTAAGTATTTCTGATGGGTAAAATGCAAGAATATTGGTCCTAATGCTTACGTCTGCCTGGCAGCATCATCTTTCAAAAGGTAGCTCAAGCTGTTTGCAGACATTAATGATGCATAACACATACATTACTGATGCGGTATACATGTGCAGTTATTTGTCATTGTCATTCATTATTGCCCTCTCACTCTTTTTGAGAATGATCTAGCAATACCCTTCTGAGATTTACCACCTTATCTTGGTGGGGGGGTTGTGTGCCTCTGTAACCCTGGCAGTAATGTTGTTAGGGTTAACATTAAGACCTGATGCGCCTGGCGCCCGTGCCTTTACCCATGGGGCCTTGCTGGGAGCTAAATTGAGAATGCCCAGCATGTAAGCCTGCAAAGTTAGCTATATGTGGCAGGATGTGGTGTGCTGATCCCTCGCTGTAAAACTGCCCCTCAGGACCTGAGATGTCATATTTCTAGTGGGAAGAGGCCGAAGTCAGAGGTGGAGCCGTACCAAGTAGATCTACAGTTATTGAGCTCACCTTGACGCACAGCAGAGAACCAGAATCCTTGATCGTGGCTGGACTGTCTCGTTTCCCAGAGTTGCTGAGCTGTTGTAGGAATACTTGCATGTTGGCGGCATCCTGGAACCTTCATGGTTTTGTCAGGGAAGGTTGGGAAACAACAAAGTAACAGATAGAGAAACTCTAAAACTGACTCATCTTTTCAGTAATTTCCATGCAAAAATTGCCAAATATTTTGTGGTTCCAACTTCTCAAATGTGACTCATGGTGTTCAATGAAAGACTTTGTGCTTATAATCTGAGCCGCAGACATATAACGTTAGACATGGAGCTTTCAAGTGGAGCTTTCAAGTGGAGCTTCCAAGTGCGCACCACTTGCAACGATGAACTAAAGCTGTTCTTGATCTAAAAACATACATACGTTTTATATCCGTTATGAAAGAAATCACTTTTATGTAGCAAAAATGTTTCGACATGCCAATTGACTCTTGATTTTCAGAAAAAGACCATATGGTATGGTATATATATATCTATTGCTCATCATTCTTTTAAGAAACATGATCCCTGAATAAGATATAAAATAAAATGCCCAACAAAAAGAAGAAAATGAGTGCACTCTGAAGATGACTCCTCTTTCGTGGTAGAAATAAAAATCATGCAAACATCGTGGTACTCCTTGGAGATCCATTATGCTTCTTAATTCTTGTCCCAGATCTTTTTTTAGAACAGCTCCAGCAGTTTCTGCTTTACGGTTTTACCCTTGAAAAGTACTTTTTCACCGGCTACGTGATGTATGTTTGATTACTCCCACGTGTCTCTAAGAGGCATGAAGCTCTGGTGGGACAGTAATCACAACTGGGAGAGGAGGCTTTCATCATGGCGTGAGCACATTTGTCACGGTGTGTGTGTGTGTATAGTACGTCATGGTGAGTGTTTGTATGTATGTGATAGAGAGGGGACAGGATCATGTGTGTTATTTTTAAGTACGTGTTGGTCACGGTTACCTGGTCAGTTCTCACAATCCAATGGTTATGACCGCCACGTTTGTCGGCAACAGCCGTGTGTTGAATTCGATTAAAGAGTTGGAACAGCTAGTTGGAAATCTCCCAGTACTGTGATGTTGAAGTAGTCTCCTGCCATGGTGTTTGTGTCTGAGTCTGCACGCCTGCTCATCTTCCTGAGCAGCCATGGCCGATGGGAGCCTTGCTGAGTGATTGACGACTGGCTGGGGAGCTTTATGATGGAGCTGTCAGCCCTGCTGTGTCGCATTATCCTGGCAGTGGCTCTCCTGACTCTCAGAAACACATCAGAATGCAACTTCTCTCACATCTTGTCTGAATCGAGTTTCGACTCGCTCCTTTCATTTTCTCGACTGTCCGGGGGAAATGAAACAGTGATTTGCACGCAGGAATTGAGTTTACATATGCACACTGGTGGAGCGCGTAAGTGACGTATTTTCAAAAGGCAGAGAACACACTTTTTTCTGTTTAGAGGGAATAGTAGAGTGTCGTGGTTCTGTGTAGCTAATAAGGCTGCTGGGGACCTGGTGGAAGATGCAGATTTACTGTGAGAGAAGCAGGAACATTTATTTATGTCTTCAAGCAGAATACTGGATGCTACCGAAGCTTTTTTAAATGCTTTCAATAATTTAATCAATGCTTTCATTTTCTCATTTAATAACATTGAATATCAATATATAAAAGCAGAGTCACTTCAAAGAGGGAGGGATCTCTCTGCAGTCGCTCCCTGTGATGTTTCATCTTTTTTTCCTGTTTAGGGGTTTTTCTTGGGGGAGTTCTTCCTATGCGATGCACAGATCTAACGACAGAGGGTGGTGTACAGATTGTAAAGCCTCCTCAGGCTGATTTGTGATTTGTGATATTGGGCTGTACCGTGTAAGTAAAATTGAACTGAATTGAAAGAAAGCCAGAAGCATATTTGTAGTTTCAAGCCTTCGGTTCTGCTGTAAAACCATCATTAGCAGCAGGTAGAGGTGTCGAGCTAACAAACACCGGATTCACCTGCTGATTACTCAGTCGCTACAGCAGCTATGATGATGTCACAAGGCCTGAACTGTAATAATGAACACTGGAACCATCGACACCTAAAACAAAGCTAACCAACACACAACAATTCTTAGTTTCTGGAGAATATACACTAATGAAAACATAGATATTAATATTGCCATGTCTTTGTGTCAGTTGTTCACTTTTACCTTTTTTTATTTTAAAATCCCTCTTTTCACTTCCTATAAAATATTGCTTGATCATTTCGGTGCATACACATACATTTATCCAATCAAACTATCAGCGGATCTCCTGCTTTTAAATTTCAGTATCAATGACACCTGCATACACATTAAAGTCATATAAATCACAATGTATTACACTCTCAACAGATATATGAATGTAAGTTTATATTTCATCTTTATATATAAATAGTTTTCATTTAAAAGTTATTCAGTTTGTAGTTCAAGTAAAACAGTTGATTGCTGTGAGGAGGAAACTTCTTATTCTAAATTAACAACAACTATCCCAATCTATTATTTTTGATTCACCATTATAATTTGCACTCATCCAAACAAGTCCAAATGTTTTCCTTTTTTTCAAATAGTTTTGTAATTAAATAGATTTTCACTCCTGGCTTATTGTCAGACTTTCATTCTCCCTGAAGGGGGAGTTTAATCATTTACAATGCTTTATTGACCTCTATTAGTGACTATTGGTTCAAACTTCAATATCATTAATTAATGTCCACAGCAAAGCAGGATGTCCTTTGTCTCCCATATTCACAGTCACATGGGGGGATTCACTGGCACGAGGTTGTTCTTAGATAATGGGCTTTTAACTATGGAGTCACCATTATTGAGCTCTACGGCCAGCCAGTGGGAAAGAACATCCCCCCCCCATAGAGATGGGTAAGGTAGGTAGATATGCTAAGATAAGAAGCTAATACGATGCAAACAGTGGTGACACATCCCTTTTAGAGCTCCAGAGCTGAAGAATGAAGTGAGAAGATGAGCTCCATTGTTAAACAGTACTCATCAAAGGCAGAAACTCAGCACTTAGTGGAGATAACATCTTTTCGTTGATGTTTATCAAAAGTGATATTCTCTTTCCGCAAAAAAATACTTCTCTATTAGTGCTCTCACACCGTGTGCTCAGGTCCCGTATTGTACCTTTACTAACAATCTTTTCTAACTTAATTTAAACACCACTCTATTTACTCAATACATTTAAACCCTTTCAGAAACAACAATCACCACAAGGTCAAGGTTTCCAACTTGGACGAGAAGCACTTTAAGTATGATCATATACAGTTCCCATGGCCTGATAATCAGACGTCTGCATCCTGACAAACTCATTATAAGTTGACAGGAAAGCTGCAGCAGTTTTCACAACAATCAAAACATTTTCTGATTTAAGAGTTGTTTTCTTTGTAAGTCCACTAACAACTTGTACAGGTGTGTCCATCTCATTCACAGTTTTTGATTTTTTTGTTATCAATCTAGCTTAGTTTAGCTCTGATTGGTCAATTGTTTCTCTAATGATGGGAAACAACCACCAATAGACACAGCAACACGCGTATTTGAATCGCTGAACAACCCTGAAACCATGCTGGCTTTAGTCCACATACTGTACTGTCTGTGCCTGCATTCCCAAAATCTAAACCAAATTGCTAAGAACATGTATATTTGTTCCCTTCATATTAATTTAGTCCACATTCTTATCATTTATTTGCTATAACACAGACACTTTTGAATAAACTCATTTGGACACCTGTCTGCTGACCCAATATACTCATTTTCATACAAATATTTAAACAATGTTTCAATGTTTACCAATGTAATTATGCCGTGCTGAACTGCGTGGAAACCTCACTTGGATGTCTGAGGAAACTAGGCTGGGTTATTGAAGTTTTGGCAGGCTGCGTGCCCCTCCCACCGCAGATGTTTTGTTGAATTAGGTCCATGAAAATCCTACAGAGGACCCAGTTGCAACTTCTACTCTGCCTCAGCCAACCTCTGTATACCAATACCACAGCACTGATTACACCTGCACTTACATACCGTGTAATTACGACCCTCCACACACTGCACATGCTCTTTTGCTGTGACCTATCTGACTCCTGCAGTGGTGTCGGCAGCTCCGATTGGACGTCTTCAGCACAAAGCACCAACCAGTTCCATCTTCTCAAAGATCACCAGCAATTTACCCCAAAAAGGTGTGTGAGATGAGATGTGAGCTCAGTGCCATGCTATCTATTTTCTATCAGTCTCAATGGCATCAGAAGATATTTCTATTTACTGTATTGGCTCCAACAAAAGACCATCCTGATGATAAGATCACTGCCCTGTCTCCCCTTTTCAGCACCTGTTTCTAGATTGATTCTGAATGTTAGAAAAACACAGAATCACACAATATATATATATATATATATGTATATATATATATATATATATATATATATATATATATATATATATATAAACTATAACATTTAAATATAGTTATTAAACATGACAACCTGCATCCTGCAGGTGTTTCTAATTCAATTGTTACCATCTTAAAGAGAATGAGGATTAGTGTGTTAAACCATTGAAGAGCCTCTAGGACGCGGCAGGTTGAGTTACATTCGGATAATATTTCTGTTTTTCCTTCACACTATTCACCACCTTCCTCTTCTACAGAAAAAAACGGTGATGACATCTACATATGTCAAGTTCTCAAATGTAAGATGGCCCTGTTTTTATTAAAAAGCAGATTTCTTGGAAAAATATTATGTTCAATTCAGATCGATCGTGCTTGAATCACCACGCATTCAGCAGAAATAATGCATTTGAATCTGCAATGCTTTTACTGTGTGTGAGTGCTGAAGTGTCTAAGCTATTACTGCAACCACTGTGGCAGCAATACAGTTTTTTCTTGAACTAAAAGTCCCCTGGATCTATTTTGCTTTAATTCCAACAGCCAATTAATGCAGCTTTGTGAGATTGCCTTAGAGGTTTTTATTAATGAGGTGCTGAAGGGAGTCCGGTCGATCCACGCTCGCACTATACGACTGTTGATTAGTAGGTTGTTGTGGATGTGGGCCAGCAACATAGGTTCATGCTATGTGTGCCAAGACCCCAAAAACCTCCAACCAACCCCTGCAACACACAAACACATGAGTTTCTTATGATCTCTTATCTGAAACTAATCTTGATATTAGATAATCTTAAATACTGCTAATATCTTTATATTAGCCATTCATTTACAATACTACGATTAACTCAATTTATTCAAAACTCAGCATAACGTACTTGTTACAACCTCAGCCTGAGAAAAAGGAAGTGTTGACCATTGCCTGGCCTTCATAATGAGTACATTTACATACAATCTAGTGTCCTAGTAATGATCACATTTGGGATATTAAGTTGACACAGAGTGTAATAGAAAAGAAATTGTCAAAATTCCCATTATTTATTCTTCCTTTTAACAACAGTTAAAACCCCCAAAGTATTAACTTAACCGTCATTTAATACAAAGGAGAGCAGCATATCTCATATTTTAGAAGCTTGGTTTGGAAAACTCAATTGATTAATTAATTAATCAATTATCAAAACAGTTTATTTTCTCGGGATCGACTAATCAACTTGATTAATTGTTTCAGCTCTAATCTTCTGTATTACCAGTTGTGTTGATGATATTCTCAGAATTCATCATCAGATTTTTTCGTTTTTGTTTTACTTACCCACGACCACTTAACTTGCAAACTTACCATTATTTTCCAAAAACCTGATTTATAACTCAGGCACACTCAGCCAAAAGGACACATGCTGTATACACGGCAGGATCTAATCCTTGTAGGTGAAAACGCAAAATCAAATCACAGAATTTACATAATGCTTTTATAGTATCTACCTTTTGGAAATACTGAGATTGCTGCTCTTTATTGAAGAGCATTCAGGAAGACTGACGTAAAGATGCAGCTTTACATTCAAGCAATCCTCACACACACAAAGCAATTTCAACAACCGCGGCTGTCACAAGGTGATTTACAGTGAACACTCGACACATAAAGGGATAAAAAGAAGGATAATAAAAGCGGATAGAGAACAGGAGCTGCACACACACACACACACACACACACACACACACACACACACACACACATGAAAGAGAGCTTTTGTAAGCTTGTATAGGCATCTGTGAGGATATTAAGTGTGAGTAATAATCTTTACCCAAAAGATCGTACAAAATAATTGTCTCCGTGGGCTCTATCCAGTCAACCTTGTTACCGCTGAGGGCCGTCGCAGTAACTGTGACTGTGATTGGTAAAGTAACCCGAGTGTCGTAGGAGCCCCTCGGTGGCCCTCTCTGGATGGCGTGCTGGCAGTGAGTTCGACGGGAGCCTCAAAGCCCGGGAGTGCCGTCGTTACCAGATGGCTGTGGCAACAATCTTCAGTCATTTCACTCACCTGGCTGAGTAAAGACTCCCTCTAACCCAGCGCCCGCAGGAAATAGTCTCTACAGCACGTCTGCCTCTTCTGCTTCTGCCAAAGACGCTCACTTCCAGCCTCCGCTCATGTCTCTGAAGTCTGTTTCAGAAAGGAGAATGAAAAAAAGAGGACACTGATTTGGGCCACAGAGGCAACGAGGGACTGCTCAAAACAAGATGGCAAGATAGAAGGAAAAAAGAAGTGATGTCCCTACTTAAACCGCTGCCAGGTTGTCGTCTTATATGTGACAGGCTGTTGTGGAATGACTCACGCCGCCTTTTCGTGGTCGCTCTGTAAACAGTTCATTGTCACAGTCCAAGTTTCAGTCAGCATTTCTCCTCAGAGATACTACTATCCTTTTTGAAAGGTTTTATCATTGTCATGGTACTCGGAGAAGGTGTCTTTCTTTAAAGGATTATTCAAATTCATTCTTTTGCTATTTTCCATGTTTTGTGGTGCAAGACTCTAACAATTTAGCCACCGGGTGTAGAGCAAAACTTGTAGCATATTGTCAGCCACTGCATAAACTCGTATTGTTAATGTATTTGTGTGTTTTATTGATTTATGTTGATTTATGGCTCTTGGAAGTACAGTATGTAGGATAGTTTGTTTTGTTTGTTTTTGCTTCAGGGTAAGGTAAAGAAGGGTAAGGAAGTGAAACTCCAGCATGACGGTGCCACAATGTGCAGAAATGTGTAAAGTCAGCATTTGGAAGAGTTTGCAGTAGACAGCGACATTCAGTTTGTGCCTTTTCTTCCTTCACATATTTTGTGTTCTTTGCATCCATCCCGTCATTCCCTTCCTGACAAAAGGTAACATAAAATCGATGGCTACCAAGCAAAATCAATAACGTCCGAACCGAGATTCTCTCCCTTATTTATCTTTCTGATTTGTTTGGCTTCGCAGAGCGCGGTAACCTTATCTAAAGGCATTCTGCAATGCTAATGCCAAACCATAAGTTCAGGACTTGGCATCTTCTCTAAAACTTCTCGTTCAATAAGGTCGACTCACTCCTCAAGTGGTACTTAAGTAAACAACATCGTGGGATGCGCTGCATTTATTGATCTCACGTCTCCCTCTCCTCTTTCCCTCCATATTCCAGTTCCTCCCGTCATCCGAGTTTACCCAGAGAGCCAAGCCAGGGAGCCGGGCGTCACTGCCAGCCTGCGCTGCCATGCTGAGGGCATCCCCAGCCCCCAGCTGGCCTGGCTGAAGAACGGCATGGACATCACAACCAAGCTGTCCAAACAGCTCACCCTGCAAGGTAACGAGTCAAGAGTTTACTGCTCACTGCATTTACACTTGTTGATTTTTTTTTATACCCACTACTGCTGGTAAATGCTACTAGCACTATAAAATGTAAGGTGACATATGACATGACTATTGCTATCCTTACTGTACAATCTGAAATGTATGTTTCAAAGAAATATCCGGTATATTTAACAAAAACAAACAAGATATTTGTCAGTTCATGTATTTGTATTTTCATGTTGACTCATGTACTTTATGAGCAGTGAATGATGCATGTTCGCTGATTCGCCGGTTGAACTTCCTGTTAGATGTTATTCTGTCCATTTTCAGTTTAAAGATGTTAAATTCAGGTCATCAAGAGATTCATAATGTCGATAGCTTAATACTTTTAATTGTTTGGTCACAGTATCAAATATTACGTTTTAAATGCTTTATCGTTCTTTCAATTAACAGCAAAGCCAAATGCTTTTCCTTCGAGGTTGCACACAAAAGCTTTTAACATACCCCAGTGTTCACAGAAACACAGCAAGTGGCAGACATGCGCCACATTCTTACTTTGAACTCCTACCTTTTTGAATTCTCCCGAAAACAAACCTCTCACCTTCCTTCCTAACATATTAGAGATCTGTTGTGTAACAGAGGAACGGTAGCAGAGGATGGTAGCACGGAAGTCTCCTTTTATCTTTGTCTTTTTCTGTCTGTTCTCCCTCTCTGTTGCTGCTCAAAGCTAATGGAAGCGAGGTGCACATCAGTAATGTGCACTTTGAAGACACCGGCGCCTATACTTGCATCGCCAAAAATGATGCCGGTGTAGATGAGGACATCTCTTCGCTATTTGTGGAAGACTCCGCGCGCAAAACTTGTATGTATAAGTCATGATGTTTGTCTGTTTTTTTTCCAAGGGATAATGGAGTCATGCAAATGGAGCTCTTAATAATTTATCCCGTCAGTTCTTAATAGTTTATGTTCTGTGATGCAGTGATAGAGCCTCTGCCAGCGAAATAATGGTGATACTATCTATACTTTTACCTCATGTCCTGGTTTGGAAGCAGGAACATTTGTTCACGCAACCCTCGATCCACTCAGGAAAACATTTTGGTCTCTCACATTTCATCCCCTCCATGCTGGCGTACAGTAGTGCTGCCACTATTTGTTGTTAGTGCTGAAACGATAGGTTGAGTAATTAATAAGGGCCGACAGAAAATTTTTAATTCACTGTTTCTGATCTCTCAAATATTTACAGCTTTTTTATTCCCTTGTATACCTTTTTGCTTTGGCCTGTTACTCAGACAAAAACAGCATTTGAAAACATCACCATGGCAAATTATGATGGGTATTTCATCCCTAAACAACTAGGTGATTAATCCTAAACATAATCTTCAGATTAATCGATGACGAAAAGAATCATTAGCTGCAGCCGTAACGTAATGTTCAGTTAAATCACTTTTTAGTCTATAAAAATGTAAAACAGTGAAAATACCGATCAAACGTCTGAGGTAATCTTCAGAATGCTTATTTTGTCTTAAAAAACAATACAAAACCCCCAAAAATGATCTATACAATTATACAAAGCACAGAAGAAGTGCTAATCCTCCTCTTTGACAGATGAAACCAGTGAATGTTTGGCACTCTTGCTTAATAAATTGTTGTTTTATTCTAAAAAATATTGTCAGATGTTCTTCTGTCAGTTGATGTAAACAGACAGAAGAACTAATTGCTCAACATTAGCATCTCCACTGTTTCCTCTCTGTCACCCTACATCAGTGATGTTTGTCACGCATACAGCTCTAATTGATTAAGGTGGTATTTGGCATTGTCAATATGTAACCGTGTAACATTAGGGCTGTGACACGAGTAACCTTCTTATTCAAATTTGGAGGCATCTTTTTTCGACACAAACAATCTCCCCTTGTATCCTGCCTCCATGAATAGAGCCTCGCACGGTAATTAACGTTGACCTTCTCTGAAATGTCAGAATCTGTCTTTGGGGTTCAAGACCAGTTGTTAGTGTGTCGTTCTTTCCTTTGGGTAATTAGGGATCCCAAACAGCACACGTATCAACTTTGCAGTCAAGTCACACATTTCAAGTGTATACACTGCCCGCACCTCTCCTACACCCAATGCGCTTAGATGTCATCTCTGCGGTACGGCACTTCCTCCACCCAGTCCATCGCGCATCAGAGGATCACGCTCACCGAGGTCGGAAGTCACCCGTGTGCTTTGAAGCTTTTGAAGCTGTACCCCCGGCCAAAATGGTGCTGGGAGATGGTTATTGCAGACCCTTTTTGGTGTGAGCAACCCCAGAGGATAAGAGTTCAAAGGGATGTCAGCAGACAGACAGACGTGGCTGCACTTTTACATTACGAAAGGTAGAGAGAAAAAAAAATAAAGATTTTACTACACTGTCGTGGTCTGGCATGAAAATCTGACTGACTGCATACATGACCCACTGTAGTTTTCCCACAAGAATTTCACCTTTATTCAGAAACTATAAGTGAGCAAATGGAAGGCGACTTTCTATCTTCCCTGGATCCTCTGTCTCCGTGAGCCTGAGGCTTATGCGAGGTGTCAGCTCACACCGCCTGCCGCCCTCAACCTGTGAAACCTGTGAAACCTTTACCTCTGCTCCTGAAAAATACTCCCTCACGAGTCTTTTAGTTCAAAAGGGAGTCTTGAAATGTCATTTTTGTAGCCTTAAAAATGTTTTGCTCAGTACAGCATTTTTAAATTACCCTACCTTATCTTGATAACAACTTTAGCTTAATTATTTTAAAATATTTTCACTATGTACACAAAAAATCTTTAAGAAAAAAATCTGGTGTTATTGACATCAACAACAAATAGCACGAAAGGACCAAAAAACAACTTTTCTTTCATCTATTATTCTGCCAAAGATATTCAATTTACAAAGTTATAGAAGAAGCAAACGCAGCTAATCCTTACTCTACGGCACCAGACATTTGTGACACTTCTGCTTGATGAAAGTCTGATTATGAATGTCTCTTGTTCTCAGGTCTAAAGCTCATCAAGATGACCTGAATAAATACAGTTTATCAATAACTACAGTGCCCATGTTACTACATAATACCCAGTACAACAGTGTGACTCACTGATGTGAGAGAGGAATAAGCTACATGAGGCTTTGCCGTGTGATGAATGAACAGTACTTGTAGTAATTAAGGTCAGTTCCTCGTTGCTTTTGATCTTTTCATGGGATGTGTTGACAGTAAGAAGACGTATAAAGGGCCTTATCCTTAAAGGTGATTGAAGCAGAAGTGCAAACACAAGAAATATTGGACTCTCAGTATCCTTTGGTGGTAATACACAAAACTGTCTAATCTGGAAAAACTTTATTGCATAGTTAAAATAACGTAAATAACTTTTTAGAACCATTGCAGAGATCGCCATTAAGACGACTCTTTAATTTTTCAACCTCTTATACACTGTACTGGCCCATCATGTCCCTGTTACTTAATTCGAGCTTGATATCCGTTGTTTCCCTTTGTCGCTACAGTTTGTCTTTGTGTAGTTTATGCAACTTTTATGTTTCAGTATTTATGATGCAGAGATAGAAAGAGGATTGTTCAGCTTTACAAGTGTAATTATTTTAATAGTAACAAAAGGTCCAGTCAAGAAGTTTCTAACGTAACTGCCAACAACTGTGTGTGTGGGGGAACAGAGAGAGGTGTGAAAACGAAAGTAGTACACTGTTTATTAATTAATTCTGTCCATTCAGAGTCTAAAGGCCAGTTTATTTATAAAGCACATTTCTTCAAAGTGCTTTTCATAAAGCATGAAAAAGAATAAACATACAGAACAAATGAAATAGACAATTTATGAATACATTTATATAAATATAAATTGTTTAAAAAGTGTTAAGCTTCTAAAGAACTGCTCATAATTGTCTTTTTCAACATGTGAAACAGCTGTACATCAATAATTGTGAGTGAAAAACTTGATCAAATGAACTTCAGATGTATGAAGGTCTAAAAAGAAAAGATCATATGAATCGGAGTGGTAAAGAGAGAAACTGAGAAATATTTGAGTGCAGTCTTGTATATAACTGAGCAACTTCTCATATAAGAAGGTGAAACAAACAAACACAAAACATATTAAATCTGTGAGAGGGCTGCAGGTGTGATGTTTGACCCCCTCTTGTCATTTGCATTGTCTTGGCTTTTGATTAGCCACTGGAGATGGACAGATATTTTTATTAGGTTCTCCAATAAAGGGGCGACTGGGTGATATTTTCTAGGAAAGCCTCCAGCCGCCATCAATACGTCAGTGTTTAAGGCCAGAACGGGGCTACGAGGAGAGTCTGAGCTGCTCACACTTTGTTTTGTGAGGTTCAGTGTCAACAAAATAAACTTCATTAGGCACAAAAAGTGTCTTTAAGCAATGCAGCTGTTTTCGTTTTCCTGTTCAACAAACAGCTGGCATTACAAACATATTAATAACAGAAAGCACTAGTGGATTGACAGCTTGTTAGTTAGTGCAAACAGATGATCTTTCAGTGAATGTTGAGAGCATACAAGGCTCTTCATTTACAGTAGCTGGAGTTGTTAGATGTGTTACTTTAACAGCACATTCCCTGTCAGCAATTTACACAGACACCCTGCTCTGCTTCATGCTCTCACACTCACTGGTGGCGACCGCTTCACATATTCTCTGAATCTCACACTTAAATGATGTCTGCAGATTGCTCCAGACAGTGTAGTTATGTTCTTTTCACAGATTCAGACATTTGCATTCTGTTGTAAAAAAAAAGAAAACAATTATTCCAATGATTAATGCTAATTTATTCCACATATTTAATGGTGAAGATTCACAAGTTTAAAATCTCTCGCACAAACACTTTTCGAGGTAATTTTACTTACATGCAACAAATGCATTAACATAATAAGAAACATGTTACTAAGCTCAATTCAGCCAGATAAAGAGAAAGCAAAGCATGCTCAAGCTCACCATTACAAATAAGTATAATAAAAATGCATACAATACAAATAATAAATACAGACAAAACAATAATAAAAACAAGACAGAAAATCATGACACATATTTGTTTGATAGCATAGAATTTCATTATTTATCCCTGGATGGAATGCCGAGTGAATGTTTGTTTTTCTATATGTTGTTCTTTGTCGAGGTAACCTGACCTTAAAAACAGGATGAGGAGGAAGATTGATTCGGCTGTAGGTCACCGTTTCATTAATCTCTGTCTGTTTGCTGCGAGCGCCGTCTCCGTCAGCACTCAGGTTTTCCAGCAACAACAGTTGTTGGAAAATCTTTATGTATGCTTTTAGGTAAAGTAAAGTAAGCGTGGAACTTTCCATCGAGAGCTACTGAGTGTGTTGCTATTCCCATCTTGGTCAGTTTCCTGCCTATACCTTCCTGGAAACGGTGTCTAGCCATGATGGGGCAGAGTTAACCTGCATTTTTAAAACATCAGTGAAGAAGCAGATGCTAATGCACTTCACATTAGAATTAACTTGTGTGTAAGTTTTGCCTTTCACAGACAGAGCCAACATTAGCGCTTCACCTGTTCTGGATATCATCCTTCTGTCTCATTTCCAAACACAGTGTTTCACTTGGTGTGTTTCCTTATGGGCTTAAAGGGGAAATTCACCACCGTTTATGTAATTGTTCGTGCTATATTTATAAGTGCTCATGCTGCAAAATCCGTTGTTCTTTCTGAATCCAGCGGCTTAATGTGACGTGACAGTGATATAATTGAATGCAAGGAGGAAGGTTGCTTCTTCAGCATGTATTTTTCTGGGTACCCAGAAGGTGCACCATTGATGTTTAAAGAGAATTGAATACAGCGTTGGAGGCTCAGTTGCGCATGAAGCAAAAACAAAAAAGTAGGACTTCCAGGTATAAAAGATGAAATTACCCAGATCTTCCAGGGATCTTCTGCATCATCACAAATAACCAGCGCACTAGCATTTCTTTTAACCCCAGCTCCAAGCCCTCAGTCCAGCCTCGTTCTCTGGCTCATTCACATGAACCGAGGAAGGAAAAAAAACTCTGGATCCGGCTTTTATTGCATTTTATAACTTTTACAACCTAATAAATTAAAGTTACTGTGAGGGACTTTTAACTTTTTATGAAACCGTCTCAATTTAATGACTCTATGTGACCTGCATGACTAAATGAGACAATCAGAGAGGAGATTGGCTGCTTCTATATAGGTATACTAAATGCTTGTCATCAGATTCTGTGCAGAGTCGGATGAAATCATGCAGGTTCACTAGAAAGTCTTCCACCTTAACCTGGGGATTTTAACTTCGGTATGTAATCATTATCCCACAAGTTTTGCAATAAGTGTTCCATGTTCACAAGTACTGACTTGTCTTCAAATGGGTGGCATTTGTCTTTAAGTTCAGGAAACCTTCTACCAAGATTTCCTTCTCTGATCCCACGGACGTAGAGATGCTGCTGGCATGTGGTGGCGCCAGCCTACCCTGAATCTAATACCACTGATATGAAACAGATGCAGATTCAAATAACACATTGCGATTATATTTGGAAATGTGTTCGAATTCTGACTGTGTGGAAAGTAATGATATCATTCTGTGGAATCATTGTGTTTATGACCCGCCCCAGGCTCCTCATTCAGACGGCTGAATGAGACACGGAGCCGAATAACTAACTAAGCCAGTTGTCAAAGGGCTGAATAAGGTATTAAGCAGGAGATGAACTGAAAAACATGATCTGATGAGCGAGGCGTGAATGATCTTTTTTTAGATGAATTCTCCACCGAGGAACTCGAAGGTCAAAACCTTCTCTTCACAGGCGCAGACGCTAAAGTGAATTGTTTTTCTCTCAAAGGTACCCAAGCACTTCGTTGTTTGGGAAAACCTGAGCAGTCAGTCACTACTCTGAGATCTCTTTAACAGAGTCTGTCACCAGCAGGCAGAGCACCATCCATCTCTGACAGCCTGCCGCTAAACTGGCATAAAATATCTGCCCTTCACAATGTGCCAATTATTTCTGCAGCATCAGAGGATCAGAACGAGCGTTTGTTGCTTCGGTCTCCCCCAATTCATATCTCTACACATTATGCTGCACTTCATGCCTCGTACGAGGGACTTTCAGAGTACTGTGTAGTGGAGCTGAAGTGCCCTTCTGTGCCAAATGAAGAAATTATTATTATGGAATTATTCTTGCTGTTATTGCGACCTCACAATACAGGTTCAGAGGAGTGTATCATCCTTTTTAGTGCCACTCTTCTATTTGTAATTTCTCTCTTATTGTGTTGGTGCAGGACTTATCTCAGTATGCATTTATTCTATTCTTATTATGTATGTTATGTACTGAGCAGTTATGAGTAGTTTGTATGTTGCCTAGGATTAAAATTTCACCGTATGGCCATTTCCTTCTTGATTGGTTGTCATTAAGAAAATAATTGGCGTAGAGGACACAACATGGCAGCAGCACTAACATTCTATCTGCGCTCGAACAATCACCCCAGAACTCATGCAAATAATTAAGATTTTAATGAGATTCACAGAAGTTTTTCAGTGCTAATATTGTTAATTAATGACCACATTACATTAGATGCTGAAACATTATAATGGGCTAACAGTCGACTGTCAAGCTAAGGTTAATGTAACTTTGTAAATTCATTTTATTATTAGATACATACATATAAAAAGTGGTAACAAAAGCTGGGAGACAAAAATAATGAGGTTCTTTTCCAACTTTCTAAGAAGCAGCTGGCGGAAATATTTCATTACACCAGTTTACTTTATCTCCAATAAATACCTGCTTACTAAGCAAGTTTTTATGGACAGTAAAACTAACATTCAGGTTAATATACCCTCCATCATAGCCAGTGTTGTAACATGATATACAGAGTGTACACTTGTGAGGTAATGAGCTTCATTCGAGGAGTTAGGACAGTGCTGCTTCATAACCTACTCATGACTCCAGTATCTACTCTTTACTTTACTCCTTCTTCTGTTTTTCTTTACTCAAAGCTTTATGACTCACTGTAGAGGCCCATAAGTAATGTCTGACCTTTACGTACCTCAGCAGGAACAGAAAGTCTTGACAACTCTAGTGGGCTGAAAAGCACTGCAACGTAAAACATCTCTCGGTCACGAGTCAGTTACTAAATCGTTCTTATTATGGGGTGAGATTATATCACAGCTTTAAATACAAATCAAGTCATTTTGAGGAATCTTAATTGTAATTTTTTTTTTTCCCTAAATCCAGATCTGATTGTTTTGACTTATTGTGTCAAGTTAATGAGACTAATTTCTAATGTTTGGGATTATTTCAGCCTACTGGCATCATTTTCTCAAACCTAATGACTTGTTCAGACATATTGCCATCATTGCACCTTTTCAACCTTTTACTGTTTCTATTTTACAGACTGTGCTGTCTTTGCTCTGTACTCTCTTCTGTGTTCTTTATACTTTACCAAATGATATCTTCCACACACTCCCCTGACTTCACTCTCTACCGTGTTTCCAAACCATTTTTTGACATTTAACAGTTGGTAGGCTTTTGTTCCAATCAAACCCGGCACTATTTTAATTCAGGCAGAGTGGAAGATCTAATCAGTGAAATCCGCTGGTGAAGTGATTGGTTGGAACAAAACCCTGCGATGTCCCGGGCCTCGATGGCACAAGGATAAGAACCACCCGCTCCACACCAAAGTCGGTCCGCCATGCTGTCTGCTCCGCAGCCTCTGAATAGAGAAGATCAGCTCGTGCCAAAATAGCGTACATGTTTCCATCAGTGGTGTCCCTCCACCATCACAGTGGGCTTTCACACAGAGTTGGATACGCTGTCAGCAACAAGGAGCTCTAACCAGACAATGACGCTATCCACAGTGTCAGCAGCCTGTCGACTGAGTTTCATGCTAAGGGCTTTGTGAAATTAATATTGTAAATCTAGTGTAAAGTTTTAAAGGCCTTTAAACCCTTGTTACAACATGACAGCTGATGAATATTTCCGATGATGCGTTCTGTAAAAGACTGATACTAATGATAAGACCACTGATCTATTGAAAGTAGTAATCGATGCAAAACATAGAGAGCAGAGAGGACAAAGCAAGAAGACAAAAACAACCTGAAAAGATTGTAAAATGAATGAATTACAGTGATTTGTTTTACATTAGATGAAACAAAGTTTGGAAAACGGAACTTACAAACAGGTTGTATCGATTTAGTTCACCTACCTTTACAAACCATTATAAATTGGTTAAAACGCAGGTGTTTATATGATGAAATAGTGGAAACCTGGATTTTTTTTTATCATTGCAGGTGGTTCATATTCATTGCACAGCTAAATATTTACCTCTGAGTGTCTCCCAGTGCAGTTTTGGTTTGTGATGAGCTCAGACGCTTGTAACTTGTCCACAGGCTTCCAGCTCTAGTTCTACTGCAGTCAGTCTTGTTATTTTAAAAGCTTCCTTATTCTACCTGACTATAAGTAGTACTGCCGGGCACTTGCTGTTGAAGTTAGCCCTCGATCTTTAAGCGCCCTCAAATATATGCAGTTGGTAAAAAAAAAAAAAAAAGCACTTTGAAAAACACTTTGAATTAGACATGAAATATTTCAAAATGACCCTTCGATACTTCTCCTGAACTATATAAATCAACTTTTTTTTCAATTTGTATTTTTTATTATCTACAAATCATGTGAATAGACTAAAACCAACAGAAAGTTGATGCTACTAACAAGTATCTGTGTAGCCAAAGGCTGCTATATCTCAATGCTGTTACTCTGTGCCAAAGTCCTCCATTGCTGTCCAAACATATTAAAAACATGGGTGACATGCCCTTTCAAAAGTCTCCAACAACTGTAAGATTTACTCCAGTTTAAATGTTTCATAAAAATGACAGAGCCCAGGTGTTTCAGGCAATAACTGAGCCTTTTAGAAGAAATGAAATGTGTGACCTGTTTTAAAGATGTATGTCTTCAGTAAATGGCTTTTAGCTGAGAGCCACAGACAGGGAGGGAGAGTGGGACTGACTGACATTGTTGGTTGTAGTCTCTCAGAAAAATATGGTATAACCAGAATCACCAGAACCAAAATATTTTTTAAAGTATTTCTCAAGAACATTAAATATTCATGACTTAACGACCAAAATAAAAGTGAATCTTTGTGAAGAAAAACACCCTTGGGTATCATCTATTTAAGAGTCTTACACTCAAGAACTCACCTGTACTGGAACTCTTCTAACTTTTGCCAAAAATGGTGTGGTAGTTTAGCTCCCCATTGCTCAGAGTACGAAGCTAATTAAGAACATTTCAGGGCCTTTAAGAAAGTCAGTCAAGTAACCCCTGATTCTAATTAGAAAAACAAAAGTTGGACAAAGTTTTTTTATAGAGAATCAATTAAAAAAAGAGGACATTTGAGGTAGTATATTTCGAAAGAAATGGGAAACGTATTTAAGAAAAGGGAACATTTAAGAGAGCAAAATTGAAGATGGTGTTAGAGACATCATTGATAAACACACATTTCTGCTGATCTTACGCTTTACAGGCTCTGGCTAAGACCCAAAGCAGGGGGTCCTGAGGCATCTTAATCCAGGCCTAGATGTACTGTAAGTGAGTGTTGGCAGGTGCATCTGAAGACTTTTTGGTATAGCTGCAGTAATGGATATGAGGTGAATACCTGCTGTGCATGCTATCAGTCTCTGCACTGAGAGGATATCTGTTTGTATCAATGCAGATGAAGAAAGAATTTGAGTGGTTTACCCATTCTGCTTTCTCATTGTAGCTGCCTACAACACTTGCAGTCTGTAAATCATAATGCATGTGTGTGTGTGCTGCTTAAATGAAAAGGAAAGCAGAATTTAAACATATGCAGTCAAAGTTTCCAAGGCGGGATAATCTCTGGAAAGAGCAGTGAAACCCTGCACACCGGAGGCAGTCATCTACTATGACCCAATTACTCTACTGATATTATGCATCCGCCGTCTACTGCCACGCCGCTATGGTGAACACCACGGGCTGTTTGCCCTACTGTCGCAGCTCTTGTAAACAAACAAATTGAATTCATGTAACCTTGCTGACGGGAAGGAACTGCGGAGTCCAGGGCGGCTGGCGAGCCTGGTGAGCGTGGCATTCCCAATGTCTGGAGCCCGGTGGAAACACAGTTATTACGGCCAGAAAGAGTGAACTCACCGCCTACAGTGGCAGCCAGCTTGTTTTGTTATATGGATGATGAAGTTGATGTATGGGCCCCTTCCATGCGCAGAATAGCCACAGTCTTTCTGCCAAGTGATGAATAGCATCAATACTGTGGACTATTGGAAAAGACCGAGGCACACAAGATCTCATCTCGAACTCCTCTTTTCCATTTTCTCCCTTTTCCATTTTTGGCACATCTCAAATAAATGGTATTGTTTTGCTTTATATTTTGCCCATCCTTCCTTCCTTACTTCTTTCTCCATCTATCTATAGACCCCACTCTTTTTGTGCAACTTTTAATGAGCGAAAAGGTATGCAAGGGTGCACAGGAACACCTTGACAAAGCACTTTTGAAAGATTAAGGCTGACTAACGGCACAGTGGTGTCTAGTTGGCTTTGTCTCTACCCTTTTCTTTCCCCCGCATCTGTCCACCCGAGCAAGAGGCTGCGGGAATGAGCATTTGCAATAGAGGCGAGATTAGAATCGGATGTGAATTGGGCTGCAGATTGGTTTGTAGGCAGAAAATGCCTGAAAGTGGAAGATGGGGTGGAAGCAGAGGGAAGACCGGGGGACAGATGAACAATGAGAGAGAAGGTCACAGTTAAGAAGCCAGTGTGAGAGGAAAATGCTGCTGGTGTGGTGAAAGATAAGAATGATTGAGTAGCAGAATTTGCATGGAATATAACTTTTTAATGGCTCTAAATTTTCTCCTTACCACATCACGCTTTAGTCATGTAATTTTAAGTAATTGCACTTTTCTCTCAGAGTGCCCATTGGCTGCTTTGAAAGCCACCAGCTGGTCTGCGTTTTAGGCCGGCCATTAAAGCACTCTGGGTGTCGCGTGGCTTTTGTTCGTCATTTCACATCATTAGTCACCTCTAAGTGAATTTAATGAGAAATGACCTGTTACAGGAGCCAAAACAGTTTTGTTGCCACTGAAGGAAGGAGCACACTAATCCCTCCTCATGACGTATGGTAATCATCTGAGCTTAGAACCTGTGGCCCACTCATGGGTGTCTAAGGCGGCTTATCCATACAGCTCATATTGATGGATGACGATCTGATGTCTCAGGTTTTGTTTTTCAAACTTATTTCACGCATCTCCACATACTCGGGGATGCAGCAACCAAAAATCATAAACTGTTTTACAGTACTCCATTTTCCAGTGTTTGGTATCAAATTATTTCCTTGCAGAGGGCTCTATCGATTGTTTGTTGCACGAGGTGTCAGAGACACAGTTTCCATAAAAGTTTCATGCAGCCTGCTTTCCTCTTTGCCTCAATAGGAGTTAGTGTTTGGGTGTTAGCGCTCACAAAGGTCTCCCATTGATTCTTGCATTGATTTTTAACTGCACTTTCCTCTTTTTTTTTCCCTCACAGTGGCAAACATTTTGTGGCGGGAAGAAGGTACGTCTAGACTGCTCTGATTCACTATAGCGTTCATTAAACTGAGTTAATTGAATTTTTGTAATAGGGTTACTGAACTGTGATGAGAAGGATTAAATGATTTGATGCTTTGAAAGTAGATAACAATGTTGTAGGCCAATTTCCGTTGCAAATGTTCACACCGAGCAGTCTCATAATCTATTTTATTTATATATGCACTTTGTGTTAATGGGGCTGTTTGTGCTTTCTTTCCAGGTCTCGGCATTGGCAACATGTTCTACGTGTTTTATGAAGACGGTATTAAAGTCATTCAGCCTGTGGCATGTGAGATACAGAGACACATTAAGCCCAGCGAGAAGCTGCTGGCTCTGCAGGTGAGTAGTCACGCAAAAGACGCAATCAGCTTGTGACTCACGTTATATGATTCATTCCTAGGTGAAGTCATGTACTAGTCAGTCAGTGTGTTTTGGTTTAGTAAAATCCTACATTCTTCAAATGAATGATAATGTTGCTCCGTGTCTGCTGGATTTGTTACTAAGCAACTGTTTGCCAACAGGTATGAGGTGATAATATGTCAATTCTGTATTCAGAGATTGTAATAATGAAAAGTTGAATGCCTATTCAAGTCTCAGAACTTGAACACTATCTAGGTTGGAAAAAAACATTATTTTTACTTTCCTGAATGCCTGAAATGATTCCTTTAGACTTTGACCCTCTGGTTATCTCTGTAAATTCCTTCTTACCTTCTCTAAAGAATCTGTGCGCGAACACGGACGCATCTTTCTCGTCCAGGTCAGTCCAGAAAACGTTTATGATTTGTGCCTGCCAAGGACTTGAGACTTGAGTTGAATTGTCGCTTTAAAATCTCTATTTTATTCCATTAGAAAACATTTTAAAGGAACCAGACAATGCAGTGTAAACGGGAACAGGCATAAATCAAAAACTCCACCAAGAAGCAATAACAAACTAAAACATTTATGATGTAAATGTTTTTAAAGTGAACTGGTGTGAGGAAACAGCTAAGTGTTGGTGGGATAATGTGTCACTCATGTGATTTATTATTCGCTGGCCTTGACAAGCGTCCTGTTGTCTGACCTACTAGTAACAGCTACTGAAATCAATCACAAGCAGTCAATAGTTTCTACAGGGATTTAACTTGGGTTCGGTGTGATGTTGCACTTGTGAATTTAGAGGACACAGCCTCCAACCACCATGCCACCACCTTAGATAAGAATGCACACACAGATATGTGCTTGTTTATCTACCTGCGTGATCTCTGTTTCTTGTCAAATAAACAGACAAAGAATTGTACATTTTTAGCAATGCAGAGAAGTTGGAATGATTTTGACAAGAATAGCTCATTAGGGTGAGTAAGACATTATATAGGCACCATTTAACACATAGAATAGCAAATAATGTTTGTTCACTTTTGAATGAAACAAATGTTTGTTGATACTTTCAGATTTTTAAGTTAAATTCCTTTGTGGATTGAGAAAAGTGCTATTTTTCTTGTTTGGTGACAATTGGAGATACTTGATTATTATTGAACAGTGACGAAGAATATGTAGAACATAGAGAAAAATCTATTTTAGTAACGAGCCATTATCAAATGCAGGGCTGTATGCAATTATGAAAAAATAAAATTTAAATTACAAAAAAATTATGAAAAGTTGTGTTTTAGCTTTAAGTGAGGTGCAGCCCTCCTTCACAGCAAAAAGCCATAATATTATGCACAATATTGACGCATCACGCTGTGAGGTTGTTATTGTGTGATCAAGCAGTTACCTATTTCCACATCCAGAAGACACAGGGCAACATTAGCATTCATTTTGAGTCTTGTTTATGTTCGCTTTATGATTCTAATGTTCAGTCTCCTTTCAACACTTTTAGTTTTGTAGTCCTCACTTACTCCTGAGGGAGGTGTCTGGCTGTACAGTGGGTTTAGCGGATCATTTTTTTGCTGAAAACAGCTGCCTGCTGCTGCTGATCAGCTGTCAGATTGAACCAAAACTTTAAAGTTGTGGAACCAAAGATTATGACCTGAAAGAAGCCAAAATGCTCTGCGGATTGGACGTAGTAAATGCTTCTGCTGTTATTCTAAATCTATTGATTAGTCCAGCTCTAAAGTGGTTACTGATAGTCAAACATTTTCTTCAGGCTATTACTGCTACTGCTACAGAAAATGATGCCCAGTGGACACGGGGGCCACCTTTACGGTGGTGCACCTGTTAATTTACAGTCCACAAGCAGTCACAGGCAGACTGTTTCACCTCCCGGAGGGCTCTTTACACTCAGCCCCCCCACCCCCCGAAACACCGTTTATCACTAAAACCTTCAAGCATCAAAATATTCAAAGCGTGCTGCTAACAGAAACCTGTTCGATTTACATGTATTCTCAAATGGATGCTTTCCTCTGAGCTGCTTTTCATTCAGGAGCCCCCATGCTTATTGGATGGCTGTTATACATACAGTGGTGCCATGAATGAGCAACAATCAGCCAAGCGTTCCTCTGAGAGGTGTGTGTGTATTAGGATATCCATCACTGTGAGTGCTGCAATGCCAGTTCCAGTGCTGTCGTGGGGGATTGCTGTGTGAACACATGAGGCCGCTTCCAGCATTGGAACTCACCTTTTCTCCATCGCATAGGTGCATTGATTGATTTGTTTATGGTAATCTTGCAGCGAAGTCATTATCCTTAACTACCGTATAGAGTGTTTTACTGTGATGCACACAGTCGTGGGAAAACACTGTGATGTCCAATTGTACTGAAGTCCGTCCTCGAAGTATCTTTGTTTTCCTTCCCTCTGCAGTCGGGAAGAAGCTGAGAGGGAGCATCCATGATTATTCTAACTGCCAAAGCATTGTGTCGAGCCCTGTTGTGTTGTTAAATGGTTCTTTCACAATGGGAAGGATTTGGCGGTTACATTTTTGTAAACACAACATTCGAAGTTGGTCCCTCCTTCCCAGCTTAACAAGGGTTCTTGCCATTAGGTGAAAGCCAATGCCAGATTCCGTCTAGTTTTGGAGCGAGCTTTGTGCACTTGGCGTTTCTCTTTACTATATTTATGTTTCTTTTCAGCTCGGTGGCCTCCGTTTTTGTAGGTTCCTCTTGGATGCGTGCTTAAGACCTGGCACCTGGTCGTTTTATTGGGGTCGACGCCCAGAAACGTCGCAGACACAGCAAAATATGAAAATACTGGCATAGTGCAGGGTCTATGCAGATACAGACACCGCCACACACTGGTAGTGGGTCATAAGTGATTATTGGAAAATCCTCATTGTGCCTTCAAACATAGGGAGTGGGTATGTTTAGGTACCATATATTTACTTTGTATGTTTGTAAAAAAGCAACATCACTCACACACAATAATTTTATGTTCATTATGAGCAATAAAAAAACAGGTGAAACTTGAACATCAACTATTTTCAATGTTGTCTTGATGTACTGTATACTCAAAAAGAGTCTCTCCTTTCTTCACTTCACTCTGACCAGAAGCACATCCTGAGCTCCTAAGTGTTCCCTGTGCTCCCCGTTTACTGTAAACAGAAGGGGAAACTATTCTGGTGGAAAATCCGTTTAAACTAATCTGCACCTTTTTGGGGAAAAAAAACAAAAACAGTGTGTTGAATTGAGTTATCTACCATTTAAAAGAATTCTAAAATCAACATCCCATCATACTTTTAGTTCATAGCAGTTTGGATTGAGACCTTAGAGAACCACCTTAAAAAAGTATAAAAATGAGTTGCTCCTCTGAAGTTCCTCTCTTTGACACTTCGGATGATGCCGTTTCACTGTTTTCCTCCCCACCGATGATGCTGCTGATGTTGTGTCGCAAATATATTAGCACTACAAATCATCCAGTGGCTTAACTGGGGAATATCATAACCATCATTGTTTTAAGCATGGCTCTTTAGATGTCATCACCGATTCGCAAGTGAAAAGAGTGGATGTCCTTTGAAGACATATTTAGCAGTAGTAGGATTTACAGTTTTTGTTCAAATGATACAGTACAGTATGGTATTTTATTGTTCCTGGTGTGGTTCCAGTATAATGTCCTAAATGCAGTAAGGATTTGAGTGAATATATGCAACATATACACTGTGGTGTATGTGTAGTGAAAGCATTTCCATAATGATGGGGAAAATCATATCTGCAGTCTTTAGAAGCTGTCAGTTTCGACATAAATCACATACATGCTATGCACCCACACACATACAGACATATGCAATACACATACACATTGAGGATTACAGCCGCCTCCGTTCACACCCTCAGCTGTGCATCAGATGTTTGATTTCTCACCTCTTCAAGGTGCAATAAGTAAGATATTTACAGCCAAGTGGCACAAAGTGACCGCAGTGTGGGACTGCAGGGGTTCAATACCAATGACTCGGCCATTACTTCACCAAGTGCAGGGTTCTCTGGCTTTTAAAAACTGCATTTCCCAACCTGTTTTAGTTCAAAAACACTGGCAGATGGTGCTACAACTGGACACTGAAAGACGTTACAGTACAAAGAATTTGAAACCTTGTTGTGAAGCCAAAAACGCCAAAGCGCTGTCATTGTTTTAGCATTCTGCATCAAACAACCTTTCTGCTATGTGATTGTTTTATGTCTTCCCAAATTAACCTGCTTATCTACAGATGAAATACAGAGGACGGGATGAGTTGGGGGCTGAAATAGAGATGAGTTAAATTCTCTCAGTGATGCTGCTGCTCTCCCTTATCCCTGAATGAGTTCAATGAAGTTCATGCATTACCTAATGCCCTTCTAACTGAGAGAAGTTGGCCTGTGGGATGGCACCTGTCACGGATTGACTCTGCAGTTGTAAATATGGGAGAAAGAGTTCATCCCTCCATGCCGGAGACCTTTATTCATCCTCGCTAGCCAACGGCTCTCTAAATTGTCCCGCAGAGTCTGGAACAGATGACTGGGCAGAGCCTGGAGGCTTTGAGGGCCTGGGGGCGGGGGGTGGGGGGTGGGAGGGGAGGCAAGCTCCAGAGACAGAAGGCCGGTTAAAGTTCCCGTTGGCCAGGAAGGCGAGAGCTGCCAGGACGGAAAGCTGAACAGCCGCAGATCGTCTGCAGGCTTTGTGCTGTGGATTATGTATGGACAAATGGGAGCGATTACAGAGATTTTTCAGGACCTTGCAAAGCTTATTTATCTAAGTTGCCAAGATAACACGACTCACATCAGCACAGGAGATAAGACCGCAAGTAGTAAACAACACAGAATAACGACTGAATGGAGATAATTGTTTTTTAATGAGGCCTAGTTCCCTGTGATATGAAAAACCATTAGTTGACCAGCAATGTGTGTGTGTGCTTTTGTTTCCTTCCAGGAGGAGGTGTGCCCCACCTCACCAGGAGAAGAGGTTCAGAGGTGTGTGTGGTCATCAGCGGTCAACATCAAGGACAAGTTTATTTATGTGACACAGCCAACCTTGGATCGAGTGCTCATAGTTGACATCCAGTCTCAGAAGGCTGTCCAGGTAGTTTTCAGGATAAATTGGAAAACCAGGTTCATGTCAATTTTGTCAACAACATTACAACAATGTGTGGTGTGGGAGGAGTTGACAATTTTACGCAGAAAAGGGGAACAAATGAAAAGAATCTTTCCTGTTTTGTAAAATTGTAATCTGTGCCAAGAAACCTCAAGGTTGCAGGAGGCGAGTGTATTTTTCTCTTTTTCTTTCTCCAAATGAACCCACGATAAATCGTTACTGTAAGGGTATTTTCTGTGATTGATTTTGTCGAATGAAGGACACGTTTTTTTCATTAAATCGTCCCCTTCGACTTGGGATTCAGTTTGATACAATACATCATCCCTCATCCAAAAGCTAAATCATTATAAGAGCGTTGGACGACATCCTCCAACTTTCACCCAAAGTGTGTGTGGAACTTTATCCTTTTTGGGAACAGCTTGAGCATTAGATATGCATCCACTTAAAATATTCTACTTGAGTAATAATTTAGTAGGATACTAATACACAAGAGTGATTGCTGTGGTGTGCTGATATTGGCCCTGGTGAGCTTCATATGTTCTGCAGGGGGCTGAATGCAAGACAAGAAAGGTGCTTGATTCCAAAGGACACTTCATTATATTAGTACATATAATTGTGTATGCACACAAGGATGTAAACTTACGTTTTCTTATAGCTGACCAGAGGCTCATTCAGCTACGCACAGCTAATAGATTTCACAGTGTTGTTAAACCCACTGCCTCTCTGCTCTAATACTTCTCCTTGTGCTTACATTTTATATATATATATACTGTCTCTAAGGAGGGGGTGCCTCGAAAAGATCACTTCTTTGTAAAATAAGTACTTTACTTGTACTTCATAGTCAGCCAATCAAGGATTAAAGAATGATTTATTGTCAATATGCAACACAGCATTGCATGACAAAATTGAGTTTTAGATCATTTGCAATGCTAGAAAAGCAACACAAAAACAGTAGTGCATCCCAGTAGGTTTTTATTTGTATTCATTTGAACCAGGAGGAATGTAAACTGCAGCAACAAAAATGACAGCAAAATGATGTGGGCAGATAACTTGGTCAGCATCTTAACATTAGACATTTGACATCAGGGAAACACTGCCTATCAAATGTGACTATGTTTAAGCACCAAGCATTAGTAATGTAAACACACAGTCTGCCTCCTCTGAGTCCTGTTCTCTGCGCGTCAAATGCATATTGATCCTGGATTTTCACACTGGAGCCAGGTCTCTCTAAAGATGTGGGCACAACAGTCACCGACCTCCCGTTGCTCGGTTAGCCTGGAGTCTTATTTCATCCATGGGATCCGATAGCCGGTTCCATTTTAGATCTGGTTCTTGGTTGTCAAAATTCTAGTAATCTTAGCAAAGGGCAATGTCGGAAAGATTCAGCACAATTCTGTTTTTATCCTGCTAGTTCTAAATCAGGGCCTCCAGTATTTTGATCAAGTGTGATAAATAAGGTGTCACAGTGAGCAGGCTTACATCTGTTATACCACTGTGTCGGGTACATTAAATTAACATTTCATATCTTCCGCTGCTCATCTCAGTTGTTCAGGTTGCAGCTATAGGTTGTGAATGTTGAACAGGCTGCTACTCCTTCTCAGCCAACAACAGCTGCTCTGTTCTTCTTGCACTGACGGACTGAAACGTTGCTTTTCCAGCTTTAAGATCCTTTTCTTCACCTTTAGTTCCCCTGCTAACCCCTGGCCCGAACCTTTTCATACCTGCTGCTACAGTCGAGACCTACACTTAACTGCCACAATGATGCGGGGACCAAGTAGCCTCGAGACCCACCTCTTCATGGAAACTGTAACCTGGCAACCCCCTCATAGATATTGTAACATGGTAACTGCAGGTTTCCTCATTGATGGTATAAAATACAATCCCCCAAACACTCTGCAGTGCACTCTTGCAGCTCTGTTTATTTTCCTGAGGGAATTATATTTTTCCCGAGGCAGACCCAGGAAGTAGCACATCTCCTACATGACATCATTCAGCACATTTCTTGTGAGCAGCGTTGAGTTAAATCATCAGTGTCGGTGGGTTTCTGGGTGTGCCCGGCTAATCCAGGGTTGCTCCGATCCCTGCAGATGTTTGTGTAACCGTGATGGCTGTTTACAGCTTGCATGCCTCTCGGGGACCTGCCAGTAAGCAGTCTGCTTTCCCAGAGACTGTCACAAGCTCATTATTCAGTCGCGGGGAGGTTTAGATTCATTGTATTATATTAGCAGTTGTTAATTAAGCACCTGAACCCACATCTCGTCTCGAACAGTAGGAGGGATGCAAATTCTAGTTTTCCGGTTACAGGTCTCGCTGTTATTGAGTTATTAATAGGATTGACGTACGCAAAGTTATAATAACGAGCAAATTGCATTTTGAAATTTGTAACCAATTAAATGCTCGGTGAAGACTTTTTAATGAGCAGATTGTATTTTGCGTTTTATAACCAAATTAATTACAACATGCACACGGATAAATGTTTAAAGGAGCTGCGATGTTTCCTGCTCTTCATCTCCGACAGATCCGCTCTTGGCGCTAAAGTTGCACGAAGATATTGGCTGAGGATTCTTGATAATCTTCCTCAGCCAGAGAGAAGTTGTTAGTCTAGAGAAAAAGAACAACACGAACACCTGTCACCTGACTACACGTTCAGAGATAAGTTAAGATTCAACAGATATTCTCAGTTTATGTGCTATATAACCCCTCTCTGGAGCTGTTCGCTCTCTCAGTGATACAATATATATTTTGCCTAGGTAAACAATACTATTAGAGCTGCATAGCAAAACAAATAATATAGCTGCAGTCAAAGGGGATTGTGGGAATATGATTGCTTTTTCTTGCTGTTGTTCAGGCTGTAGCGGCTGCTTTTGCACTCTTCTCCCCTGTGCTTTCCCTATTCCCTTTGCGCTGGCTGTCTATCCTCACTCAGGTGGACATAATGCATGAGGAGCACTTTTCTGTCACATGTGACTCATCTATTGTTCTGACTTGGAATATCGCCGCTGTGTGTCAAGGAAACGGATAAAGACTGAAAGCAATTACTCCAGTGTGGTAAAGCAATTGTGTCTGTCACCACTTGATTTGAAATGCAGCTCAACACCAAAAACATCTTCTACCTAAAAAGCACACCTCCACTCTCTGCCTTGTTAAAAGAAGACTTGCTCCTGTCAACCCCTGATGCATTAGTCTGCAGGAGAACTTTTCAGAAGCATTACCACAGCACATCAAAGAAGGATCTCTTCAAAAGCAAAAGTCTAGATTGCCTTGAATTGTTATTCTGTGGCCCTGCTGTCTTTAAAGGCTCCGTTTGGTTTGATTTTGATGTGTCGCCCCCTTCCAGACTGTCAGCACCGACCCTTATCCTGTGAAGCTTCACTATGACAAATCTCACGACCAGGTGTGGCTGCTCAGCTGGGGAGACATGGAGAAGAACCTCCCTACGCTCCAGGTGAGTCCACAAAGTTGTTTGTAACACTCAAAATGTTATTCATTCCTTTGCAGAGTTTTTCCTTGTGAAGTGGTTATGAGACATTTGGCATCGTCAGGATTCAATCTAAGTTTAGCAAAAGGGCCAGTATGTGCGTTTGTGTCGTCTTAATGTCTTGTCAAATTATTGATTATTTTGCGCTATATGCTTCTTGATTGATAGAATGCCTGTCACAACCTCACTGAGACCAAAGTGATGTCTTCAAATTGCTCATTTTGTCCGACCAACAGTAGAAAAGCAGACGATAGTCACATTTAAGAAGCTTGCACCAGCAAATGTTTGACGTGTTTACTTGTAAAGTTGTCGTTGACTAATTGTTTCAATTTTGGATTAGATTACTGTAAACATCTAAACATACCACATTAGGTCCTAGTGCTGATTACAATAAATACCATGTGTGAATAGTTTTCATTTAGGCTTTAATATCGACCTGAGAGCATCAGATACTGCATAGGTTTGTCAACAAAGTTAATATTTAATATATTGTAAACAACCTTATAATCACCATCTTGGCGGGGCATTGCAGTTAATGAAATGTCCTGCTGTTCCGTGTTTTTCCAATATGACATGAATGTGGCATTAATCACTGTTGCCTCTCTGGGATATTCAACTGTTGATTTGTTTGTGTTGCTTGATGAGGGGTCATTAATAGTCACAGTGCAGTGTGTCAGTATGTGGACATTGACATATTTTCAATTGTTTTGGCTCAGAACTCCAGCAGATTGGAAAACAAAACAAAGACTCTGAGGATAAAATGCTGATTTGTCATGTCCATTGTCTGATTGTTATATCTTTTAAAAAGTGTTAACAAAAATGTATTAGCCAATAACAAACAATTACTTAATTATTTTATATTTACTCTGAATTATCACAAATACATTTGGGTTTTTGTGGCCATCAATTTCATGTTGACATGTACTCTAACATGGATATGATATAAATTCTCATTAAAGAGCCAAAATTACAATAATCGTGATACCTGGAGCCGACTACATGGCAAACGTAGTATCTTGTACTTTTCCATCAGTACAAATGAATCATATTATAGTCACCACTCTGCTGCTCTGAGTGGCTCTTTGCTAAGAAGAGTCGTTTCTTCTTAGTGAAAATTGTGGAGGAAGTGTCAAGTTTCATTCATTGTATATTCCGGGGGAAAAGGCAAAGTGCCCGACATGACTCTTGCTTTACTGAGGTGAATTTGTGCTGTGGAAATGGACATTCTACCGAATTAACAAGACATCAAATCAACATGGAGGAAGTTTTGAGTTTGCATTAACTTGGAATCAGGGAAAATTAGCAATGAAGGCCTCATGCTGCTTGTCACTGAGGTAAATAAAGGAAATTTATGGAATATCTGCAATAAACTAATATCAACATGACTCATCTATTGGTGTGGCTCTAGTCACATCCATGTGACCTGAACAGTGAGGGAATTTCTTTTTTCATTGATTCAATCCTCTCATTTTCACCTGATATGGATGTAAAAACCATCAAATATTTAGTTTTAGTTTGATTTCAGACGCATATTGCTGGAGTACAGAAGAGGAACAAAATGAGTCACTGTCCAAATACTAACACCGTATGTTAACATGACACAGACTTGAAGATCATGCTACAAATACAATCATTGTAATGAAATGGTAATTTATTTTTAAGAGTACTTTTGTCTCGAGTGTTGATTGGTTTTACTTGGAAATCTTGCTCATAATCGCCTGTAACGAAATTCATAATGCGGGGTTTGGTCTCTGGCAATTCGCTTTGTGCATTGTGGCAGAATCAAAGCAAACCCTGCCTACACACAAGCACATGTCTGCCCACTTTCATGCATGCACGAGTATTATTTAGACACCGGTGACAACGGCACACATCACCTCCCACTGGGAAGCTCCAGCAGTAAGAAAAGAGGCTGAAGGCTTATGTTTCAAATCAATGCACCTAAGCAAAGATAAACATGATGGCAACATGTTGAGTGATTTATTTGAGTTTATTTCACGGTTGTTATGGATTAAGACTGTTAATTTATATGAAAAATAAAACATAAATTACAAGTACTACTCCCTTTTGGTTGTAAGCTTCAAATACGTACTAGATACAGACTTAAAACGAGTAGAAACCAGCAGCACTGAGCTCATGTTTGACACCCAACTCCTTCTTCATTGGTGTTCACCAGGTGATCAATCAGGCCAGTGGACGAATCTCCCACCATACCGTTCACACACAGCCGATCGGAAGACGCTTCGACAGGGTGGACGACTTCTACATTCCCGCCTCCAGCCTCATCATTAACCACATCAGGTGCGTCCAGTATGATCCAAGAACGCTCCTAATGCAAATTGATTCGCAAATTACAGTCGCCCCATTGGCATTTCATTCACTTTTTCTCCTGAGGCTCAATATTGCAATAATGATTTGGATGTGTGTGAAAGAGAGTGTGTGCTTGTGTGTTAGTGTGATAATGGAGCCTTTTTGGAGAAAGGCCCAGTGGTCATCGGCGCTGCAGAGGAGACAGTGGCTGATCACCTGAAGTTCTAAAAATAAACCATCGTCAAGTCAGCTGTGGAATTAACTTTTTATACCTGAGTCTGTAAACCCAAAAGATACTTAACAATAACTGACAATTTCTTTATGCCAGTAAGGATGGGAAATGCAAATACTGATCACATGGCAGTCTTTAAGGAACGAACAACCTTTTCCCCCAAATAGTCGCAGCAGGGTTGGCTGAGTTAGCTAAACAAGGTTCAAGGGCGGTCTGGACGATATGGCCACAAATGTTATCACGATATGTTTTTTTTAATAATGATCAACGCCGATAATCATCACAATAACTATATATTTATGAACAAAGCATTAATTACGGGGGAGACCTTACATGTGACATTACATTTACATAAATTTACATTCACATAGTGACATGGCATAAAATACAAATACAAATAGTGTGGTATATTTGGGATTATTTGTGGTTGATAATATACAATTATTCATTATCAGAACAGGTCGTTGATATGTCCACTATATACCACACTTCTTGTTGGCCATCTCACTGCTGCATGCCACTTTTGAGCATGCACCGCCCGAGCCGCCTAACTTGAGGTTAGCCCGATGCTAAGGTTAGCTAACATTTTTGCTATCAGACGTTAGTGTGATTAGACAGAGGCATGCTTCTCTCGGAGGAAACTCTAGTATCGGCACGTAGAGGGGCAGTTCAAAAGTCACCTAAAATGTATAGAACTGTTGTGGATAAATGAGGTCAAATGTCTGATCTTTTGTCCACAGAGTTAATGAGACAAATTATGTTTTTTCCATTAATTATTTAGTCCAGAAAATGTCAGAAAAAAGTGACACAGCAAAAGCAGCAAATCCTCACATTGGACTAGTTAGAACCATAACCGACTTAATACTTAAACAATCGTTACACTCGATATGAGAGCGTCCCAAAAAATGGAGGCAACTTAAAGTCCAGCAAGAAATGTGTTCAGTTTTTGACCACATTGCTTTTACCAGCTGCGTTTCTAAAACAAGGGCAGGCAGTGTCATTATATTGCTAAGCACCCAGAATGGTAAGTAAATGCAGCCTTAATGCAGCTCATTTTAAATGCTGTGCAGGTTTGCGTGTGCTCTTTCTTTAAATCTATACACACGGCCCAGCTGAACTTTAAGAAAGCTATAATGTTTATAGCTGCTGACATTTTCTCTTCGACAATATCGGAGGCAAATCAGAAAGAAAGCGATTCAATCACAACTCCTGCCTCCTCGCAAGCGCTGCTTTAATTCCAGAGTCTTTGTGGCAAATAGTCAAAGAGGCTGGTTCTTTCCAAATATCAGTAATCATTTAAGTCATTAGCACACCTGGTCTAGGACTGCTTATTTATTATTGTTAATGTGTTTTCAAGATACAATTAGTAATGTGCATTGAGGTATGTGTCCAGAGGGGCACAGTTGGCACCACACCTCCTCCCTCACATTTGAGTTAATCATCAACCAATCACAGACATGCTGCTGTGGTTTTTCATAAGTCACGAGCGGTCGTCACACTCAGGCTTAACTTGGACAGAGAAAGGCTGGTGTCACGGAGAGGCCAGGAACAAGCAGGAGGTCTGGAGTATTTCAGGATGTTAACGGCCCCCTGGTGTGGAGGAGTAAGCAGTCCAGTGTGTGTGTGTGTGTGTGTTGTGGGTGGGGTGGTGGGTTTGCTGGCACTGCTGTAATTAGATCCACCGAGACCTGCAGAAAAGATTGCAGGAAAGTGTGTTCCCCGTGTTTTTGAAATTTGCCATCTTTACCAAGTAGTTGCTCATCATTTTTGATGCTTACTGTATGTAACCTGTTATGAATATTGCTAACGTGGCTAGAATGGGATTGTATCGTTAGGGACACAACATACGATTTGTATGCCAATTATAACAGATTATTGTGCCAAATATTCTCAATTAATTGTTCAGTCACATTGATTAAAGAACATTTTATCCAATCAAATATTCCATTAAAGCAGTCCTGATCATTCATTTGCATTGTTGCCCACAATTGATTAATATAATAACTGATATTACAGGGTTACAAATCAGAGTATACAACATACATAAGTTATGAATAGTTGAGACATTTATGTAGATTTACTTGTCATAAAATAAATAATACGAAATGTAATTTTGCAGAGTGAAGGGAAAGGTTGGTGGTGAATTGGATTCCATCATATTTATACAAGTGTTTCTAATATTTTGTCCAGCTCCCTTAATTCATGATGTGCTTCGCTACTTTTAGCTGTAAAGCAGATGCACGTAGAACATTGAGACGCAGTTGGCTCTCCAAGTACAGTAGTTTTGTTATGAACTCATAATTCAACCTTGTTAACAGCAGAGTGAAGTAGTCTTCTGTATATCTGTTCGGAAAATATCTCAGTATACAGTTGAAGCACTCAAAGAGCTTGAGATCTATATGTGCATGAATGTTATTTTTTTTAATCGGACAGCTGTTTATATTGCAGGAAGGTGTAAATTAGCTGCTGCCTTGTGGCTCAGATTTATTTCTTTATCTTGTACACAGACAGCCATTTGTCTGTCGGCTAGAACGCAGCATTGATCAGTCGATTTAGCAGCATGAGCAGTGTGCAAACTGCATGTGCCGACATATGTTCAGCAACTTCCGGGGATTGTTTAATGACTGGGGGATTCCCTCAGCAGCTTCCATAAAGCAAGCAGGAACTTCTGGGGGCTGTCATTCATTAAAACCATCGACCTACAGTCAGGCAGCTGTGCATGTCAGCAAAAAAAGCTGTTATTTCTTATTTGTACCCACATCTACAGCACCTTGCAGCTCAGGCTGCCCGCACCTATTTTTCGCACAAACTGCCTTTTGGCAAAACAAGCCGAGCGAGATGTTGATTCGATGTTTTTGCGCTGGAGGATGGCTGAACAAGAATTGCTGTGTTATGGATATCTTTTACCGTGCAGCGTTCATTGTTCTCTTCCCTGTACATGGATTTTGCCCTCAGGAGCTTTAACTGAACTGCAGAGCAAAGTGTTGAGACCCAGTCATTTCTTTAACTGCAAATATTGACATGAAGATAAGCGGATAAAATGTGAAGTAGCTTCAGTTAAACATAACCCTGTTGTGCAGAACCAGGGAGAATCTTTAATGCATTAATCATCGGTACAAACGACAAACAGCAGCTGTCAGTTTGGCTGAGAGCAATCTGGGTCTGCCAATAACACAACCCAGCTGTGTTCACATCAGAGCAAGGCCAAACAATGTTTGATTATTAATTCATCACACATGATTTTTTTTGTCTTGCTGTTGTTGAAAATAATATTTTCAAAGACAATATTCTTTTAAATGCACCAATGACCTTGAGCTTCCAGGCATGTTTCTGCACAGCCAAAATTACACCTTCTATGCTCGCACTGAACGTTAAACCAAAACCCTGATCGGTTTTCTCCATTGAATCCATTGAATCCAATAATTATTATTACTCTAAGACAACAGAACAGAGAAAGGCAGCATGGCTTTACGCTATCCATCTTTTGAACCAAAGGCGAGGCGGCAAAAAAGGAAACTGAGAAGATGGCAGGGAGGACGCAGACAACTGTTTTCACAACACAGTTAGCCACAAAATGTGAAATACTACTCCTATAATGTTAAATCAAGTTCACTACAGCTTATAACAGGTCTTTTGACTGCAGCCATTTGGGATGTCAGAACACAGAACTACTCAAACTGAAAGAAAATCAACCACAATTTCTGACATGTCAAAAATCCACCAGATTGTCCTGCAGCTATCAAACAACAACCAATCTGGAGCACTTCTAAAAATAATAATTTTAAAAAGTCTGGAACCACCAATCTATGTTGAATATTGGGCTTATTCTGAACAATGTCTGCCTGGCATTACATATACTGTATGTTAAAGGTCGTTTAACATTATTTTCTGTAAATTCTCTTCTCTATACAAACAAACAAAAACAAAGCCTCTTTTCCTGGAGCCAGTGGTCCGAACGAATTCTGGATTAATGATTCCCCCACCACAGCAATGATAGTGTCCTCCGTGGCTTTCAAACAGCCATTTTCTGTTCGCAGATACAGGCAGCATGGTGTTAAAATGGCATGATAGATGATAAATGACGGCAAGATTCAATAGCCTGTCAGCATCGATCAGCTGGTATTCACATTTAATTGAGGCCTGTCAGCTCCTTGCATATTCCCCCTCTACTTGTTCAGCTGTTAAAATATAATGTTCCATGAACATTCTCTTTGGGTTTTTATAATGAAAAGTTTTTTCACTGATCCATGCCCACATCTAAAACTGCTATAATTCTATGAGGGCGAAGTGTAGATGATGCTAGGCTGCCAATATGAAGATTGTCAGGTACTAGAATTTGGCTGTTGAAGTGGTTAAAAGCATCTCTCAGCAATAATTTTATTTTTTCTCTTGAACATTTCCTGAACAAAATGATTCCACTCCAACCATTATCATAATTACCCAGTACAAATCAATTTCCATTTCTTATTTCAAGCTGATGCATCTTGATATTTGGATTATGCTGCTTTACTTTACAATGTTACCACTTGCTGCTTCAGAATTATTGAGCATACAAAAATAATCACCACACTTTACTGGCACATTCATGACTTGAAATTACAAAAATATAGATTTTCAGACACAAAGCATGATTAAATTGCATTTTAAAATTAAGATTTCCTGCTGTCTAAATTTGTAAAGAAGGGTTATCAACTTATTTCAACTTGTTTTTTTTAAATTTTGGCTGTCAGGTTCAGCCAGCTGTTTTGGTTTACTAACTGTTACTACTCTGAGAGACTACAGCCACTGATCTGCTAACATGCTGATGTTAAACAGGTATAACCATTATCACCATCTTAATTTAGCATGTTTATCATGCTAAGTAGCACTGAACAGAATTACATTACATTACATTACAGTCATTTAGCAGACGCTTTTATCCAAAGTGACTTACAATAAGTGTATTCAACATCGGTTTTCGAGAGAACAACTCGTCACCAGAAATAATAAGTGCATGTCCTTTCCTCAAACAAGCATCTAAGAGCATAAACCAGAGCCAATGTACAGTGCAGAAACAAACAAATGCAATAAGTGCCACAAACTAAAATAAAAACAATAAGTGCAATAAGCTAGTATGAATACAATAGATGCTAAGTAAGTGCTAAGCGGAAGGGTAGGCCTTCTTGAAGAGGTGAGTTTTCAGCCTGCGCCGAAAGATGGGCAGCGACTCTGCCGTCCTGACGTCAGTGGGGAGTTCATTCCACCACTGTGGGGCCAGGACAGAAAACAGCCGCGACCGGGTCGATCAGCCGCAGGGACCTCTGAGCGACGGGGCAACCAGTCGCCCCGAGGTAGCAGAGTGAAGTGGTCGGGCCGGGGTGTAGGGCTTGACCATGGCCTGGAGATAGGAAGGAGCTGTTCCTTTCGCTGCCCTGTAGGCTAGCACCAGAGTCTTAAACTGGATGCGGGCTCTTACAGGTAGCCAGTGTAGAGAACGGAGAAGGGAAGTTGTGTGGGAGAACTTGGGGTGATTGAACACCAGGCGAGCTGCAGCTTTCTGGACAAGCTCCAGAGGTCTGATGGCCGACGCCGGGGCTCCGGCAAGTAGTGAGTTGCAGTAGTCCAGGCGGGAGATGACAAGAGCCTGGATTAGCACCTGCGCCGTCTCATCAGTGAGGAAGGGGCGAATCCTCCTGATGTTGTAGAGCAGGAATCTGCAGGAGCATGTAACCGATGCAATGTTTGCTGAGAATGACAGTTGTCATCCGGGGTCACACCCGGGTTTCTCGCAGTCCGAGTTGGCGTCACCACGGTATCATCAATGGTGATGGACAGGTCTCGGTGCGGGCAACCCTTCCCCGGGAGGAACAGTAGCTCGGTTTTGTCCAGGTTGAGCTTGAGGTGGTGTGTCGTCATCCACTTCAAGATGTCAGCCAAGCACGCAGCGATGCGTGCCTCCACTTGAGTGTCCCCGGGGGGAAATGACAAGACCAGCTGGGTGTCATTGGCATAACAATGGTAGGAGAAGTCATGCGAGCGAATAACAGAACCCAGAGATGTTGTGTAGAGCGAGAAGAGAAGGGGGCCCAGGACTGAGCCTTGTGGAACCCCCGTAGTCAGCATGCGTGGTTCCGACACAGAGCCCCTCCATGACACCTGGTAGGATCGACCTGTCAGGTAGGATGCAAACAGGGAGAGTGCAGAGCCTGAAACGCCCATCCCCTCGAGGGTGGATAGGAGGATCTGGTGGTTAACAGTGTCAAACGCCGCAGACAGGTCCAGGAGAATCAGGACAGAGGAGAGAGAGTTAGATCTCGCTGCGTGAAGCGACTCCGTCACCGCAAGGAGGGCTGTCTCAGTCGAGTGACCCACTTTGAACCCGGACTGGTGAGGGTCCAAGAGGTTGTTTTGGTGGAGATAGGAGGATAGTTGAGTAAAGAAAGCACGTTCAAGTGTTTTGGAAAGAAAGGGTAGAAGAGACACTGGTCTGAAGTTCTTGACATCAGAGGGGTCAAGTGATGGTTTCTTCAGAAGGGGGGTGACTCTAGCAGTCTTGAAAGCCGTGGGAAAGCATCCTGAAACAAGAGAGGTGTTCATGAGGTGGGTGAGAAAAGGAAGGAGTTCAGTCGCAATAGACTGAAGAAGAGGGGAGGGGATCGGGTCAAGGGAGCACATGGTGGGGCTGTTAGATGTAACAAGGTTGAGGACCTCGTTAGGGGAGAGGGGAGCAAGATAGGGTAAGATGGGGCATGGAGAGGGGAGGGAGAGCTGTGGGGGAAGAGCTGGAGATGGTAGAGAGGGAGAGAGTGGACAGGGGGGCTGAGAGAAGGAGGATCTGATATCATTTACCTTCTTGTCAAAGAAGTTGGCGAAATCGTCAGGGAGAAGGGAGGAAGTAGGAGGAGGGGGTGGGGGTTGGAGGAGTGAAGAGAAAGTTTCGAAGAGTTTTTTAGGATTGGAAGCAGAGGTTAGGGTTTTGGAGCGAAAGAAAGCAGCTTTAGCAGTAGATAGAGTGGTGGAAAAAGTGGAAAGATGAGCTTGGAAGTTAAGAAGGTCCCCCGGGAGTTTGCCTTTTCTCCATTTACGCTCAGCCTCTCTTAGGCTCCGTCTGTCATTACGCACTGAGTCCGACAGCCATGGGGCAGGTGGGGTTGGCCGTGCAGGCCTGGAGGTGAAGGGACAGAGGTTGTCCAAAGAAGAGGAAAGGGTGGAGAGGAGAAGATCAGTAGCAATATCAGGGGATAGGAGAGAGAAGGCTTCAGGGTCAGGGAGAGCAGAGGTAACAGAAGATGAAAGATCAGCCGGGGAGAGGGAGCAGAGATGACTACGGGTAGAAACCATGTGGGTAGGTGGTGGAAGTACGGGGGGAGAGGAGAGGGAGCGGGAGTAAGACATGAAATAGTGGTCAGAGAGCTGGAGGGGAGTGACGGAGAGGTTAGCAGTAGAACAGTGTCTAGTGAAGATAAGATCCAGCTGGTTGCCGGCCTTGTGGGTAGGAGGAGAAGAGGCGGGGTAAAGGTCAAAAGAGGAGAGGAAGGAAAGAAGCGGTTCTAATTTATCAGTCTGGATGTTAAAGTCTCCGAGCAGGATGAGTGCGGAGCCATCATCATGGAAGTGTGAGACTAATGTGTCGAGATCTTCCAAGAACTCACCAAGAGGGCCTGGTGGGCGATACACAACAGCAATGGTGAGCTTGACTGGATAAGTGACAGTAACCGCATGAAATTCGGAAGAGGACGGGGAGAACAGAGGAACCGAGACAAGAGTGTATTTCCATTTTGGGGAAATTAGCAAGCCAGTACCACCACCCTGCCTCGCAGCTCTGGGAGTGTGAGAGAAAGAGTACACTTCTGACAGAGCTGCAGGTGTGGTGGTATTTTCTGGCGAGAATACATCTTAAGCGGATGGGATGGAGGTAGTGCAGGTACTTGGTCATGAACTTAAGTATTGGACAAGTTAAAACTCAGAACTAGAGGTGGTGCTAGATGAGTTAAGGAACCACCAAAGTTACAATCCCATTTAGACATTTCATCAAAAACATGAAACTCACAGGATCACCAGTCATACTTCACCTGAGAACCATCAGTGTCTAAGGGAAAGTATGCATCACTCCATCTCATCGATGATATATTTCACTGGATAAGTAAAAATGTTAACTTGCTGGTGGCACAAGATTACAGTTGAGTCATTACCAAATAGGCTTCCTTCTCTGAGAAACGTGAACATCTGCCCAAAATTTCATGTCAATCCATCCAGTAGTTTTTAAGATATTTCAGTCCAGACCAAGGTGGAGACCAACCAACTGACATTGCCGACGTGACTAAAAATCTGTCATCATTTCAGGTTTACAAGAAGACAAAATGTGTTTTTGATAAAAGCATTTGTTTTGTTTTTCTATTTTCTACAGATTTGGCATCATCCTTCACCGAAATGAGCCTGTCCTCCACAAGATTGACCTGGAGACGACATCGTATGTGAAAAACATCAGCTTACGGGAGTATAACTGCATCCCCAAGTCTGTAACCTACACCCATCTAGGCGGCTACTACTTTGTCAACTGCAGGCCTGACTCCACTGGCACCACGCAGCCACAGCTCATCCTGGACAGTGTAACACATAGTGTGATCGGCCAAAACCGTGACGTCACCGGCACTCCATACGTGTCTCCAGACGGCCACTACTTGGTCACAGTTGACGATGGCGACGGCCTGATGAGGATCCAGATGATTTCAGAGCGGGGAGAAATCCAGGAGCCCTTTGACATCCACACTAACCTCCACCTGTCTGATGTGGCCTTCCAGCGCTCCTTCACCGAGGTCCACCAGTATAACGTGTTCGGCAGCTCCGGCCGTCAAACAGACGCTCTGTTTGTGGAGCTGCGCACCGGCAAAGTGAAGATGATCAAGAGCTTGAAAGAGGCCACCAAGTCATTTGAGTGGCCATGGAGCAGTAGGAACAGGGTAATGACGGGCAGCGGACTGTTCGGACAGTACCTCATGACCCCGTCCAGAGAGTCCCTCTTCATCCTGGACGGAAGGCTCAACAAGCTCAATTGTGAGATTACTGATGTTCTCAAAGGCAACGTGGTGGTGTGGGTTGGGGAGTCTTAGGTTGTAACATCCAGACCCTATGAGCTTTCATTTCCTCAAGAGTACTGTTGCACTGAATTCTGTTGCAAAGTTTTTAATTTTGTGGGAACGTGATAATGAATACCACAGATTCAGAAACCAAATTGACCATTTGTAAGTCCATTGGATGAGGGACTGTCATCCAAAAAATACAATATACAAGTGAGGGAGTAATTGGTTGATATTGTCTGAAAGCCAAGTTTAAATCTCTTTTTTCCCCACTGGATGATTCATGTTTATATCTACATAAAGTTGCTTGCTGGTAATCTTTTTCAGGAAAATTGGTATGAATCCGTTAATATGTGCAACTTTGCATAATTATTCACAATTGGTTGTATTCAGTGTGTGAGAATGCTGTAAATAATCTCTGAACAAAACTAATACTTAAGTTATTTGGCAGAAATAGATATACATACATATATATATATATATATATATATATATATATATATATATATATATATACTGTATATGTCCAGATTAACCCTTTAAATTTAAGTTTACCCACCCCAAATTTTTTCCTGTGCCTTCAAGGAAAGTTCCCCTCCATCAGAGGAATTAGCATACTTATTCCCAGTGTGACTGCAGATTACACCTCCTCCCTTTGACCCCTCCATTTGTGGTGAGCGTGGTTCTTCACAAATCTACTGCTGTCGTCTATCCGTTCGTCCAACACGGCCGATTCAGTCTAATTAAAATGATCCCTTGCTGTGATCCAATCCTGTTTGAAGTGGAGATTGAGAGACCGAGTGTTTCATTCTGCTCGGTAACCTTTGATCAAAATCATAAAGAGGGTTTGGACAGTTTTGAATGATATCTATATTGTTTTCCTTTTTAGTCCAAATCAGAAAAATGAAAGTCGGTGACAATGTCAGATACATTGTACCAGCTTTATACACAACACATTGTGAAATTTGAAGTATTTCAAAATGTTCCTTAGCAATGAGTCAACAGAGTAATTGTGTTTGAAGAAAATCTTGACTTTAATATCTCTGGACCAAAAAAAAGATATGGAAATCATCTTAGAGTGTAATAGAGTGAACTACTGAAACACATGCATTGTCTGCTCTGTTTGACAGCACGTTTCAAATGGATGTTTTTAATGTGAATTAATGATGAGCTTGCACACTGGGGAGTGCGGTAATTGTATTGTGTAGAGGGTCTTTGAGGCTTTGAATATGGCAAACACCTCTTTCTGAAGGCTGCTGCAGACAGTAGACAAGTAGCTGGCAAGTCAATGATCAGTTCCCTAGGTGGACACATTTCTATGCATTTTCACACTAGCACTCTATGACACTGTATCTCAAATTTAGTAAGGACTATTGATGTGTACAGATTATATAAAGTCATTCCGTCTTTCCTCTTAAATATTACTCGTATATATGTTGATTTTACTTCTTTTTTTTTCTCTCCCCGGTCACATTTTTTGCCAACCTTAAAATCCAAGTGTACTGATGATAATGACCTCTGATCTTTTCTCTCTATGTTCTGTACAAAGCGACTGACTGTGACTCCATTAGTTTCCCATTCAATGTACAGATTCACGCAGGTCCAGTTCATAATCATTGCACTCCTTTTTAAGATATGAAAACAAAACATTATCAACATCTTGTACCCCAAGCACATTGTGATCAATGCTTCCACCTCCACATAGCCATGTCTTGTATGTTCCTTCATGTGATTGTTATTTATATAGAGAAAACACGCTTGTCATTTTACCCAACAATAAAAACTAGACAAAGAAAAACAAGTGTAATATTGTCTATTTCCTCATTAAAACGACCCTTTATTCTGTAGATGCAGGCACACAGACAAAGAATGCATTTGCAAGTTTCCTTTAGGAGTTACAGCAGCCTGTTGCCAATTATTATGCTACAAGAGATGCTACATGAACAAGGTCAAACTCTGTTGTCCCTCTGGGTATATTTATCTTACAGAGAATTATGCATTATAATGCATGATTATAATGAGCAAACAAAGAAAATAAGATTGTGGGACTTAAAGGTCTGTGAATTGAAAGAAAAAGTAGGGCAGTATAAGCCTAAGTAACTTGTTGTCAGGTTATGTCAAATATTTTAAGAAAATGTATCTTTTTTTTAAAACGAAAAGATGATATTCTGGCCATTTTCAGAAAATGCGAATGAGATGAACATGATTCAACATATGACTACCTGAAGGCTCAATGGACAATATCAATCACTATTAAAAATAAACTTCCTTGTATAAATATATATAGATGAAAAACAAATATAAATGGCACAAGAGAAAGCAAGGATGATTACAATAAAAGCAGGTAATTTATATTCTCATTAAAATAATGTATAAATATATTAAATATATAACAATGTATAGTATGTATAGTATGACGATAAAAGTCACAAAAAAGTTACTGTATACTGTATAAAAAGTTACTGTAGTATGTCGAAAAAAGTTTAAAAACAAATTTGATAGTATAGTATCTCAACAGAAGTAAAAGTATATTATGTGGAAAAAAGCTGAAAAGGTCAAAGTATAGTACGTCGTAAAAGTCATAGTATAGCATGTTCGAAAAAAATGAAATAAAGTCAAAGTATAGTAAAGTCAACAAAAACAAATCTCTGGGCAGATAATATGGCCGACATCTTCACATTAAAAATCAAACAAAAAGTACAGTATGTCAAAAAAAATAAAGAATAGTCAGTCATAAAATGTCAACTGCAACTACCAGGAGATGATCAGGATACACTCACGCTGTCGTGTGGTGAGTCCATGTCAGGGCCTCGCTGGTGTGAACCCTGATGACCCTCTCCATCGTATTCCTGTTGATGGAGATGGGGGCGTGTCCTTCTACCTGTTATGGAAAATATACAATAATAAGTCATGAAAAAAGTCATAGTATGTCATAAGAAATGTTATGAGAAAATGTGTAATGTAGTATGTCGTAAAACATTTAATAGCATAGTATGTCTTAAGGGCATGGCCACGGAAAATACTCAAATACTTTTTTGCAAATTGGTCCAAAGAGGTAGTATGAAAAAGTTTGTGTTGACTAAATAATTGTGTAGGTTCTAGTCATAGGACGATATGAAAATGTCATGTCACAATTATCCCGTCCAAAATATTTGCCTGATATTATCCTGATCATTTTCAAAATGTACAATAGTATAATGACACACTTTTTGTGACCTATGACAGTATTCTACTAGTCTTTGTGACATAGTATACTATGACATGTTTATTAAATACTATACTATTACTTGTTTGTGATTTCTTGACAACAAAAGAGTATCCTGATCACCTCCTCGTATTGCAGTTGACTTTTGATGACTTTTAAAATACCTTTTTTAAACTACATGCCTTCTTTGGTAGAAACAATGTTTTTGTAATTTGTAATTCAGTTATTGTTTTCTGACCCAAATAAAAGGTGCCTACTTTTTTTATGATATATTTTTAAATCAGCTCACCTTTAAAAATATGTGAGACATCTACTCTACACTCCTTTCATCATAGCATAGCAGTTTTGTATCAACTTGGCATCCTTGTAAGACAAATTCAGTGTATCATCAATGAAATGTAATTTTTCTTCTCAAGGATATTTGTGCAGGGAAGATTTCTCTGCTGAAAACAACATGTTTGTGTTACACCGCAGCTAATACTTTCAGGCAGTGTGTTATTCCCCCTCTGGGCTTACTCATCTTTAAAATTTACGTGGCTGCAGGTTGTGTCAGGTGTTTTGGATAAAAGGATCCTCCAAACTGCACAAGGCTGTATACTTATCTTTGAAATCCATGTGGAGAGGTACTTCCATCTGAACAACCCTTACATCAGATAAGCCCCTTCCACTGACAATGAAAACCCACTGCTTTTATCCACATTCATGACAAAGGAGAACATATTATCACATTCCCTGTTTTTACTATATGATTCATTTATGGTGTGTTAAAGAAATGCACTTGAGACTAAAATTACTCTTTTAGTTGTGATTAGGGCTGTTTAATCTGTTTTGATGAATAAAGATAATAAGTGAGTTATTTTCATAATACTTCAGTTATTTTATTCAATTAAGGTTTTAAGAGAACTAGTGTATTATTACTACTGCTATACAGCATTCGCACTGTTGCACATACAAAACCTTAATTGAATAAAAGAACTGAAGTATTGTGAAAAAAACTCACTTCAAGTATCAGTAGGTAAAAGTACTGAACTGAGTACCGAATAGACCCTTTCAGAGATTTTATTCTACACATTAGTGGATTATTATTCACTCCGCCAGGAAGATCATGAGATTGGTTGTGTGCGTGTGTGTGCATCCATGAGTGAGTGGGTGTGCACCTCTGTGTCTGTCCACGGCTAATCTCTCATTCTGCTGCAGTAAACTGCATAATATTTTGGTTGCCCAATTATGGTTGCATGCTGAAGGACCATTTCCATTGTTCACTTCATAACATGATCATGTGTTTCATCATAATCTGATTAACTGATTAACAAGGCACCAGAAACATGTAAGGTAATACAAAGTATAATATTTCCCTCTAAAATGTAGGGAAATAAAATAAAAAAGAAGTTTAGCAGTAAAAATGTAATGGACACCCTTTTATACTGCAGTATAAATGTGTGTACATGATGTGTGCAAGCCTATGATGACACTTCTGTGGCTGATGACGTGCCATTTGTTGTTCCCCAAAGATCAACAGAGGCTGAGCTTCGGTGCAAAAGTGTGCCGCCCGTTCTCATGATCACCATGTCTCCCCTGTGCTCCTGATAAACGCTCCCTGATGCATTCCTCCCCCCACCGCTTCCAATTTATATTCATAACCAAGTCACACAGGCTGGTGGTTTATATTAATATTCTTCCTTACAGAATCTCCGTTAATAAAACAGTCATGTGAATAGAAAAGAGGTCCTGGCAGTTCCTTAATTATCTATTGTCAGTCCTTTATCTTCTCCCGGTCTCATGGGAGGGCCTCGGACACCACCCCAGCACACACTTGCCTCCATCAGGGTAACATAGCACCACACCACACTCTGTATTATTCCATTCATAAGGTGGGAAGCATAATCACGCCGCTGGCTCCTTAATCATGTTGCCGGGGCCTGCCGACAGTGCAACCTCTCTGCTCCATCCATACTGAGGCACCTGATGACTGATTGAGGCCACTGGTGGTGCTGCACTTTGTGCCGGCTGTAGGCCCTCATCCTGCCTGCCCCCCTCACTCTCCCTCTCGGCCTCAAGAATAATCAGTGGTAACTTCTGTGTGGCTGCGGATGGAAGCAGTTGGAAAAAAGACTTTCTCAACTGCAAAATGGACTTTCATGAAAACATAGAAGGGGTTTTATTACACAAAAGAACATGCACTTTGGATAAATTACAGGAAGTCTAAATTGTTTCTCTTGGTGATTAATTTCTCTGTTCAAGACGTCAGAAAACTGTAAAAATATCAATTGGAACCCTAACCAACAATCCAAAACCCCAAGATATTAAATTTACAATAATATATGAGATAACAATAGTATACAACAGGCTAACATTAACATGCCCACAGTAATGATGCTAACATGCTAATGTGAAGCAAGTTTAATGTTTAACTTTATTACATTTTTCAAAATTGAGAAATGTTCTTTTACAAGATGGATTCATTAGTCCAGAGCATAAAAACCAAAAACTCTCACTGTCTTTATTGCATCTCGCCTGGACCTTAATTTTCCTTCAGCAGCTGCATAGTCTGTATATAACAAGTGGTCATGATGACGTCACCCGATGGTTTATGGGCTTCGGTTTTGAAGCCTTGAGGTCGACATTTTGGTCGTGCCGTCATGTTTCTTTGCAACCAGAAGTGACAGGAGACGCGAAATACTAAATTTTTAGGCAACCAAAATGTTACAATTAACTTTCATGAACTGAAAACAAATTATGAAAGGGTTAAAAGTTCTAAGATGAAAACAAGGAAAACTCCCAGACAGGACGCCGTGGTAGCAACCTGCCGATCACAAGGTAGCCCCGCCCCAAAGCATACTCTGCTTTATTGTCTATTTTAACATTTTACCCTAAATGGACCATAATTTACTAAATGATTTACATCATGCTGTATTGAAGACTTGAGACCATAAATATATTACGATGTTTACTGAGGTAATACATTATTTTTTTCATAGACTTCTATACAATCAGACTTATTTTTGCAACGGGAAGAGTCGCCCCCTACTGGCAATTAGAAAGAATGCAAGTTTGAGGTACTTCCGCATTGTCTTCGCTTGTCTGACCCGGGGGTTGCCGCCTGGATAGATGGGAGTTTTATAGGTTTTTGCTCATTAAGTCTGAGTTTAGCAGTCCGTCAGGGAGTTCAAGGATCTCGATGCCTGTCTGTGCAAATAACATACGTTTTTAAAGGTCATTTAGCAAATCCTTCCCCTTTACTGGGTAAAACTGACTGGAGATGCTTGATAATAATATGATCATTTATAATAATTTAAAAATATATATATTTATATTAATTTGTTTTGGAATTTTTCATATGCAAAGTCATGGACATATGGAGATGGCAGCAGCCCAGAATGTGGATTAAGGTGCTGACAGCAGACGCCTCGTCCCCTTTAGTTGTCCTATAGTCATGCTGAGCTGGCTGTCGTGACATTGAGGCGCATGTGGACTCTCAGCAGTGACGGGGGGACGCAGGCAGAATCCTGTCATCCAGACACAGCCCACTGATCCCGTCCTGATAGCGCCCAGGTTGACCATGACAGGAGCAACCACCTCCACTTAGCATGCACCTTGTCTGTCCTTTTGCTGTTCAGTGTGCTGCGAAAAGGCAGCAGAGGGAGTGCTCCTCAAGGTTGACCCGAGAGGGCAAGTTAAGTTGGAAAAAACGTCTCAAAGTTAAACTCCGAGTTCTTCCCCGGCTGTTTTTACACCTTTCCTGACACATTTGTCAGAATAGGGAGTATAACATCAGTGCTGTCAGACCAGAAATTCCCAGCGCTGTGTTTATTTGTGTCATGCTGTAGTGGTTTCAGCACATTTAAGCAGACAGGTTTTTATTCTCAACCATATGATTCAACCTGAGCCCTGTGAGATAACTCAATCTATCTAACTATCCACAACTAACACACTCTGACTGTTTGCTCTTCCATACACCAGAAAGTAAAATAAAATCCTTTATTTTGTGTCTTTATCAACAGATTCAGCCCGTTCACATCTCGTCAACATGTAATAGGTTGATGGATGCTACAGCATCATGGAACACATGTGACCGGTACATCACCATCACTGTAGCACTGTAGCACTGTACATTTTACATTAGAGCTGCAACAATTAGTCCATTGTTAGTGCTGTTTTGTATTGTAATGTTTTTATGGGTCAAAAGGGCAAACATTAATTGGTTCCAGCTAAATGTGAATATTTGTCTCGTTTTCATTCTCTGATAATAAAATTAATATCTTTGTGTTTTGGACTGATGGACATTTTAAAAGTCATCTTGGGCTAATTAATCGAGGATATAATAAAAATAAAATAAAAGTTATTTGCAGCCCTTTTTTTTTACATGATGACTGGATGCAAGGCAATATTCAGCTATTTTTAAAACACATTTATGCACAAGCTTTTCTAAATAACGTGTTCAGAGGCTTGGTATCGATCCTAAATGTGTCCGTACTGTTCGAGTATCACTGACTGTTATTGAGCTTCTTCGTTTGACAGAATAAGGGTTTTCTTATTCCCTAAAATGAGTAATCTCCCAAAAAATTGTAACTGCACAGAAAGACAGAAATCCTTTTGCCACTGGTATCAAAGAATTTTGAACCCTAGGCCTAATGCGAATAATAATAATTGAATGTATTATAGTTGATCAATTAATCAACCAATTGGAGTACACTAAGGGTAGCAATATGAATTTGGAGCTGATTTTACTTTAAAAAATGTAACAGTGTCTCTACAGAAACCATATTTATTCTTTCAGTACATCTTCAGGGTTTGGCCAGAGACAGACCATAGACATTTAAGATCCAGAACAACCTAAAATCCAAACTGTAATTTTCTCTTGCATAACATCTGTCCCGACTCCTTTGAACAGTCAGAAAGTTAGCCCTGCAGTTGCATCTCAAATTTGACCCAAACAGGGGTGTGTTCAGGATCTTGAGCCTTTAAAAAGCGTGAAATGATAATCACATTTCTGTAAGCAAGCTCTGCAGCATATTCAAAAGCCAAATGACTGCAACGTGCTTCTGTATCTTATCACTGCAGAATTCTGCACTACACTGGCAGTGATATCCAGCTGGGATGTTTGTGGGAAATAAGTTTGATGTATGTTAGCTGTTGGTACACTGCTAAGAATCAGTTTGATTTGTTTGCTTGGATATTTTGAGGCGATTTCTTTGATGTTAGAATTTCGGTGGAAATGCAACTCTTTTGTTTATTCAGCCACGGAGGATTATTGATGCTCATGCTAATTGTCAAACTCTTATTAAGTTTTATTCTACAAACACAAAGATGCTGCAGGAAAAACACCTTGCTTCCTGTTAATCAGCACATTTCTTGACACGCGTTGACACAAGCTTAACTGAAAATGTTCACACTTTTTGTGTAAGAAAATTTTAACCAAATGATCTTGAAGCTGCTGTGTCATCGGTCTGACGACAGATAAACCTCTGGGGGCAAGGGGCTGTATTCCTGGGGCTCCGGTTTAGCCACCGGATATCCGGGTCAACACTTCCTCTGTCTGTGTGCTGCTTGTTGTTTACAGTCTGATAAGCAACATGGGATACGAGACGGGAGTTGGAGTTGAGAGAAGACCTGACCAGATTGATTTGAACAAAAAGCCAGTATACAAGCCAATTTCAAACCAATAAAAAGCTAAATCTGTGTTAGATGATAGCCAGTGGGCTCCGAGATTGCCTTTCAGCTAGAGTCGTTCTCATACCGACATCGTAAACGACTCCAATATAGAGGAAATCACTAAATTGCTATTATTACAAGCAACTTTTAGGGTCTGCCCACACATATCATACCAATTAAATAACGTGGCACCATCCCTCAGAAGCAAAAAGTCAGGCCCTGTGGAGAACACCAATCTAGGAGGGCTCTATGTTATATAAAACATGAAGAGTATATAAAGATTTATTGGCAAAAATGACTTCATAAATCTCTGAATGAACTGCCCTGTATCAATTATTTTAGACATAAAGCATCCATCATCCATCCGTCCATCTGGACACAACAGTTTTCAGACCACAGTGTGTGACTGTTGGAGAAAACATCCAGCAGAGTGAAATGTCAGACGGTGCAGTGTAACACGCTGCTCCATGTTCTGTTTCAAGCCCTCCTCATTTCCATGCAGGCAGTAAAAACCTCTGAAATGTGTTCACCGCTTCACAAATCATGGAAGGTCTCCATCTTTAGATGTCTCTCTCCACTAGAGCAGGAGGCCATCTTTACACCCAGGCCCCGGCGAATTGGGCCGTTGGCCAGCCGGTCGTCATTAGGAGAATTTACTTCTCGATGCCTGCCGCTGCCGAGCGGAGGACCAGATGTGACGCCCGTCTCCTGGGTTGCCGAACACAGCGAGACGCATCCTGCACCAGGGGAAACCATTCTAGAGAGCAGCTCTATCACTGTCAGGAGGAAACATCGCACGGCTCTCTACAGCTTGACGGCTCTGAGCCAAAGAGCCAGCTGTTGAGAGAGGAAGTCGGAGTGCACAGAGAAGAAGAAGGCCTGTGGTTTTCGATGCCGAGAGGGACTCCTCCAATATGTAAAGCTCTACAGCGAAGGGACTGAAGTGAATGAGGACATTCACATAAATTCACCTTTGTTGTACCTGCAAAACTGTTTTTGTTTTGCAAAGCACTTTAAACTGCATTTTATGTATGAAAGGAGCTATAAGAATAAGGTTTATTCCTAATACATATTACAAAAGAGATACAGTAAGAATTTGTTAAAATAATTAAATTGTGCATTATAAACTGTACACTCAAGTAAAATAGAACGATGTAACAATAACAACTTAATTTTAAATAATATGAGCATATTAAGAAAGCATGACAACAAGAAAGTCCCCCAAGTCTGCCGAATGAAATGATTGGACGAGCTTATTACAGTCCTGCGACAGCCACAGATACCAGAGTTTTACATTTTTCATTTTGTCAGAGCATTTGTTAATGATTGCCGTCAGGATGTGATGAGAATTTCAACAAAAATATCATTAAATATTTGTTGTATGTACAATTATTGTGTTGTACTTCCTGCTGTCTGTACACCTCGGATAACTGTATTTTGACAGCAACTTGGGAAGCATTTACAGAATTGAAGTCGTGACTTTACTTTGTTATTTCCCTTCAATTTAATTAACAGCCATACATCTATGTATCATCTGAATGTTAATCAGTAGCAATTCTAATCATGTGGCTATTCTTGACAGTTGAAAAGAGAGAACTGTGACAGCTGTATTACAGTTCATGTTATATTGAGCTGTCTTTATCTTTTTCTTGGACATGAGCTTAGCTTTTCCCCAAATACCAGATCATTGTGTCGTGATCCTGGTATGAAAACATTTCCCTAAAATTGTGTTTGTCTGATTCTCAAGATTTCAATGGACACCTGGTTATCATCAATTATCAGCAGAAATGAGACAATCACAAAACAAAGACTGGGAGGTAACTCAAGGTCAGCAACACTACATGTTATTATACTTTAATTTGAAGAAAAAATCAATTCCGCCCACTCCTTTTATGCATCGAGGGAATGGAAACAAATGTCATGTTGCTTCTCAAAAAGAAGAGGTAGGCCTCTCTAACCAGGTGAGGTCAACTCATATTCATACAGTATTTTCTTATGAATCTATTCATAAACAGCATCTGGAGTCTCAGTGTGGCTGTATTATATGAAATGTCGTGACTGGATGTAAACATCTTCTAGATCTGGGCAGGAAGCCAGTCCTGGATAAAAATCATGTTGCAGCAGAAGGAATATTTTTCAGTAATATAATAAAGAAAATAATATCGCTTTTCTAGAGTTGACAACTGATGCTTTCAGAAAATATAAACACAATGAGATTTTTGATGAATAATAATCAGCAATGTGGATATAAGTACAAAGTGAGTAAATAATAAAACAGTCTGGCAAGTTCAGAGAATTACATCACTTTACTGTAATGCAATCTTACAAACCAGAAAAAGACAACACTTGTGCCGTGTTACAATATCCAAAATGTAAGACGATATCTAGTCTCTGGTCACAATATCGGCTTAATATCGATGCATTGCCCGGCCCTGTCTGATAAAACATAAAAGTGAATAATACATGTGGCCCCAGTGGCAAATGTACCTGTCCTGGCTGCCATTCACAATCTACCTGCCAGTGACAGCCGATGAAATAACATCCAGATTAAGGATGTCACATCAATATTAAACAAATAAAGAGAATGCTAGCCCGACGCGATGCTGCTGAAACTAAAACAACATGTTATAATTTGGTGTCATAAAACTTGTTCATACACGGCTTGCCTCTGTCTGCCCTCGGGGATCCTGCCTGCAGCTGCACGCACCGCCGTTTGTCACAGAAATTTAAACTAAATCCATTTTGTCGTCTCACACACACACACACACACACACACACAGACACAGACACACACACACAGACACAGACACACACTAGCCTTTTAATTAATGCATGTCACTTGCTTGAGAAATTATAAATAACTTTGTCCATCACACAAACACATTTTGCTGAAACGCCACTGCCTTTTCTGTGACACTTGACTCAGTCATTCCTACTGATCCCTCTCAGCGCCCAGTTCTGATATAATCACTCAAGTACTGTACTCCCGTGCAATTTTTTGAGGTATTTTTACTTTACTTCAGTATTTCAATTTTATGCTAGTTCAAATTTCTACTCCTCTACATTTCAGAGAGAAATATTATTTGCTTCATTCCACTACATGTATCTGACAATTTAAGAAACTTTACAGATTAAGATTATACAAATAAAAGATGTGATCAATTTATAAAATATTATACTCTGGTATTGATTGAACCACAAAAACAGTATAAAGTACTCCACCTCCACCAGCTGTAACATTAACATTTTACTTTGTGCTTATACTTAAGTAAAATATTGAATGTAGGACTTTTACTCATAACTGAGTAGTTTTACAGAGCAATACAGCTACTTTAAGTTATGAGTTCTTCTTATGAGTACTTCTTACATTTAGCAGACCACAATTGGGAATCAACTCTGTGCCACATGCAGCATTTCAAACATGAATTATCATTTTTAACTGTGCTTATCATAACATTCTCAATCAAGCCAACATGTGCTCTGCAGATTTACAGAAACATATTGAACTTGAAATATACAAGGAACATATTTAAATACACTAATATGTTAAAGGTATGTATTTCATTAAATGTAGCTTATGTTTAAGGTGTGACAAACAAACTAAAACAAAAAAAGAAGAAGTTTGCAGGCATTTAAATGGGACCCGTGAGCCTGCTGTTGATGTGGGGAGGCATGACTAATGTGCACTTCCTTGTCTTGTATATCAGGGATGAGAGGGCCACATCACACATATTGTATATGATGTTTGCAACACACAATACCAAAAACAATACCTATCCCTCTTAAACGAGCAACCAGAATCTGTCCATTTGTCCAGCAGTGTTCAGCCTGATTTGAGTTTCGCAGGTCGGCTCAGATTCAGTCAGACTGTTGAGGGTTGAGGCGTACCAGCGTTTCTTCGAGCTGTGTTTACCATGTCAAACCTCCCCATCGCTTGCTTTGACAGTCAGCTCCTGAAAAACAACCTCGAGGGCTGAAAAGCATGTTGTGTTGACAACCTGCAACCATGAGTTGTCATGTCATTAGCTGGGTCATAACAGCATATTCAAGTTTTTTAACATTGGTGGGTTTGATAATTATTGCTTTTTTTCTTCTGTGGTTTGAAAACGTATTCTTTAATGAGGTGAAATTAAAACAAACACAATAAATTAACAATGACATTATAAACCTTGCAGCACTGACTTTAGGATCCACTGCTCCAGATACTGTATATGTTCCTGCTTACAGTATCCGTACAGAAACCGGTTTTATTTGTTTCAGTCAGACACAATATGTGAAAGATGGAACGTTGACACTTATCTTCTGCACACCACTATAACCTTGTCAAAAGAGTGCACATCCTGTCCTGAGTTTTCCTTTCGGGCCACTGACACACTCGTCGTGTTGGCTTCAGGTAAAGGCTTTTACATATTGTGCTCACAGTGACATGACATTGTTCTTCTACTCCCTTAAGGTGAAGGGTTAGCACCGTTACAGGCCGTGAGAACAGAGCTGCAACCTATTGTGCAATAAAGTGGAGTAATTGAGTCTGTTGGGCATTCCAATCTGCAGGGAAGTTTGATTTACATTTTCAGCCACAAAGCTGTCAGATGTTTCACTGATGTTTGACACTGTAACAAGGTTTTAATCTTCTTTCTCACCCGCCCCCCCGACCGTTGTAATAGTTCTTACCCTGGAAAGAGAGTAGGGCTACTTTATAGGGTGCTCAATATAACTTTGTTTTTGTTTTGGCAACAGGGGGAAAAAAACACAAGTATAAACAGTTATTCCCTCCAGGAGAATGTGTGCAGGTGAGTTGGAGGCAATTCAAATGCAATGGAGCAAGCAAGCTTATATTTCCAAAAATAATATAGAGCCAACCAATACTTGCAGCATTTCTCAGCAGCCTCTCTGCTCGCGACCCACCGCACTCCCCTCGCTTGGGATTTCACCGTTTTTCTTGGGAATATATTAAACACAGAAGTACCTTTCAGACGGCTGCACGTTCATCATTTATTATTGCAAAGTCCTTCAGTGCTGCCCACAAAGAACTTGAGGAAATTATCAGGTGACCAATTCTTAAGGCCTTTGCAATTCTGTAGAGCTGTGTGGGAATGTTGAGGCGTGAAACTATAGATTGGATCAATGCAAAAAAAAAATAGAAAATGTCTTTTAGGTTATATAATTGGGTGCATGTTTGTTTATGTGTCTGTCTGAGAGTGTGCCTGCATGGGTTATGAGAGCAGGGGGTATTTAGGGTTTTATATTCCATTTCTTTGGCTGCTTCCTGAGTTTTTTCACAAGTTAACACGCTCACAATGTTAAAATGCTGAGGTTTAGCAGGTGTAATGTTTGCCATGTTCACTATCTTAGCTTAGCATGCTAGTATGCTAACATGTGCTAATTAGCACGAAACACAAAGTAGAGCTGAGGCTGTAAAAACAAATTATTCAGATATTAACATTGATGTTTGTCCCAAACATCCTCCTGGAACCATGAATGCCTGTTCAGTTAATTACATATAACATTTTGTGACAACTCATCTTGTATATGTTGAGATCTTTTACAGGGTAAGTGAAACATATTCAAATCAGGGGGAAACCAAAGCAAATAGGATTAATGCTTTTTGGATACAAGAGGAAAAAGGGGTGAATTTCCATGTTTGTAATCCCTGTCTCCCACGTGAGGAGGTGCATCACCAATTTAGATTAAAACAACAAATTATGATGATTAGAAGTGTTATGATCAACACAAAAATCAAGTTTGAACCTGACACAGATATGAGTAGCTTTAATTCTTCTTTACAACCAACTATATTTGTTTTCTGCATACATTGTATTGTTGTACTTGTTTGCCATCACAAGTAGTCAGATGAAGAAGCCAAATGACAGCTAGTTACATCCTTAACTGCCGATGGTACAGAAACAAATATTTATGGTTATAAGCAATCAAAGACACACACAGACCATCAGAAACCCGGATACTAGGACCATGTATACAGGGACGGGAATAACAAGGTTTCACTTTGGGATACGAGGGATTTGCTTACTCTACATTTAGAGTTAGTAGGAATTGCTAGCGCAGCTCTCCCATTTGTCAACATGGCCAGTTGTTGTATTTTTAAATGCGACTCCTTTAGAAGCAGAATCACTGCCACGTCCCACATCGCAAACCAATTTATTCTTTATTATTAACAATATTGCAGGTAACAGAATAAATCAAGTTTGGTTGTTCCCTCATGTAACCTTTCCATAAGTTCCTTTTAAAGAAAGGACAAATAAACGACAAACTGTTTTAAGACAAAACTGCGCAGACAGTAAACCCGAGAGCAAGAAAAGTCACGCCATAGGTCTTTACTTTGCTTTTAACTGAGATGTTTGATCATCCGTCATAATGCTGTGCTGTCTCAATGAATGTTTTTTGGCTGTATGAGCCCGTAAGGCAGAAGACGTTTACTGTGAGTGGTTGCTATTATCTGTATTTCCATTTTAATTACTTTGAACGTGATTATTATGGAAATATAAAGTTGGTGCAGTTCTTACCGACATTGCTGTGCCCATCATGGGAAGTAGTTCACTAGAAATGGGTTTGATCAAAAACTTTAGGCTGCAGACACTGAGTTATATTCGATCGTCAAAGAGAAAATGTATAGCGTTCTTGAAATCACACATTTATACTGTGACGGTCGGATGTAACCTGTCAGCCGAACAACGTGACTTCATTTTGTTCTTAATGAGCGAAGGGATGTCGAAGGCCTGAACCGTAAACAAAGCGATGCAGTTCATTATGTTGTGCAACAAACAAACGATACGCTCTTCTCTTTCCGTCACAATGGGAACTGTTTCCTTTGTTGCCTCTGAATCACTTCCTGGCTTGGCATGTCCATGGGGAACTTTCAAGACTTGTTGCTCTGTTTGTCCCATTCATTTGCATTTTTCCACTGCAGAGCTGCATTTAATTATTACACAGAGAGCCCATTTACAGAGATAATGAGAGAGACCAAAAGCAAGTAAAACTCCCCCATTACACAGTTTAACACTATATACAGGAAAATCAAATCCTGCACGACAAACATTTCCTTCTCCTCCGTATGTTCTCCCTAAGGAGAGATACAAATTCAACAGCACTAGAAGCCTTAATTGGTGACTGTAGGGCAGAGTTGTGGATTAATGAGGGCATATAAAGAGATCAGTCCAAACTAAACTTATAGTTCAAGCTCCCTTCCTTGAAACATAAACATCCTAAAACATAATAAAAAACATCCTACAAGCTACAACCCCAGATATTGTTCCAAAAAAAAGGTTGGTTGCACAATATTCAACTCTCCATGACAGCAACATGGCAGAAATTACAGTCTGTAAGCCGGAGCAAATTGTGTAGCTGTATGGTTTTTTGGAGTAATCTAATAAATACCTCCAACATGACAGCATCACTGCAAGCCTAAACACCTCAGCTCTCCCTGTTTCAAGTACCTGACACGGCCAATTGGGTGTGTGTTGTAACAACATTCTTTATGATGCATCTTTCCTGCATCACTCACAGCAGATACAGTAGTTCACACAAAGCTGTAGTGTGTCCCAATCATCTGGTTACAAGCAGACAACACAACTTGATTCATGCAAACAATTATTTGAGGCAGCCGAGCCCAAAACACAGCAAGTGAGTTATAAAGTGTTTGAACAACGGCTACATCATTCTAATAATTCTGCTTCTCTTTACAGATGTTCATGTGTTTTCAGCACAGTCAACCGTTCAATTCATATTTGACCGCAAAAAAAAACACACACAAAGGCGGCGTGTGTTTGCATTAATATTCACTTGAATGTTGTTAAATGTATTATGCTCAAAGATCAAGAGAGAAACGGTAAACAAAGCATAGAAAAGGTTTTGTAATCTTATAAATCGTATTCTAAATGTGTAGTCATTTGCCCAACCGTCTACTCGTCCTGTTTTATTATTTGAGTTTCATGAGCGTATTGTTTGACAAAATATTCAGGTTTTCTTAGAGTAAATATATCAGAGAGAATTTTTTATTTTTGGGAGTTTTTCTTTTACTGTGTTGTGAATATCCAATGGATTAAATATTTATCGTCATTACAATCAATGTTTTCTGTACAGAGGATATTGTGCATTACTTCACTGCTTTTTAAAAGTCAGTCTTGTATAATTTTGCTGGATTCTATCTGGTCTGTATTCTGCAGTTTTAAAGTTATTATCAGCTTTACTTGTATGAAGTATACTCAGTTATTTTTGAATATCTATTGTTAAGGCTGCTGTTATTGCATATTTTGCTCTTTTTGGGGGGTTCGTTGACATCATTAAGTTCAATCAGGAGAGACATGTGAATTAAGTAACAATAATTTCTTGTTATAAGAGATGATATGTGATAATAAAGATTTCACAGGAAGTCTTTGGCGCTTTGACTCCAACGGGAGATTTGTAATCAAGGGTTTTTCTGCCCTGAGCGGCAGCAAATTAAATCTCCTCCGGTGGTGGCTGATGAGTCTGCTCAGACTGGCAGGCTGAGAAGATGATTAAGATTATTAATCTTGGAAGACTGGGCGATGAAGAAGAGATGGAGGAGCGAGCCTAACAGCAACATGGCCGTACTAAAAGCAGAGAGAGAGAATCTCATTTAAAAAGAGACGGCAGCAGCGAGATGATAGAATAACGATGTGGATGAGTCACTGTGCTTTTGGATGGAAGAGACCAGCTGATATCACGACTGACAGCTTCAAACAATGACAGCAGGAAATAATTAGTGAGTATGCGTGAGAAGAGTGAATGGCAGGATATATGCAAAATAAACTACAGGTCTCAGCATGCAAAAAAAAGTTGTTGAATGCACTTATGATAGAGCTTCATTAAATTATCCTTAAATTGTTTTAGACAAGTTTTCGCCGGGAGAATCATGCAACTGCTCGTGTGTGTGAGTCAGTGAGTGTGCATCTATGTGTCTGTCCACAGCTAATCTCGAATTCTGCAGTAGCAAACTGCATAATATTTTGGATGCCCAGTTATTGCTGCATGCTTAAGGACCTCATGTGGTTGCGAGGACTCACAAGTTCTCAAAAGACCTTTTATCACCTGTTTTATACTGCCACTGACTGCATGCTGACTCCCGTCTTACTTAACCAGCATTGGCCGGTATGGGCCACTAGTAACACAGCTGAGTGCATAGCAGATCCCCAGTTGCTACGCTACAGCAAGAGACACAATGCCCTCTTTTATTGTATTGGGACAGTGTGTTTTGATATCACCTATCAGCTAACAGCTAACGGAACTACACACACAGCTGACTGCATCGCCACTGCTCAGCCGATTAAAAGAGAGCGTATCTGTAAACATTCTAGTAGTTATAGCATTGTGAAATATATTTCTCTTCCCGAGCCCTGCTTGTTGTCATCTGTTTTGTAAAATGCATGATCAAACCAAGTGCATAAAATGTGTTGGAGCTGACTTTTGTTGGACTCACTACTCATTCTCCTCACACCTGAATCTGAATACATTTTCACAGAGATCACTTTTCCACTCTTAAGTCCAAAAAAATCTAATTGGTTCTTTTCACAAAGTCATAAATGGAATAAAAAATCTCAACAACTACAGCTAGACACTGTCAATCACTCTGGATGACATTTTCATACCAATCTGAACCGTTGAGGTGTGAAGAAGGTTCGGGGTGGGATTATATTTTGTTTGGTGTTTTTCCCCCCAGCACTAACAAAGGACCATTTAATCATTCTTGGAAAACAATAATGCTGCAAATGTGATAGATGTATGACAATAAAAAACAACTTCTTCCAGTGGGGAGAATAGCAGCCGAATGGGTTGCTGTGAATGAAAAAAAAAACATATAAGGATATGGAAATCACTTCACCTAGGAACATTCATACAATATCCTGGAGAAGTGTCTTCGTATTCACAGACCTTCGCAATCATTCCGATAATCTCAGTGAACTGGGATGCCTCCAAAGGAGTGCTTGTAGACACCAACCGAATTCATCCCAGAGTGCTGCAAAACTGCTGGCAGCATGAAGTGAAAAAAACTCGACTGGGCAGTTTTCTTTCTTTTTTTTGTGCATTTATCTAGACTTGTTCGCTTCATTGAACTAACATGAAGTGTATAGCTTTTGGTAGAAATGGCCCCACTCAGCCTTGAATGTAAAGCAGGGCTTTGCCAACTTGTTCTCTCGACACCTTGCAGTGTACTGAGGCGTGAGCTTCTGCTGCGATGGTGGCTGTCTCTATTTCCTCAGCCAATTTCATTCACTGAGTCACAGACGTTTGCATGCAAATAATCTATACTGCTCACATACAATAACAGACGAGCAATTGCGTGACTATTTGTTTGAGACTTTAACCTATGGACTGATAAAGCAGCAGAAAATGAATGAGGAAAGAAAGGGGCGTGGCTACCTTGTGATTGACATGGTCACTTTCACATTGTCTATTCTGGGAGTTGTACGTGTTTTTTTACAACTTTTACCTTTTAACAGTGGGTTTTCAGGTCATTAAAGTTAGTGTTAAAGTAACATTTTGGTTGCCTAAAAATGTGTTATTCAGCGTTTGGTTGTGCTTGGGCCACCTTCTCGTGATACTTCTGGATGCAAAAAAACAAGAAGGCCACCGCCAAAAACAAAGATGGTGACAGGCAAAATACGAAACTTTAGACTTTAAAACCGTAGTTCACAAACAATTGGTTGAAGTCACGGTCACTACGTCCACTACCTCCACTAATTATATAAAGTCTATGGGTGCTACGCATGTCAAGCTCTTCATTCTTGCACATCACATATGCAGTTTACAGTAACAACGGTTGCAGAATTAGCACTTGAAATTCTTGGCTCCTTCTTTTAAACAAAAGCAGGCTTCTAATTGTTGGCAGTCAAGAGAACGGACTCTTCTTGCAGCTAGCAGACTAATTACGCTTTAGCTCCATGAGGTGGTTGAAAACAGCATCTCTGGCTGACATTTTAATGTTTAAGACTTACTCATACATTGGAATTATGACACATAAAGTGCTAGATAACATTGGGCTAAAGCTGCATACATCCAGCAAAAACTTAGCCCCACCAGTTGTTGTGTTGCAGCATTGTTCTTGTAATGCAATGCAGCATTAGTATTACAGACCTAGTGTCATGGTATCAGGAAAAATGTAAGATAAGACTATTATTTTGTTCTAACATAACCCTGTTTCGTTGCTAAGAATATTATTTGTATTTTTACTTTTAAGATTACAAGAAAATAGGCTTCTAGGATTAACAAATACCCACACATCCATAACAGAATACCTGAATAGATAACATTCAACTATAATGTGGGATAATGTTTGCTGGACATGCTGGAATATAAACTTCCCCATATCCAACAAACAGCAGGACAACGCTGCAAATCTTAAACCCAGTGGGGAATACAACAGAGAATGTGCTTGTCGTGAAAAGGCCTAATCTTTTTGTGTGTAACTCACAACATAATGCAGTTAGTCAATGATCTCTTAATAAGGTAGTGAGATAGTTAGCCGAACTTGAAAACGATAGCAGCTTAAGTTGAAGCAACAGTATAACTTTAAACACCTTACCAAGTGTTACTGTAGTTTCAGACAGTGAGGAATGGCATCATTTCATAATTCAGTGTTTGTTTTAAACCAGACGTGAAGTAACAAATATTTCCATTCTTGCAAAATGTAGATCAAGATGAACATCTAAATTAATATGATTTGTTCTTAAAAAGAAATGCTTTTGTGTATTTTTTTTTTCAGACCACACGCGAGGGTGTGCTGAAAATTGCATTATTTTTGGAGACAAAAAGACGTTTTGGTTATCCTCTTTGTTATTGTAAGATGTGCCAGCCGTGCAGAGTGACGCTGAGTCACACACTGAGCTGTCGAGAAAATGCCTAATTACTCTTGCACAGCAATACTAAAAATGTTGTTTTGTCTCGGAGAGACATTTCAGACAATGAAAAATTAACACAGGATATGAAACAGGGAGGTCAGTGCCCATTCCTTCAGACGTTTTTTTACTGGCACTTAAAACCATGCTTTAGAAAGATAAACAACACCAACAGTCTCAAGGATTCTTTCCCTTTGTGTTTGTAGTCGCTTACAAAGAACCTTTATCACACCTTCCTCACAATTTCTCTTTGCTCACCAAAAGCGAAAAGAGAGAAGCGAGTCTTTTACTCAGTCGGACATTAATAGCTCTGCTTCATACAGTACCTATTCATATGCGAGATTGGCTACTAAGAATGCCAAGGAGATGAATAAGGAAAAGGAGAAATATGCATGATTTAAGAATACCGAATGAGTGACTAAGAGGTTGCAACAATGACAGATCTGTTTGCCCCCGGCTGCTCACTCCTTTTTTTTTTTTTTAAAGATGCTATCAAGGAACAAAGGTGGATTGGTAATCATGCATATATCACCATTAAAAAAAGAGCCTCACAAGAAGAGTTGCAGCCATATTAATAAGTTAGGGAGAATATTACATTTACTGAACGATATTTGCGGAATTAATTGAATTTGAGGTTTATGAATTAAAGAGGAGCCATGTAAATTACAATCCTCAATTCACTTGACAACTCGGGCATGAAAGCCGTTTCCATCTTTTTTTCTTTAACTCTCTCATTTCTGAAGGTAGCGCCTGATCATGTCTCCGAGCATTAGTGCAACTGGATCTGACTGCAGATGAAATGGAGCCAAAGGACAGAAGAGGACGGTCGACATTCATTCATTAACAGACAACTGCACGAACTCAGACTAACACAAACTGATATGCTGGACAGTACGCAAATCATCCGAGCTCTCTAGAAAACATGTAAGCAAACATAGAGACTTGGTTAGTGCATTTGAATTAAAATCATCATTGTTGTGAATATAACAAGCTCTCACTCACTCACTCAGTTCTATCAATTGTCGGACTCAATAGGTATTAGCTTGGTGCTCTCCATCAACGGGATGGAAAAAGATGGAAACGAGTCCCTCCCACACCTGCCTGGATGAATGTACTTTTCTGTCACTGGTCTTTGCGTCCAACTCTTTTAACTGAAAGCCATGCTGGCTGCTCTGGAAACTGTAAAAAATCCACTAAATGAGGCAATAAATAGGCCATGTAATTACAGACTCATGCATGCTTTATTTTATATGTGCAATGAAGAAGATTGAAAAGGGGTTCATGAGGAATTCTAAGAGGTTGAGTTAGAGGACACTAACTGTAAACTGCTTTCCATGGAAAAATGTCAGCAACAGCAATTTGTTAAAACACTTACAGCCTATGTGGAAACACTGAAAATAAAAAAATGTAAACATTTTTACGCATACCTGAAGCATAAAAGTTGATGTTACACTAAAACCCAATGCGACAAACTGCAAAGGCAAAAAACAAACAAATCATGTGTGAAGCATGGGACTTAAACGTCACTCAAACTTCCACTGAAGAGACATCATATGTGCTCGGAGCGATGAGGAAACTGTAACGTTCCTCAAATTATTCATGAAACAAACACATTTTCCACATTTGTTTTTGTGTTCGAACTTCAACTGACGCTTTTCTAATCTTGTTGCCTCTTCTTCTGCACTGGTTAATGGCACCCAACTGGAGAAATCACCGCCAATTTATCTCATTGTCTCCTAATATTCTCAGAGCAGAATTGGAAGGAAACATACATTAATTAGTATTTTCTTTCCCGGATTTTTGGAATTTGTGCTTGTAACTACGATGTAAATGTTTTTCCAACCTTAACCACATAGATTAAGTTGTCTAAACGTTACCAGACCTTGACCATAGAGGTAGCAGATAAAAAAATAAAACTCATATGAGTTGTTTTCATGCATTTGGGAAGAAACTGACTAGCAGCATATTTAGTCTTTCAGGACTTATTGATTAATTGGTGCAGCTGGTTACTGGGTTCAGCTGTTTCTCAGTGGATGTGTTCCAACCAAACCTCTTGAGCTCACAGTAGCTGAACTCCAAAAAATAACTCCACATCTGAGTCTGATTGTGGTAACATCAATCGGTTGGTGACACACACGCAGTGGAATAAGTAAAGTTTATGCAAAGAGATTAGACAATTAAACATAATTGGCTGTTCGTGTGTCAGCTGCAGATGGTATCATGAATCTCCATTGTAAACATAAAACAAATTCCAGGAGTATATGTAGTCTGTGCTTTCAAGATCTAATTATATATATATATTGTTTATAGTCCTAATCAACCATCACCAGTCACCATCCCCGCTTCTAAAAGCAGACAGTTGCAGCATTGGGTTTGGTGCAGCTTCTTCGTTGAATAAATTACGGTTTAAGCCTGAAAATTACTTTTTATTACAATTTCCCCTTGTTGTTTTGTTTGATACTTAAGTGCTGGAAAGTGATTGATTTTCAGTGTCATGGTGCTTAAATTGCCAGGGACTACAAAATACGATAACTTATAATTTGCACAACATCTTTTCCCTCGGTAAAGTTAGCTGTAATAAAAAAAAGTATATAACTGTTTTTAGAAATTTTAAAAATCAGCTTTTTCTTAACTGATAGCTTTTCTCTTTTAGTATCATTTAAAGCCCGTTTCAGAAAAATAAGCCCAAAAGAATGCAGTTAATGATGGTGTGTGGCAAACAAAAATGAGCTGTATCAAATCTGATTTACATACTTTCCAGTATACATTCAGTCAAATTTGTGGAAATTCAGTAACAAGCAAGGATATTTCATTGAATTAACTCTGGAGGATAGGTGGCATCTTTGTTTTTATCATTACCATCTAACCAAAATAAATCACCAGAAATGGAAGTCAGCTCTCTGTGAAGCCCATTACTCATCATAAAAAAGACACAAAGTGAACTTTGTTTCCTTTTTTCTCAAGATAGTTTCTGCTTTTCTTTGAGTTCCACTAACTTTCTTTTGTGTCTGCAGCTGATGATAATGTCTCGTGTGTGAAGGATACTGAGTTTATTTAAAGTTGTGGTACATGCATGTTGGTTTTTTTTGCCAGATGGGGAAGCGGAAGAGAGTGAATCTGACTGCTGCACATCTGTTTTTCAACCGGCCGATCTGAACTCCGCTCTATCGCTGAAACTCGTTACACACAGTGGAGGAGACCGTGACTGATAAACCTCCACTGAGTCCATCAATTCTGCAAGCATATTCAATTAAAAAATTAAATTTGTCTGAGGGACTTTACATAAATGTGTAATGATACTGTGTTATTCATGAAACATCACTGTCTATGACCTTATCATTTATAAATAGAAAGTGTCACAGAATCTCTCTCTCCTGTGTAAATAAATTATTTCTTGCATTTCTGATGCTTGTGTAGGTGCAATTTTTTGAAAGAGGAAAGTTATGCTACAAAGATACAGAGTCCATGAGAGACTCCTTTAAAAGGGTTGTGGAATATCATTATGTCACTGCTGACAGGCATATATACTGCAGGGAAATGCTCCGTGTCCCTGACACGATGGGCATGATAATCAGAGGGGGATATTAATTATTTGGATCTAATAGTCAAAAAGTCGGCTGGATACATCGAATCTACCGGCTGCAAATTTAATGAAACATGAAATTTGCAAATATGACAATGCTGTAAAACTGTAAAGTACTGAGACATAATTGTATGGTGCCCATGTTTGCCAAATTCTTGACAATTCATTATCACCTAACTTTCTTTTTTGCTTGTGACCCTTTTCCTTGGCAGAGGGTGCACGTCTGTGAAGAGCAGTGGTGGAAGAAGAACTCGGATCCTTTACATAAAGGTCCTGTGTGTAGGATCTGGTGGCAATTGCAACCAACTAAAACTTCCCCTGTGTGTCAAGCATGTAGGAAAACTATGATGGATGGTGCGAAAATGCAAAAGGCCCAAGAGCTAGTGTTTGGTTTGTCCGTTCTGAGCTACTGTAGAAACATGGCAACTACGTTTAGAGGATATGAACGGCTCATTAAAATGTAACAAAACCACAATGACTCTTAGTTTTCGGTGATTATACCCTAATGAGGAAATTGTGGTTAATTACAATACTTGTTTTTCGTTTAACTGGTTAAGATGGATCTTTCCCTTCTTGGACTGATTCATTAGGGTATATTTTAGAGGTTTGTTTAAATAAAAATACACTATATTGCAAGAAAGGTACAAAGATTAGAGAAATGTGTAAAAAAATAACACATGTTGTTGAAAAGTAGTGGCAGCTGCACTCACAACTAGTTGGGTGAAACCACTTTCCTAATAGGAGAACTCTGCACACAGCCGTCCAGCCATTCATCAGAAGTTGTCAGTTTAAGCTTTTATCATGCATTTTTCAACGCGCTCTGTTGACAATGATGCAGTAGTCATGAAGAAATGTCGATTTGATGATCCCACTGAGAAACTGACAATTCGACTGGAGCTTCTCTGATCATTCGAGCATCACTCGTAGAATAATCTAATAATATCAGGATGAAAATGATAACCTGCCTCTTCATCGCTGCTCTAGATGTCCCTCGCCCTAAGTCGAGATGAATCTCAGCATCCCAGAACCTCCCAGTTTTTTCTCAGCTGCTCGAGCAGCTCATGGGTCCAGGAGTGGATTTGGCAGCGTTACAATAGCGGGGCAGACATCCAAAATTCTCTGAGCCTCCTGTAGCTCCTCCTTTCCTCCTTTCACTTTTACTGTCCTTTCCTCCCACCTCCTATTCACTTTCCCCCTACATTCCACCTCCTTCTGTCTTCTTTAGTCTTTGTCTTTCCTTTAGGGAGCCACTGATCCAACTTATTTATCTCCAGATACCGATATCTTAACTCAGAGTATCTTCTGGTACAAATCCAGAGCTTTCTATGCCAAATTTAAAGACAGTATTCTTCACTTTGTGAAACTAATTTGAATGACTTTTTATGTAATAATGCCAGAGATTGCTGTGGTGCTAAAAGCTGAATGTAGATGATTGCGGAAACACTGATTATTAATGAGATGGACAAAGAAACTGTATTTGATTTGGATCGGACACACCACCACCAACAGAAGGTCGGTATTAGAGTTCATTAAGGCTGAAGGATATATCGATGTGTCAACTAGTCTGACAAGCAATTTAAGTAATTTATCAAAAAATGTGCGTTTGTTTTTTGTCTGTCTTTTTCTCTGCTTTGTATCATTGTAGGTTGAATTTCTTTTGGTCTGTTTGTCAGATCAAACAAGACCTTGAAGATGTCCCATGAGGAGCATTTCTCACTGTCCTTTCACTGTTCAGACTAAAAAACTAATCAAATTCACGTAAAACAATATCAACAGATTATTGGACAATGAACGGTGACGGTCAGCATATTGGATCAGTGCATCAATAGTTCCCTTTGTTTCTTCTTAAATCCAGCCATCTCTCCCTGTCAGCGTATTCCCTACTTTCTTCTCTACTTTTCTCTCATTATCCCATCTCTGTTGCCCCTCTCTTCTTCTCTGCTATGATTACTATACCTGTCATCCAAACTCATCATACGTTAACTGCTGCATGTAAGAGCTGGCCCACAGAAAACCCTAAAAATCTGATTTCAACTGGCAATTTGCAGCTTTTTGGTCGGATGATGATTAATGGTTGCTCATCCTCTACTCCTACGGTTTTTAAATGAATTCATTGGCCCTGGTTCAATTTATTGTGTTTCCATTTGTTTTTAGTGAAAGTCTTTAGAAAGCAAAAGGAAAAACTAATTTTTAATGCAGCCTGTCTTTACCACTTCACATAATGCCTTGTTGATGGTTTACGGGGTTTACATGGTGCTTTAACAACATTAACGAGAGCCTGCTTTGTTAAAAGCTTGCCTGTCTGTTAATCAGGACTTAATTACAAAATAAAACCACCACCCACAAAGTGTGACACCTCCTTTTTGTAAAAGGGGTATTTTCTTGTTCTTGGTTCTCCTCAGCAAATGGGATTTTTTAAGGATTTTTGCTCATTTAGCCGTTCTCCGGGGAGCCTGAGGATCTGGAAGCCAGCACAGTAAGTTCACTTTCTCTCAGCTTTGAAGCTTGTGACGATGTATCTGCCATGCAGGTGAATAGGACAGAGAAGAAAGATGAGGTGAAGAGAAAGGAGACATTATGATCCCGCTGCCCTGGAACCTCTGGCTCCTCCTTTTGTCTCTTCTCTGTGGAGCATCTGGCAGAGCTAATCTTTCCCGGGCTCCACTTCCATATTGTTCTCCATCTTTCTCTCTCTCGGTTTCTGTCAGGCTTCAACAGAAGCGTGCTGGCAGATAAATCCAGTCGAGCGAAACATCATGTTCAGATGTAAGACTATTCGTTTAAGCAGGAGCAAGTCGGAGGAAATAGTCTCTCCTTTTCTGCTTCTTTGGTCAATTTCGTATGGGGGGGGCTGAACAGAATAGCAGCATCAGGGTAATGGACAAAGATGTTAACCTGAGCGATCAATGATTAATGTGGCTTGAAACGCAAATACATCGACTAAAAGCAGTTATTTTAGGAAGTCAATACATCACAAATTCAAGCAGGGATAGATACATTATTCCCGAAAGTAGATGAAAGGAAGCTCATTTTTAGCATTCAGAGAGAGTCACTGGTTTGTTTTCTGATGCTCTGCCCCTTGCATCAACTTTGAGTCGGATGGGAATGTTGCAGATGATTAGTGACACACACGACTCATCTGTATTTAAAAGGCGGCATATCATCAACCAAGTGCTGCCCGGTGGCCGAGAGAACAATCACGGCTGGATATTGGTTCACATTTAGGTTGGACACCTCATCACAAACTTGATAGGACTCTGTCAGGTAACTGGAGCTGTAATTTTGCACTCCAGTGATTTCAGAAAAGCACTTTGATATAAATGTTTCGAAGCTGAAACAGACAGCTTATCTGATCAGCAGGCGCCTTTTATGATAAATTACGAACACGGTAAGGTCAAAGTAATGGGACCACCCAAATGTCAACATTAAGACTCCGCTGAGTGACGGATGGGATTTCTATTCTAGAGTGGCTTCATTTCCCGGCAACTTATCTGCCCTCGGGGAGCTGGATTAATTGTAGTAATTTCTTATACAAAGACATTGTGCTGAATACTCTCCTTCTGGGATGCAGCTCCTTCACATGGTGACAGCTCCACTGTGATTATCAAGCAGTTGGCGGAGAACAAAAGAAAGAGGGAAAATGGGTTCATCAATTTGCTGATTACATTTTGTGGAAGGTGTTATCCGAAAAACCAAAAGTATAAATAATTCAGCAAATAAAGCTCAACTGAAAATATTTAATTCTTGTCATCCAAGAATCAGGTTTGTGTAACATGTGCACTTTAAAGAAACAGTGTGTGAACCATTCAGCATTTCACAATTTGATTAAAAATCGATTCAAAACGATTCAAATTCTAAATTCAGTAGATAGGAGTGCTCATTGTAAAATCTACAATAGTCCGCCGTGCACAATGTAGGCGGTGTGCTAAATTATGGTATGAAAGCAGAGTAAAGTGTGCACAAGTTTAGGGATTTGTTTATGAAATGTTCTTATCTATGATTATATTTGCACCTTGAGTGGTTGGAAAACTAGAACGTTTTTAAAAATTGATGATGGGATATTGCAAATCGATTCAGAATCTTAGAAGATAACAATCTTGATTCTTACATGAATACATTTTTGCCCACCCCTACTTTAAATTACAGAGGGTTAAATGAGGAATTAGACTGGAAGCCATTTCTGTAGAATCTACTGGATTATGTTGATGTCCATTATTATTTTGAGAACAATTGACCCTTCGCTAAATCCCGCCCCTCATAGTCAGACTGGCCAATCATAGCGTAGCATCAACCAGTTCCAACCAGGGTCCAACAACTACAGTTGTTCCATAGACTCTCATGCAATTGTTTTAGATTTTCATCATTTTCCGGTTTTGTGGAGCTAGTCGTGGTTAAACCTTGTGTAATAGTGATACTCGTTACCCGGACAGGTTGGAAGGAGATGTACGTTTCGGAATCATTACATTTCAAAGTAAAAACTTGTGAAACTAACATTAGCAGAGTGCGTTAGCACATCGTTAACTAGCTAATCAGAATGAGATTTTGTAAATTTGATTTTTTATTAAAAAGATAACTAAAGTTTTGTACACATGGCATCTATTGTGGTATTTCGATCAAATGAGAGATCAACGTGTTGCATATAAGGAAACTAGAGACAGCCTGAGCCTCCGCTCTGACGAAAGGCAAGAGGGCTGAAAACGTTTGGTGAATAAAGCAGCATGGTGTACTGCAGGAGTTTTAATTTTGATGGACTTGCACTGAACTCACAGTGGTCTGCACCCCGCTGTGTGCTCTCTCACAGTGCACAGAATAAAATTACATGTTCACTTTCAACATCTTAATGTGTTCAGAACTGGAGGAGACCAGTGTTGCAAGACCACATCTTTTATATTCAGTTAGGGATGAAAAAGAAAGAATTAAGTGTCTAAACTAAGCACATACAATGGGATGGTGCTGGTAGAACCGGATGTTGGTTGGCACAGCTTATTTCAAACGAGGCCTCTGCCATGAATGTCATGACATACTACTACATTTATTCATTTTTTTTGGCTCTGACTCCCATTGTTATCTGTTTATATATTGACTGAATTCACAGGAATAAAAGGTATCAGACGGTTTGAAACACATTATTGTCAGTCTTTCAGCATTGAGCTCTACAGTTTGCCAGTTGCCATATTTATACCACATATTTCACCTCACATACTTGAAAATGTATCGGGGCTTGCAATTTTAACAAATCATTGTAATTTGATCTAATGATAGTGTTTTTCCTCCAATCACCAGCAGTGTAATCAAGCAATTGGCGAGACGCTGAGCACAGCAGCCTCTCATCAATGACAGTTCTTCTGGTTCTCACAATTTTTGACTCAAAAGTAAAGAACATACAACACAGTGCTCTATTGTTTTCATGGAAGATGCCACAAATTTATTTTTATTTTTATGGTTTAACAACAATCACAGGAAAACTAAAATCATGTAATTTTGTCCCCCGTCGCCTTCCCAACAGCATTTTTTCTTTTCTTTGCAGTACATTTACACAACAACTGGACAACTGGCTGGGGGTGAGCATGTTAGCTGTTGTACGATTGAGTCAGTGACCTTCCAGTCATAACACAGCCCATCTGGCCAACTTCACAAATAAGATTGTCTCCATCAATCCATTGATTTCCATCAGAACGTTGCAATGTGAACGTTGAATGTGAGGTTGAGTCCGATGATTCAATGTCTAGAATCTCAATGTCTATTGAGATTGGAGGTCAGACCTGGCACAGGCTAAGTATTCACAGCAGTGCCTCAGTGGGAAAGCAAATGCTAACTGCACAGAGGAGGCGGCATACTTCCTCCAAAATTACAGACAGGTCTCTCCCTCCGTGTTTCCAGGACAATTCAGACGCTTTATCTCACCTAAGGCTCAGAGGAGACTCCGACTGACACATTCCAGCTGCTTCTCTGCACTAGCTGCAGACAAAATAACAAACTGCCAACAAACGGAGATGTGCAAAGGGATGCATACTGTGCCCTTAAGGATTTATGCCCTGGTCTCTTTGAAGTGATGCTGCAGTCTCTGTAATTGTCTGGCCTTTGTGGACTAATTGCTTGTCTGCTGCACCATGGCATACTGCTATTGCTGAAAGGAGGACTCACTTAAAAAAAATAAAGGGGGTGCTGTCTTCAAGCGTTGCTGGTTTGAAATAGAGACATCATGGACGGTGTTGTGTACCTGAGAAAAGCCGATCGAACATATACTACTACACCACTCAAATGAATGTCACACTGTCAAGCAGCATGGAATTCTGATCAACTACTACTCCCGTTACTACTACGAACACTGCTTTTAGTAGCACAACAATAACTGCTGCTACAAATGCTATTAATGTTACAGAATTCTGGCCACATAGAACAACTAGCAGACATATCTTAAAGAGAGATATAATCATCTGCATTATTACAGCAATACAACACAAAAAACAATTCCAAGTTCCAACAACAACAACAGCAGAATGAACTCTTCACAAGACATTTAAATTCTGAATCAATATTCAAAGGCTGCAGAAGCGTTTTTGTGTTTGAAGCTAGTATTTCTGCACAGTTGTTTACTTTGTAGAGTTACCGTGCAGATAAAATGGTCCAAAATGTACAAACAATCGTCCCTGCACTGTTGACTGCATTAGCACTCATGGCTTGTTCGAGCCAACTCCGCAAAATGGCAAGAACTTGATTGGACCATATATGAACTGACATGTCACATTATTCCCAACACACTTTCTTCTATCTGTCAAATGCCGACTGTCGACACTACAGCCTGTGAATTTTGTGATAAGGTTGCCATGACATTTTCCAGATGGCGGCTGAAAAATGTCGAAAACAAAACGCTGGTTAAATGGATTCCGTCCTTTGCTGCGGGTTTGATGCTGTCTTATCGACAGGCTAATTCCCAGAAGGAATAGGATGTGCCAGGGGAGGAGACTAATGGAACAAACGGAGAGTTGTATCCCCTCGACACCCTATCTGAGTCTAAACTCGCCTGCTTATGAACTGCAGCGCTGCCCAGCTCCGACGGCGTCGCTCTATCTTTTGCTTTGCATCGCTTGCCACCTTGGGGCTGGGTTGAAAGGTCAACTCCACATCAGATTTGTCTTTATGATGTTTTAAAAACCCAACATTATTCTCTCTCCACCTCGACCATTATGTGAGAAAGATAAGGATTTTTTGCTGGTGAGAAAATGCACCGAGGCGCAGCATGTAGAGCCGGACTGACAATGACGCATGACAATGACTACTCTTTTGGAGCTCAGACTCCTGGTGAGATTGGATCCACAGTGGCAACACAGCAGTATAAATAACTCCAGCAGTGGATTAGAGGGAGGGAGCTCATAACAAGCTGTTCATACCATTTAGACCGAGGCAAACAAACAAAGGCCGCAAGTGACATGTCTAACAACTATTGCACCGTTGGCATACAGGACTTCTGAGGCAACATGCTCAACTCCCCAGATGAGTAGTTGAGATGTCGAGCAACACAACAGGTATATCAGGTAAAACCAAAAAAAGGATGTATTTCTTCCTCTTCCCATCTGTCTGTCTTCTCAGATACAGTACGTCTTCAATTCAATATCACACTAATGAACAGAAGATGTAAAGACCAGCTGGTGCTGTTCCACAACAGTGAGACCTTTTTGGCAGCGGGAGCACTTTTAGCGTGTCATCGATGATGCAACAGGGTGTGGCGTCTGCTGAGCTGTTCTTTGGTGAAATGAACATCGCTGCAGTTGTAATCAAGGCTGACCAAGAAAAGCCAATCTAGACACCGACATAAAACAACTGGGGCTGACAACGGCATCATCAACACCAAGGCCGTCGAGAAGATTCCCAAACCTACTTACGTTTCATTCACTGAAAAAGAAAAGCGGTAAATCTAAGTCTAATGTTCAATCCCAGCAGATATTCTAAATTGACATTATAAAGTACTTTGCTCTATGGTTACTGGTGCTTGAACTGAGTTGCAAATGCTCTTTTAAATTCACAAAATTGCCTTCAACTCAACAGAAATTGCTACAAAGCTTTTTCCTTGTGAATTTGGATAATTAAACAAAAAACTTTAGACAGCAATTTTGTGGTCACTGCTTCAAGCAGATAAATGTATCTGTCCATTATACTCTTAGACTTCTCTTTGGTTGCTTTTTCATTTTCAGTATGTCAGTGATTCTAATTACGATGTCTTTTAACTTAATGACTTTTGCCACGAACAATCCCTTTGGGATATTCCCTTTGTATTTGATATTCAAATTATGCTAGAGCTGATGATACAATTACTATAGTGTGAAGCTCGGTAAAGCATAAGCAGCCTATGACGACATACGTTTTATTTTTAAGACGTTGCTTAAAACATCAAGCAACACAAGTGTCTGTGTGATGGGATGAAAAGTGTAGCCTGCTGGAAGATAATCTCTCAACATGGTGGAGCTGATGAGGACGTCTTTGTGTGGAAGAGACAAAGATGTCCTGCAGGACACGGCGGTGTGCGGAAACATCAAAGCGCTGAGGATCAAGTAATCTAAATCAATAGCTTTCCTGAGAGAGAAATGTGCCGGAGAGAGAGGGAGGAACACATATAGAGCCGGAGACAGATAAAGATCCAACATAGAGGTTTATAAAGTGTTTTCATAAGTGCATGTGTATGTGGATGCATGAACCATTTGTTGCCTACATTATTAGAATGACACACTGTCAGGAAAACACTGTTGGTATAATTGTATCTTCCCAAAAACACATATTACAATTAAGCTCATCAATATTTCAGCAAACCTGGAGGGATGCAAAACTTGGTGGACAACTTAAAGTGTCATTATCTATTATCATGTCTTTTTCTTTTTGTAAACATTTCCACGAAAAAAAGACTAAAACTAGCAGTGTAATAGTCAGTCTCTCAAGAATAAATGTTTTTTTCTATAAAATGACGGAAGAAGTGAAATGTGAAACATTATGGGACATGATGTCCTGAAATAGTTTGTTTTGTTGAATCAAAAGTCCAAAAACCCTAAAATATTCTATTTACAATCATATGTTACAAAAAAAGAAGGAAATCTTCACATTTGAGAAGCTACAACTGGCTCATGCTTTACATTTTTGCTCAAAAAAGGAGACTACAAGTAAATAAATAGAACTTTTAGAAACGTCTTCTCCAACAAAGAACCTTTTACTTCATAAATCTTTATTTTCTGTTTACACCGTTTTCAACCATCACTGGCGGAGAGGGAGAAAGTTCCAATGTATGGAAGACCTCTCCTTCCTGGGTGTTGCCTTTGATGTGTGACTGACTGATCATTAAATACCTCGTTAGCCTCCAGAGAACGGCCGATTGCTGACCTCTGAGATGCTCGAGCCGACAGTGCAGAGAACAGGAGAAACCTGTCTCTGCCTTTCTCACCATCAACATTTCAAACAACTTATTCTAACCGACAATGAAACGGGATATTTGGATGCTGCACACATTTCATCCAGGACTCAATTTAGTACCAAGGTAAACAAGCCAACAAATATACAATATTTTTGAGTTGTTGCAGTTCTATTGTTGGCGTTTTGTGGAGTTCAGTAAAAGGTGAGTTCTTCCACATGAATGGTTAACTGGCAGCGATACTGTACTTGTTTCTGTTAAATTAACTGGACGACTTGAGCACAACGGATATTTTACAGTTAAAGCTTTGGCTTTCGGTGAATTTGTAGAGTTAAGCACCGCTTAATTAATGTGTCCATCTCCAACTTCCTTCTTCACAAATGACACATTGTATAAAGCAGGAGACAGGCCGTGTTAGTCAGTTAACTGGGTTGTTGCTGCATTTAGCACGCACATTCATGCTTCATTAACGGTAACCCTCGCTAAGTTTCAGATTAAGTTACCCTCATCTTCCTGCAAACTTAAATTTCCATGGGGCCCAGAGAGCATGCACACCCATAGATAGAGCATGCACACCCATAGATAGAGCATGCACACCCATAGAGCGAGCATGCACACCCATAGAGCATTATTATTAAAAAAAATAGAAAACCATGACAACTATGAGGCCACTCTATTCGGGTTATTAAAGTTCCTCAGGTAAACATACAGTACAATACAGTACAATGCAGATGGTCATTGCATTTGCCACTTTCACTTGTTGCGACATGTGCCTGCAATATATATTGGATTTGGAAAACAAGTGTTTTTTTCCCCCTGTACTGCATTTTTACAGTATCATGATTATGATGGGCTGTCACACAACAGCAGCACACCCCTAACCTTGGCGGTGTCAGGTCGGTGCTCTATCTATTGAGCCACACGTAATAAAACCCTTAATCCTGTCAGTGTTAGTGTATCTCTCTGCCCACTGAACTTCAGAGGACATGGGATACCCGAGCCTGGAAGCACTGAAACATCTTGGCGAGCAGGATGAGATGTAGCAGATAGTAAAGAAACAAAGTGAACTCCAAGGATAAGAAACAAAATTAAAATACAAGGCAAAACATTCTTGTACTAAACACCAAGAGGGAAAATCTCTCTCACAGTTTGATGACTTTGGAGCAGAGACGAGGTGCCCTTGTGGTTTAAAGATACTGTGCTGTAATTAGAAAGTCACGGGTTAAACCCATCAGCGGCAAACACATCCATTGACAGCCATTTGTCCTGTTAAAATGTCTTAAATACTCTCTTGTTTGTTACACTTTGCATGCACAAAGCACCCTGGCTATCGACCGTTCTCGAGCTAAGGTCTAATGTGGATTTAAGCTATTTAAAAAGAATCTATCTCACTCTGATTAAGTATCCCAGAATAGCTTAGCATAATATTGCATAAGCCTGTCACCTGTACCCTCTATATTTCACTAAGTAAGATGGGCTTTCAATACCAAAAGAAGTAATTACCCCAAGAGCAATCTTTGTGCAATCTTCTCTAAATAACCAGACAATTAGGCGTTAATGCAGATTCAGAAATGAGCACTCTACCAAATGCTGGGATATTTGCCTTTGGATAAATCAATAAGGGTCACCCATCGTACGCTGTAGCTATGAGACCATAACACTTTAATCCCATGATGGTACATGGTCTCTGGACTTCGCCTGTTGTTCCCGCTGAATAACCATTTCTGACCACATGCCAATTAAATCAAAGCAAAATGACAAATGAGTCAAACTGGCTCATAAATTGTCTGTCTGTTATTCGTTCGCTCTGCACAGAGCCACAGCGTCTACTCTCTGGCATATTTTTATGTAAATTGTTTTGGCAGATCCTTTTTTTTTCCCTTGGCATTCATTTCTAAGTTCACCAAGCTGAGCCAGAAAGTCAAGTTATGTACATGGTAAGAGGCAGTTTTATTTCCTATGTTGACATCAATAATGTTGTCTAAGGAATAGAGTGTTTAGACAGCACAGGAAATGCATTAGCTTGAGCCAGACATTTTCAGGAAATATTGTTGTTGAGTTTGAGCTTATCAAAGTTATTCTCATTAGGGCTGGTGTTGGCGTTTTGGTATAAATATTACAATATAACTAAAATGTTGCCTTGTCTTGGTTTTGAAAGGCTGCTTTACAGTAAAGTGATGGTATTTTGGAACCTTTTACATCTACCTGAAAGTGAAATGAACAATGAATGCATCGATGTGAAGGTATATGGAGAATAATAGTGTGATATTTGGTTTTATGAAGATGGCTCAGCCCTAATATAGTTTTTACAGAAAGCAGCTAATGATGATTTCCATTATTTGTTGATTTATTACAATTTTTTAATCAATCAATCCATTGTTTAGTGTACAAGATGTCAAAAAATGAAAAGAAAGTAAAAAAAATCTGATTTGAGGGTAAAGGTTTGCTCACTGTAACCAACAAATATTAAACAAATATTAAATATTTATTTTCAAACTTGTTTTTCTGTTGATTGACAATGACTGACTGACTGTTTCATTGACTAATCATTCGATGACACTGATCACTCTAGTCCAGTGTTTCCTGGCCCACATGTGGCACATTTGCTTTTGCCAAAGCACAGCAATAATCTGCTGACTTTGCTCTCTGACCACTATACCTGAACATTTACATAATGGTGTGGCTGTCTGAGATGTCACTGCTATGACATGCTGCCAGTCATTCTGTCTTTCTTATTTGTCACACCAGAATACAAGTGTAGACTGTCAGGCCATCGCTTCAGCAAGTCTTTTTTTTCAGCTTTGCAGTTTGTTCTTCCTCCTTTAAATGGATTTCTTCTATTAAGCTAATTAAAATGCATAACATTTGGCCTCTACATCTCCTTAACCATTTGTGCACGAACACAGCATTTGAACATTCCTGTGACTAAAAGAAGAAAACCTGTGCGCAGCTCAGAGTTTAGGTGGTTATGCAATTGTTATGCAATCAACCCACATGGTCATAAATGAAGCCTCAGGAAGTCTTTGCCTTTAAGGATTTATAGCTAAAACTAGTTACTGTTAGTTCAAGTCAGCTGAATAATCATTTCAAAAGGTCTATAAGAATATTCATATATTAATTATAATAGTTTGGAACAAAGCATCCAACAAATGACTGACATTGTGTGTATTATGTATATAGTATGTGTATTATTGTGTGTTTTTGATCATTACAGTAGCAGCTCTATGGAGCAATGTTTTTACAAGTAGGTCCCCATTTTGTTGGTATTGTGCAGGTACATGATGGTGCACATGCATGCACGCAAGCACATGGACGTCACGATTCATAAATTGCAGTCTGTTTCAAGGGTGCTTCAAGAAATAGCAATGCAGTGGAAAAATGCAGGGAAGAAGAAGACTACAAGCTTGTATTCAAGGACGTAAATAAGGTAGGATTTAAAAGACTTAATGCTTAAACATTTGCTTTGAAAATGTTTTATGAAAAGGAAATAAATGTTTTTTAGACCTCAAGGGATGTATATTTATTTTCAAGGAAAGACTCTATTCTGCCATCAGTGATGATATTGATGAAAATTTCACCATTCTGCAGAGCAACTCAGAATAATGTCAACAAAAGCAATACTATGATGCCTTTTAGTCAATAGGCCTTCAAGAAATGAGCAATCAACTTTTAGTTGTTAAGAAGTGGCAATTCTTTATTGATGGCTTTCACTCTCACATTTATTTTCCCATTTATTGGATTGTTCCAAACTGAACACAGCCACAATCAAACATGAATTTATTACATTAATTGATCATGTTTTTTTCTGTTTGGGGTAAATACACTAAACCATTCCCTACTGAATGAAAGTACAGGAAATTGATCCACTAAGGTACCAGTGCAACGTATTCTCATACAATGGTTCATATGATGTCCTACGAAAAGTTACTCATTAAACCTAACTACGTAGTTTTGTTGCCTATATGTAACTGCGGCCGTTTCACGGTAACAACGTGGCGTAAAATGCCAAAAAGCCTAAAATGCGTTATCATGACACGCAGAATGTCCTTCAAATGTTACAGATGTATATATTTATGTGCTTTCCCAGGAGACCTGATTGTAGTGAGAGGTCAACACCACAACCTGATTGAATGTACTGAATCACTGTCTGTTGGAATCTATATATTCTGAGCCTGTGTGTTTTTTTTCTTAACACAGTTTGTTTAGATTAAAGCGTTATTTGTAATCTAGGTAAAACACCAGTAGTGGTGATAAAAACTGAGAGCAGCATTACCAACAATGGCTGTGGGGAAAGAGCGACAATGGAGGCTGAGGGGACGCCGAGATTTAGAGGCCATTTGAACGGTTATAAAACTGAAGGCAACAAAACAAATCGTGTAATATTTTAGACTAATCACAGCTGGTTGCACACTGGGGTTTGTGGTTTTTAAAGCATTAGATTAATTTGGCCAGTGAGCATGTACACACTACAGAGCCCAAAGCCAGAGCAGCACTTTGTTTTTCCAGTGACTGTAACCTTTAGTTCATAGGAGCCTGCCAACACTCGTTTCTGCAGGAAGTATACTGTGGTCGCGGTCATTAGTGTGTATGATGACTCCGACTTTATTTTTGGTAACAACAACAGAAAAAAAACAGCCAAAAATACATCGTTAAAGGTTCAACACAACTTGTTCCCTGTGAGGACTATAGGAGGACTTTCACACTCAGATCCCTCCCTGACCTCATCAACCTGCCCCAACACCATTCATCAATGTAGTCATTAAAAGTAATGGCCTCTGCAGAGCTGCTTCATGATTTAATGGCCATCACTCCTCATTCAGAACTTAGTTAAAGGTATTGTTTACAGATGAAGAAAAAGACTGTCAGGCTAATGCATTTTTACACTAACACCTCCCCTTACTTTTTGTGTTTGGAGTACTATGCAACACTGATATATGAATGCTGTCGCAGAGATAATGACACAAGGTTAAAAAGGACTTGCATATTGTTGTGGTAAGTTACTGCTGATGTGCAGATAAAATCAACATGAATTAGAATACAATTTATGAGCTCCATAAGCACGTGTAACGGAAGCTGATAGATCACATCTACGGGACGCGAGAGCAAATTATTACCTGAAGCCACAATGAAACCTGCACAGGTAACCCCTAAGACAAAATATCCGCCTACGCCATGTGGCTTAATGAGGCAAAACACCATTAGCATGGCGGGAAACACACCAATAAATTACTCAACCACTAGCGACTTCATTACCAGTAAACTGATTGAAGTGTCTATAGATAACTCAATGTTTCACGACCCTTTCCACTGCAGTGATATTGCTGTCTACACAAAACACATAAAGATGTGGTAATATGTGAGAAGGCACTTCGAAATCCAATTAGTCCTGCGATTGCAATTTTGCAGCGTAGAATCTTTCTCCCAGAGATGTGCCATGTAAATGAGATTTTTGCATCTTGACGAGACGAGAGTGCGGGTCGGTCCTAATGACGCCGTAATGCTCAAGGTTACTAACCTGCTTATAGGGCAACAGGGAAATACAAAAGTCTGGCGACGCTTCTGAGAACATGAGTTAAGTTTATATTAGTCACTGATCATGTCATTATCTTTTTCATGAGACAGACTTTTTCTACTCTGCATTTTTCAGCCGACCAGCCCAGAGTTTAGGATTTGCACCACAAGGGCCGCTGTTAATGGACACGGGACATTTTAAGTGATGATCTAGCAAGCATGAGAGACAAGGATCGCAGCATACACTAATATGCTTCTCTCTGTGGAAGTCTGATTTACGTACCCTTTCATTCAAGTTTGCTAGACTTATTAACTGCCACAGACTCTTATTAGTTTATCACAACATACCTTAGCCCTTATAGTAATTATTTGGAGTTACATTATATTATATTACAGTCATTTAGCAGACGCTTTTATCCAAAGCGACTTACAATTCATAGTCTATCACATTTGTACACCGTAGGCACAAGACACTTAACCCCAAAAAATTGGGGTTAAGTGTCTTGCTCAAGGAGACATTGACATGCAACTAGCAGAGAAGGAGCCGGGGTTCGAACCACCGACCCTCTGATTGAAAGACGGCCCTGCTATCCACTTAGCCACAATCACTCCTGAATTTGTTTTTTAACAAAGCATATCCCATGCACTGTGAGCTAACGTTATAAAAGTTAAACATTTCATGTCATGGTTCACTTTACCTTAACAATGCAGCATTGCTTTTGAAGAGACAATGTAAACTAAAGAGTAAAGTTAAAGTAATTTTTTGGCTCCAATACATTGCTGTGACCCTGGCTCCTCATTCATTAATACCCAACCGTCACAACAATGCCCAACAAACATGTGAAACCATTGCTCCTCACCAGAGTTGAATCAGAAACCATAAACCATTTTGGGATGCTCTGACAGATAACTTAGTAGCTGATTCTAGCAAAATAGGAAAATGTTGAAGTCATTTCCAGATTTTATACTACGTTTTACTTTTTCCTCTCATTCTCCATGTTTTCAATGACTGAAAAAAATGAGCTTGTATCCTGCTGATTTCTAATCAAAATGTTAATTTTACTGAAAACGACACGCTCTCATTCCATTTGTGGTGTCTGTTTATTTTGCCTGATGACAAACCTCACCTTTGTGTTGATGAGCAGCCAGTGAAGGAAATCAACACATGGAAAGACACCTTCTAACAAACTGTTAGATATAAACAATGAGCTGTGGCACAAAGGAATGTGTGTCATGGTTAACAAAGCACCGCCATTCCCTCCATAACTGTAGCAGGATAAGATGATTGGTTTGTGACCAGTGTGCGGTAATAAACATCAATTTCATGCAGTATTCCTATTATCACAAACTTTAACCTTATGTAAACAGAAATTTGACCTTATTCAGCGCAGTGTTTTGAGCAATGAATAAAGTTATCTTTCAGCCTGGTAAATGCTATCATTTCAAACAGCAGTTCAAAGCCATCTGTTGTCACAGGCAATATTACTCTGTAATTGCCACTATCTAAAGTACAGGATTCTTTTGAGGCCTACACAGGCAGGGGAATTATAATGATTATTTCTCTCTTGGCGTGTGATCCAGGAAAAACTGTATCCACAGACGAGTACCGAGTCCCCTGTGTACATCGCACAGCGTGTTTCACCAGATAGCCAAACAGATGGACGAGGCGCTGCGAGGATTAAATAAAGCCCCCGACATTAAAGTTAAGTTCAGTTCTATTTACTTGGGGTTCTTGGTCAACATGTTGATTCAAATGGAAAATGTCTTGCAAAGACCTACAGTGTGGTACCATGACAAAATATTTTTCTTTTCGACATTTTTTCAAAACCACAACCTCATCTTCTAAGCTATTTACTTGCATTTCTTGTTTTTTAAGTTAAACACATATGGGCTGTTATAATTCAAGTTATCTAGTATGTTGTATCTTATATCTGAATCCTTGGTGTTTTAGTGTTCAGGCTCAACGTTGTTGCATGTCATGACAACACACAATAAATACATAAAACACAGGTGAAATTACATCCACGATCATTTGCAAGTCTTAGCAAATGATGCTTAATATCTCCAAATCTGGCAAAACCAACATAGGTTATTATATGTTACGTTATGGGATAGTACATCAATATTTTTATGTATTGACAGTCACTTATTCATCACTCACACAACCTGAACCGAACGAAAGACACAGAGACACTCAAAAAAGACCGACAGCACAGCTCAGTATGAAGACAGCAATATGCCAGAAATGAACTTGAATCTGCGTGAAATCAGACTGTTCTCAAAACTCTGTTGAACAGAGTGTTGTAAGCACTTCTGCATACTCACTGCTACACATCTGGCATGTTACCCACACACTCCCTGCCAGATGTGCAAGTAAAAATCACAGGCTAACTGTAAGATGGGAGGAGGAGACGGTCAGAGGCTCGATCTCAGTATCCACGACCTTCACAGACTTTAATTACTGCATGCTCAGCATTCATTTTTGAGTGCAAGAGAGTGCAGGGGCTTAAAATGCTGAATGACGAATCGAAGGACAAGCAGCTGTGTAGCGCTTGCTGGTGATGCTTCCGACTTCCTTCTTCATGCCAAATTTTTAATTGTACAACCCGACAACATGTGGCTTCTTTCCTGAAAGTCTAGGTGTTCACAATTTAGTATGGATTTGGGCCTCAAAAAGTCATCAAGCACTTGGCAACTTTATAGCTGCGGAGCCGAAACCATGTATCCTACAAATTACATCTTAAGAGTAATGTTCTTACGCAACATATAGAATGAATGCAGGTTGTAGCTCATATTGTAAAGGTAAAAAGAATGGTGTGGAGGTCAAACATGTGAATGCTTTGTTTGACTCCTGTGAGAAGAAATGCATTCGAAAACAGTTACCTGCACTGAACACCAGTTTGATTCTGTATTAACCGATACCAAACTCCATTCTTGAGTCACAGTCCCTACTTAATTCAATCACAGAGCAGAGCAGCAGACCCTAAAGCTCTTCGGGGGTGATGTAAGGAACAAAAAAAATGTCATAGGCTAGCATGAAGAATAAAAATGCTCGACTCAAACCGTGGCAAAATAAAAACCTCTCTGGTTTAGTCTGGAAGTCTGCTGGTGCATTTGATGCCTGAAATGCACCAGCGGACATACTGACTGGCAAAGAGGGGTCTGGAGATGAGCTTTTAAAGGCCTGTTACTGGGAGAGTGATATGTATGCGTGTGTGTGTGTGTGTCTGTGTGTGTGCCCAAAAGAATGGCATCAAGCCATCAGAGAAAAACCCATCGAAACAGAACCAAAGAGGGGGATACGCCGAAGCACAATTTATATCCACGTCGTTCTGCTGTGTCACAAATACAGATTGTGGGTTAAAACCAGGGAGAATCGCACAATAGGGTTGTGTGTGTTCTGCCAGCACTTTCGGAAAAAAAGAAAATCAATGAAATTGTATATTGATGATTGAATACATTCAGTGGAATAGGAGACACAATGACTCCTGAAATGGGGTAGTATTTTCTCATCAGAGAGCAAAGATGAATAAATCTAATAATTTTAGGGAATTGATAGAAAGGACTCTGGGAACTAAATGTATTTATTGCTTTGCTATCATTTAATTGTGGGGTGCAGCGGTCTCCTAATACTATCGAATCATCATTCTTCAGCCCGCTCAGTGTCACGGTGGATATTTGCTGAGCTGCACTGGGAATACTCTGATACACAGAGTAGTGAACAGAGTTGTTTTTTTTCCCTCTCTGTTTTAATGGAGCGTGTAATTCTGAAGCAGTTGTTCCAAGATGTGCATTGTTCAGAGATAAGACATTAATCATTTACTGGTACACAATACACTAATTTCATTATTTAATGATTTGCATTGAAAATATCGTTAAAATGAGATTAGGGAGGCAACCAAGTGTAGCTGGCCCACACTTGTTATGAATGCTCGTATACTCTCCTAAACTAACCTTTTTAATTATGTATGTTCCCAAAAATTAGACGCCAATAACGTGCACTGTTTGGAGCCCCATATCCCACCTTAAACACGTTTTGTTACAAGTAGTTTTAACGAGGATGATGAGGACAAGTTTAATGGTTCACCAAAGTTAAAATGACAAACATAATTCACTGCAATGGAAGATGTTATGTAATGAGCACACACATTTGTTTCTGCCAAATGGCACCAAATCATAATCATCTTCTTGTCTTCACTTGAATGCACATAATGTAATCCCCTCCACACACACACACACACACACACACACACACACACACACACACACACACACACACACACCCACACACACACACACACAGAGAAAGCTCAGTGCCAGACATGTCTGAGAAACACCTGCAAAAGGCAGTTCATTAATGTAAATAACAGCCTGCAAACATGAACCTTAATTAAAAAGCACCCTCTGGAGTAGTGTTCATTCAGAAATGTATAACAGCAAATTTCCTATTCATGTTAACAAAATCACATTTTGCATCTCCATTACATTATCAAATAACAAATAAAGCATACTCTAAGAAATGACCTCTGTTTGTAAAGCGTTACTTTTAAGCACCAGCTAATTTCTCCAGTGCGTGGGTACACAGAGCATCTCTGGACCAGAGGATGTTTTAACAAACAATAGGAATGATGTTGAGTGGCCTTTTTTCCAGACATAACAGACTCAACTGAAGTACGACAACTGCCAACTCTGTGCCAGCTTTTGCGCTAATGCAGCAACTAGATGTTTGGACACGCGGTTTCACAGGATAAGTGAAAACTTTGACCTGCTGGTGGCGCTAGTGGGAGAGTGAGGGGATCACCAAAATCAGTGTTCATTATCCTCTGGGCCCAATGTATATGTCTACCAAATCCCATGCCAATCCATCCAATAGTTGTTGAGATATTGCAGCCAGGAACAAAGTGGCGGACCAAAACACAGACTGACATGCTGCTAGCATGGCTAAAAACACATCAATAAGACACACTGGGTGCCATGTTATCTCATTCATTCATTCACTATGAACAAAAGCACTGACAACTTCCCTCTGTTTGAGTAGCGTTTGCTAAAAACTAGTGCCCAGCTTTTTAAAGGAATTATTTAGTCTTCTTCTGCAGTTTGACCGTTATACCGTTCTCTCTCCCCATGTTTATTGTCACACTCTCAACACTGACTGTCAAATAAAGGCAGAGAGGTGTGTGGCTATTGTGACTACTTGTGAGATTCACATCTTCAGTAGAAATAAATATACTTGGATATGAAAGCCGCAAACAGAGAATAACTAACACGTTATTGGTTTGTGCCTTTTCCTGGGATTTGTTAACATCAACAAAAATGCAGAATACTGACAGCTGTATTCTTAAAATGTGATTGAAAGAAGTTTGTAGTGTGAGCCAGCTTCAATGTTTAGATTTTCTCTTTTTAAACAGGCAGACATTGGTTCGCCAAGAAGATTGGACCTCAAATGTATGTTTATAGATGTGTACTGACAATGTAAAAGTTCAGCTTAATGTCAATGCAGAGTGTCTTGATGTTATAAGTACATTAATGGTTCACTCTATTACTATTTAAAGTTACATTACAACTTGTATGTTGACAACATGCAGTTCAAACATAATGAAGTCATAAAGACGACGGCATATTTCCTAAATTATTCGAGTGTAAATCTAAAAAGTAGAGTAGAATGATTTTCGGCTGAAATAACTAGTCGATTAATCAGCAACTAATTTGAAAACCGATTAATCGCTTGAGTAAAAATGGTTCCTGTGAAATGATTTGCTGCTTTTCAATGTCTTTATGTGATGTTAGACTAAACATCTTTGACCTTTAGGAGGTTCTAATTAGCATTTCCCCACATTTCTGACATTTGAGAGGTCAAACAATTAACTGATTAATAGAGAAAATAATTGGCAGATCAAATAACACTGAAAATAACTGTTGGTTGCAGATCCAGGGGTGAATTCTTACTTGCACTGAATATCATTTTCCATTTTTCCACGAGTCTTTGCTGTCTTTAATAGCAGGTGTGTGTTTAGCAAACACTTTTAGCGCCACATGGGCGCACCGCTCAACACTCTTTTGGCACAGAAATGAACCGGTGTCCTGTGACTATTCGAGTGAGTCAGGGAAAGATGTGCTGTGTGTACATCCTTCAGGGCATGATCCTTCCGCAGCCGTGTCTTATCTGTTATTAATATGGACAAGACATTCAAACACATTTTCTTGCCTTTTTCTCTCCAGTGAGCACAAACCTTTGATATGGTTCTGTGGAAAGGGAGAAGATAATTGGTGATGCCTTGCTAATCCTTACTAAGGGGCTTCTTTTCTTTTTTTTAGACATTCCCTCTGTATGCATGTTGTTGTGGACTATGCCAGCTGAGGTAATGAAATGAATTGCTGAATAGTTAGGATAACTAAACTCAAAAAGGAATTTAATACATGTACATGTTATTGATATGAGTGTTGAGACATTTCTGGCTTTAATCCTGATGTTCCACTCTGTACTCCACATCCACTGGGAGTTTTTAACACCCCCCATGACATTCAGTGACATTTCCATCTTCTTAATTATGTGACAATGAGCAGGTGTTGGAATACATTTCAGACCGTAAAACCTGCTGCCGCTTTTGCGTTGTAACATTTCACCGTTGGATCTTTGTTATCCAGCTTACTTCCTTACAATGACTATTAAAAGATTCTGGATTCATACGGAACAGGATTTTGGTATCGTAAGCTTTCTGGTTTACGCTTGTGATATTGTAGTATTGACCAATCGACCAGTCTTTGGTTGAATGCAGGTAAACAGTCCTTGTGAAGAGCAAAAGAGGCGGAACCATAAACCGTATATAAGAAGTGGACGTACTCGTCGTGACGTCACACATTGGTTTGTGGACTGCGGTTTTGAAACCTCGGAAACCCGGAATAACATATATATTTATAGCCCCTTGTTGTGAAATTGACTCCCTTCTGTTGCAAAAATTAAATAATTATGTAGAAACGTGTGAATTTGTTATGTGCGGCATGAAAACAGGGCATCAACTTTTAGATTTTTCTCCTAATTCTTCTACCCACAAGTTTCTTGCCATCCATGCCTCTGTCAATCACACACTTTCATGCTCCCTTACAGTGTGATAATGCACACTGTCAGCAAGTTGTCAGCCATCTCCTTCACTAAAGAAGAAGGAAAAGGGAAGCGGTGCCTGCAACCTTCAGGGGTCTTTCCTAACCTTTTCCCAGGAAACTAGCAGCTCCTTTGGAGAGAAGGTCTTTGATGCCGACTGCAGTCTTAGGAGAATGTCATCTCTAATTACCTCTGAAATCCATCTCTACCCGCTCCATCCCCCCACACCTGCCACCTGTATGGACTCCCTGTGTTTGTCAGCTAAAATCCTGTCCTGCTAGTGTAAAGAGCTTTTAAATTTAAAATGTAGCACACCAGTCAGTCATGGCGCTGCATCTTAGCTTTAAACATTAGTGAACAACTGTATTTTTTAGGGTATGAACCTAACTGCAAGCTGGTTTATTTGACACTAAATGTGAAATAAACTGGGAATCTTTTAATTTTATATCAGTCAAATCAATTGTATTTATGTAGCCCAACATCACAAATCACTAATTTGCCAGTCTGTACCGTATACGAAACCCTCTGTCCTTAGAAACTCGATTTGAATAAGAAAAAACTTTTAACGGGGATAAAAATGGAAGAAACCTCTCAGTCCCCTCTCCAAGGACGGACAGACATGCAATATAATGTGTAAAGAGTAGACATACATTATCAAATTACAACGTAAAGGGAAATATGCTGCCGTCTGACGCACCTGTTGAATAATTAAGTGTGCAGAAATTTGTTGTCATGATTTTGATGATTCAAGTAAAAGTGAGTAAAATGAACTTTGTTACATTAGTGTCAGTTGGCGTTGCAATAATCTATATTTTTCATTTGAACAAAGGTTTTCAGTGTTTCAGTGTCTTTTAGCTCATTGCTTTGGTAAAACATCTGTTATCAGTTATGGTTTAGTCTCACTTCTCTTATCAATGCCATTTTAAGCTGCAGCAGGCAGTGAAGAAGCTCTGATAAATTCACGTTATTACCGCGCCAAAGTGCTTGAAAATGAATAAAAGCTCTTATGAGACCTGCTCCTACGGGCATCCAGGCAGAACTTTATTAAACTGAACTAAAGGAATAAACACTCAAAAGTTTGAGTAAACTGCTCTGAATAGGAATGTTCCCAAAACGAATGGAGTCCAAATACACCTTTAGTGTCAAGATATAAGGTGTGCGGAGTTGAGAGAGAATGACTGGATCTCATAGCTGACATTTAAATGAAAACACAATTTGTTCAGTTCCTGAGAAATATGCAGGAACTGAACATCAGCTAAAGAAATGTCGTCCCCCTCCGTTTTCAATCAATCACTTTTGTTAAATTAAATATTGTTTCTGGTGATGAGCTACAACAGATGTGTGACAACTAATTAACATTTAAAGAAAAGGATAATCTGTGAAGCCTTTCTTTATAATGAAATACAATCACGACAGCCTCACCTCTTCCCTCCCCACCACCACAAAATCCAACTGTCATCAATCACTATAATGTAATAGAGTTTATATTGTTCTACATGTTATATATTATTTCAATCTCTCCCCTATCTTCATTTATGGAACTTTATGAGAAGGGAGGTGGACGTGACAATCTCTCACTAATACCTCAATCTGTCAGTTGAATTTAATCCCCCATTAAATTGAGTAAGTGTGAATTGCCCTGCCATAGACCCCAACGGCTCATTGTTCGCAGCCAGTCTCATTAAATCTGTCAAATGCCCATTTCCGTGCACGGTTTCCTGCCCTCATATATTAATGAGGGGCAGGAAGATTACAATAGCTTACAGTTATAGATGGTTGTGTATATGGGGTGAAGGGATCCGTCCAAATAACTTGATCATTATGGCAAGGTGGTGACTGCATGGAGAAAACATAACACTCGAGTTGTCCCCCCCCCTCCCCCCTCTTTTTATGATTCTCCAGAACAGGAAATAAAACCAACAAACTGTAGACAGTAGATTGTGAGGCAGGACTGGACCTTGCTTCTGAATAACCATTTTTTACTTTTAAAAATGTATTTGTGAAATTGTATCATGACGGTATGACCGTAATATGAAACAAAGGAATGAATGTTGTGTATTCAATTTAATTTGGTACTGGTTACAAGCAAATAGTTACAAAACTCATGTGTTTATTATTCAATAGTACAATGCCCCGCTCAGTAGATATTTGGGATACAATTCATCACTTACCAAATTTAAATAATTCATATAAAAAATGGAAAAACATGTGGTTGGATCAATATTGGTAAGGACGTTGGAAATCCAGTATCAGTCAGGTTGTAGTTATCGCTTACTCTTTAAAGGTGCTAAATTCAATATAGCAGCAAACAACTACACTGTAGATTGTAACAGCTGGCTGCTGTTCTAACTCAACGGGAGATTTTTAAGAGTTTGCAGTTTTTGTGGGAGTTTTTTCCTGTCCCACGCCAAGCATCACTTTTTGATTGAGGTTGAAAGTGTTTTTCATGGCTTTAGGGTCCAAGTGTAAAGCGAATGACAACCCAAACAAGAGGCAAAGTGCTTGAAGACTCCATTGGTGATATGAAAAAAGTACCTTTACTTGTTTTATAAGGCAGTTGATTTCCATGCTTTTTTTAAATAAGTTAAAGTAAATAGTTAAAGTTAAGTTAACTAATTGTAATTTACAGTGTATTAACTATGTAAAGATATAGTGGAGTATGTCTACCTGAGCAGAGACTAACATCACTCTCTGTCAGTGTTGTAAACCAAGCTTCTCTGTGCTTACCGGGCGTGCTTTTAAGTGCATGCAAGTCTTGCTGTTGTGCCCCTCTGGCTTACTAATGGCTGCTGATCTGCACCCGACCCACGAAACGGTGTCACAGATATGTAGCGCCCACCATCCAGTACCCCCCTCCCCAGGGTAAACACTGTTAGCTCTGTCAGGGGGTTGCCGTTGATTCTACCGTTTGCGCTGTTAGCACTATTACCTGCGAGCCGCCGAGCCAGCAGTCTCCATGTTGAGAGCCTTGTGGAGGCAATAGATTTCGTATTAATTAATTAGCATATTTAACCCACTATATGCACAGTGCTTATTACCAAAAATATTTAACGTGAAATCACATACATCAGGGGTTAATTAGCTATAAGTACAGCAGCAATCACTTCAGCTTTTTAAAAATACGTTTACAATGAAACAGACAGCAGGATTAAAAAAAAAGGTAATTACTGTATAATTACTCAATTATACAACATGCCACTTTACAATAGCCATGGCTATGTTTTTTACTCAGTCACAGTCTAGAAAGGTGCACTTTAGTCCTTAATTAGACAGCTAAAGACAGCAGGGTATAGTTCAAATTCTAAAAGAAAATCTTATTAAGGCTTCAGCTAAAGAAATGTAAATCCCAGTTATTAAAATAGCTGCCAAATTGGTTTTCTCTTGATAGACAAATTGATCACTTCAGCTCTTATTCTTGTTAATATTGGAATATTTCAATCTCACTGTCCAACCCTATAATATATTACTCGCAGAACTGACTTATATACAGAGCGTAACCTCCAAACTGTTACTGAACGCCATCCAAAGCGGCAGGTAGAGCAGATGAAGTTAATTCCCTCCATGCTCAGATGTGATGTTACACTTGTATCATCTTCCATTACCTTTTATATGAAGTTAGTTACTGTAGTTGTCCTCTGCAAGTGTAAAACAGTCACACAAAGTCTCCTCACTCGGAGTACAACCCCTCTGGGGCCACTGGTAAAGTAAAAGACTGCTGCTATTGGCTTCAACTTTATTTAAGCTGGACATTCAATTGCAAAAACCAGAGGGCATCAGTTGTCTTTCAAGCCATTAAAAAGACAAAATCACATCCCGTTTTTTCCTCCTCTCCGTGCTCCATTAACTTTATATATACACTGCTCCCTGCCCAAGGAATCTTATCTTACGACCTTCTGCACATTGTTCAGGATTTGCATTCTCACTGTAATCTGCAAACATGGGGAACGCTAATAAATATTCCTACAGAAGAGGATCCCCGACCAGGCTTATTCAGTTGCTCCATAAAAGACATTTCTTCCTCCTGGTTGAATGCCACTTTCTTGAAGCAGTATCAATAAATACTACTGGCCTTGTGGAGAGGGCAGAGTTACGGTTTATTTGTTGACTTGCCACGACAGATATGAGGTTTCACTCCCCTCCTTGAGCGACTCATAAATCTAACGGACACAATAAGGTCGGAACTGGAGATCATTAGAGGATCTCCCCGAGCGCCAAATTTACCCGGGGAAATCTTCGTCTCTGAGGGAGACTTTGCCACAGTGAGCTTTTTCTTTTTTAGCTGAGGACCATTTGTACCCTGTTGCAGCTAGCAGGGGACTAATATCTCGTTCTTGGCACTGCTGCTTCCAGATTTTTACGAGGTCTTCAGCCTGCGAAGGAAACATCCCGCTGAACCGACAATTACCTGCTAATGCACATTGGCTAATTTGGAGCTGGGGAAGAGGGGAATTATGCAGCAATCAGCTCGAATCTAAAACCACGCTACAGTATGTGTGCAAAATGATAGTACAATATGGACGGCTAATGGATTTTTATATCACTGGCAGCATATACAATATCATTTGGGGTTACAACCCTTTATTATAACTGCAGAACAGATGCAGCGTGCATATGTGTGAATATTCTACATTATATTACAAAATTAAGCATTTACTGAATATTTGTTTCTCATATTTACAATACGATGGGATACAAATCTTTAAAAGCAGAATACTTATTCACACATTTAGTACTAAATGTTCACCAGGTGTTCCTGTAGTTACTGCATTTACTGTAGCACACAGCAATGTAACAAAAAGGTGGGAATGCATTTTCATTAAACTTACTGGGGGTATGGAACTGAAAAGAACTGCGCTGACAGACTATAGAGGATGCATGCTTGTTTACAGCTTCAAAAGACATCACATTTGTGTTTTCTTCACCCTCGCAGTGGTCCTGGATAAAGCAATTATGTACGTCAAGAGCAACACAGATTCCTGTAATGCACCATAACAGATTAAGATGCGAGACAGATAAGGCGGTGTAATTACTCTTAACTTACGACACGTACAGTTTGAAACCTCTTCACGAGAGTCTCGGCTGACAATACTGACATTAGCCTTGAAGTCTACCTTTGTTACTATGTGGTCTAAGTTTTTACTATCTGGGCTTTGGACTCAATAAAAGACATAATTATTTTTGGGAAAGAAAGAGTTAGAGGCACGATTAAGAGAACCTGTATTTCACCTGTTCCTACAGAGTGCATTCAGGTTGTTTTTAAGCCTTAATGTTGCAAGGCTAGCAAGTTTCTTTATGTCTGTAAAGCTGGTGTGAAAGCTGATAATCAAACTCTGTGGCCGAACAACCGGAACAAGACCGCTTGAAAAGGAGAGCGTCGGTCCGCAGCCATGTGGACTCTGGTGCGGTTTGTTTGTGATGTGAAATCATAAAAACCACAAATATCAAATCCATCTACGGATTGTGAACTGTTCAAGAAGCAATTTTATAAGGAATCTGTAAATGCCATGTACATATTCATGTGAATCATTCAATAAAAAATGCGTGTAAGCATGTGAATCAGATGAATTTTCACGGATCAATCAGACTGCTGTGCTTGTATCCTACACAGTATACGTTGGCAGTTCATTAAATCCATTAAACAGGGCGTGACATTGTGTTCTCAAAACATCCTACATTAATCCAATATACCTCACAGACCACTGCTTTACAAGATTCCTCTATTTAGCTCTGTCTCTACCTGTCATTGTTCAAAACATGCAGTCGATTTACAGTCTAATAATACTAATAATGCTCATTGAGCAGTTTGTGACACCAGGGAACATAAATGTAGACATTAGAAGCTTTTAAGTGCTGAGCTGTTGTCAGTGACAGCCCCATGTGGTTCCTGATGCAGGATGACAAGAGCCATTTTCCAATCAACGAGTTACCTGTCAGTCTGTATAACTTCACTTTAACTCCTCTTGGTTCTTTTGTAAAAAAAAGTCAGCGTGAACATGAACCGGACCAGAATGCAATGAAAGGTGACACAGAAAAAAAGGTCTGCACATTGCTAAATGACAAAGGAAATCCTCCTGGCGGCTTAAAGTACCCAATGCAAGTATGTGACTGATCGACAAGATGAAGACTATCTTCCCCTTGGATTTTTGTCTCAGGGAAACTGGATCAAAAGAGTTTTGTATCATCAAAAAGTCATTTTCCGAAAACAGGATGGTCGTTTTGTATTCAGAAAAGCACAGCTCTTTGTGTGATGCACAATGCGCTGTTTAAAACTTGATGTTCTGTGCCAAGATACACACAGAGAATGTGAGAGTGTCAAGACAAATAATTCAAGTCTAACTAATTAATATGGGATCAAAAAACATTCATGTTTAATGAGGTTGTATTCTTGCTGGTCTGTCCTGAAGCACTTTAGTGCGTTTGAAAATCGCAGAGAGCAGAATAAGCGTTTAAATGGGTCAGAAAATGTGTTTTGAAATGTCAACGACCGGCTAAGTAACTTTTGAGTCAATGCTATTGATCAACAGCCCTTATCAGCCCTCGCAGTTTTGTTATGGTTGTTTCTGCTATGGTGCAATAAACTAAATCAAACTTGTTACCCTTTTAGTAATTGATTGAAGTATAGCTGTGAGAAGTTTTCACAGTCAACTTTCCTGCTGTTTCCACACAAGCCAATAAACGGAGCTTTGGCTTGTGATATAAGACGACAATAAAAACAAATCATACCTCAATTAAAAAGGACTATTATCAACAAGAAGAAGTTGCTGCATTAAACCTTTTTATTCATATGTTTACCTGCGATGAAAAATCGTTATCTTAATTAATACCGTCACTGTCTCTTGCACGCAGTCACTCTATATACACATTTTAATGCATGAGGACCCGTATTTTGACAGCTATTAGCAGAGGCGATGCACGCATTTCACCGTGTACCTACAGACGACTTCAGGGACTTCTCTTCATTAAAACCAATCGGGGAGTGGAATACTGCTCGGTACGTGGCAGGAAATGTACTGAGTGAATGCAAAATATTCATGTAATGTTATCATTCTGACACATTTTGTCATGTGGCAATATGGATGTTTATGGCAATAATAATGAGCTGTTTTTTTTAACTGAACTGGCTTCTAAGTGTTAGAAAATAATTAAATAGAGTGTTTTCATACATAAAAGGCTCATATCTGTTGGGGGGAGGTGAGTGTTTCTAGATATTGTGAATTAGGATTCATAGTACTGCCCAGATCAGCTCTGCTAATTCAAGATCAAAGAGATGTCATCATGATCTGTTCTCAGGTTTATTTGGATGCTGGTGGAATGAGTGATGTCAGGGGTAATTTCATTGCATTGGTCTTCACTTACATCATCTGACATTCTTTCAAAAAGTAATGGAGGGTTTTTTTGCAAGGGGGGGTTAAGGAAGACATGATTGTGTTTTCTCCTTGCATCCTCAGAAGAGGATATCATCTTCAAAAAAGAAATACCGGTTGAGTCTCCGGTTAAACAGATCCACCCAGTAATCTGCTCCCCCCCAAGCGCCCCACATTAATCCAAACACTGTATCTGGTTCAACTTTCAACCCAAGTGATTCTGGTGTCTGACGTCGAGGCTATGCACCCTGGCAACGCTTGTCCTTGTGTATGCATATTCTGACAAAGAAAAATTACTCAATTAAAATGTATGCTCCGTGCTCTGTAGAGCTGTTAATGTCTGCTGAACGGAAATTCTCCACTGGGTCAAGTGAACGTTTGTTAGAGTGGGACACAGTTCAAAGCAGGAGTCAGTGCTTTTGAGGATTGTAATTATGGTGCTTAACATTATTACAGTTTAGAAGTACAGCTTCTGTACAGTACAGTCTGATCCCATGTGGTCATTTTGAGTACAAACCATAATTCTGAAAATACAGAAGTAACAACAAACGGCTATTACGTGAGAAATGTATTTTTAAGAAACAAGCATTTGTCAAATTTGTTGGAATGTGGAAGAGCACAGATGTTAAATAATAACATAAATCTGTTCCATTTAGGGAACATGCCAGCTAGCACTAATAACACCAAGGCACAAGCACATCTACAGTAAATGGGACGCCGCCACTATTAAAGTTGTCAGTTACACCTGTGATTGTCAAGAGAAATTGTCCGCTGTGAGAAAGGAATTCGCCTGAAGGTAATAAACTGTGTGTTTAACCTAAGCCAACAGCCAGTGCAGATCGTCTGCCTAAGGGCAACAATTCTAATTTAAAAAGGGGCGAAAATGTCATGGTTGGAATAAAATTAAACAAATTTTGAGACCAGAATCTTAAAACAAATCTTTAAAAGAAACACTGCATGTAATATGCAATGTGCATTCATTGTATTATACAATCCCCAACTCTGCAGGTGTTTTTAGCCTCGTTTAGCGCATAGTTTTGGTTCTATGTAAAATTTAATTTATGGATCTTTTTCATCAAAAGCTGAAGAACAAAATGTAGAATGTGTATGTAATTCAGTGCCTTCAACACTCCATCCAACTGCTCCCATCAGGCACAAACTTCAGAGCCTTTCTGACCAAAAAGAGAATTCACAAAAGCTCTTTCATGTCCCAACGCAATATCCGTTTTAAACAAGGCCGAACAGACCGTCACTACTTTGTAATGCAGTTTTGCACACCTGCTCTTATTTATTTACAGACTTGTTTGTGTTTTAATGGAATTTTATGAGAGTCTTTAATTAGCATATTTTTTGATGTTGCTTTTGAGCCCAAAACATGTTTCTATCATTAAGTGACAGAGAACAAAGTTTGTCAAATCTTCTCGAATGTAGTCTGCCTGCAATCATGTGAACCATAACAAGGGTATTAATAAATATATATATAAATATAATACTAAACTTTTCCAGAGAAAAAAGGTTGATTCAAAAAGGTTTATTATATATATTTACACAGAAATAAGAGGAGAATGAACAACTTCCATTGTTCACGCTCATAGATTGTAACGGCAGCTGAAGTTCCATTCGTGGCTCAAGTAGAGGCTCACTGCGTAATGTTCGTTGGCTTTTCAGAATACTAACTGCTCACTTCTAATAGGTTTGCTGTGTCACATATGGCCCACAGTAATAAGCTGGTGGCAGGTAGTTAACACTGATTGATAAAAGACCTTTTAGAGGGCGCAGCACACTCAACACTCTGCAAGTGTTTTATTGCCTTTTGTGTCCAGGGCGAAGGGAGACTGGAGAGCGACTGAAAAGAGATGTGACATTAGCAAATGCCGAGCTGGGGTTTTAATCCATGCAACAAAACATGGTGTGAAGGGACAACAGAATAGCTATTAGCCTTTGCAGGCGCTCTGGAAATCACACTCCATTTGGAGAGCCGTTTGTATATTGTGTGGTTAATGTTGCTGTTAGCAACTGTTTGAGAAATTTAAACCTTTTACCCGATGTTGGGCAAGTTTAAAAGCAACTGAGTGGAGCTCACATAATGGGTATTATTGCATTATTTCAACACAAGTAAGTGTTGTCCAAATATTTCTATTTAATCTCTTGCTTAATTCCGTTTGGTTTAACAGCAACAACTGAAATACGGTCTGCAATATGCTCCGTTTAGAGAGCCGTACACTTTAGCTCTCCCCACAGTCCTTTAACAAAGTCTATCTATTTCCGATATTATTTGGAATCACAGATAAAATCAGTGCCAAAGCAGTTTGAACACAGCCAAACGAGGAAGAGGATGCTACCGCTAAATCAATGGACAGGGCTTTACTGCTTCAACATATGGGAGTTTGGGAGTTAAATCTCGCTCGGTTCCTGATTGAATTTTACAGCCAGAGCCTTCAGGAGACTGCTGAATGGTAATTACCTCAATGTAGGAACAACCAGAGTGGAAAGAAGTGCTAAAAAAGGGAATGAGAATGAATAGCAGCGGGCCAATCCTTGGGTGTAACCCATCTGCTTTGAAATGTGGCAAGTTTGAAAAAGGACAAGGGAAGCGATAAAACGACAAAACTGCAACAGAAGACACACTGTGGCTTTGGTTCTTAATGAGGTTTAGAGTCTTTGCAGGGCAGCAAGCTTCACTTTTTTTAACAACAGTTTGCAGTGGCTGGGAGGTTTGCAATTTCCCCACCAAATTTGCCAACTATGACTGTACCCAGCTGGATCTTTGAATGACGACATGTGACCTGCTAAAATGGCTGCAGGTCACATGGACCGACGGTATCAGCCCCTTTCACACAGAGACTGCATAATATCGCCGTGGAGAAGATCCACCGTTACATCGGCTTTACTTTTTCATACTGAACCGAAACACGGCAGCAAAGGGCGCATCTGAGCTCCTGGACATGGTTGTCTCCCCAATGCGCTGCCATTCTCGTTTGCTGTAGGTTAGCTGCTAACTTTAGTTGTTTTTTTAAATCTCCCGCTGGTTGGGGCACCCAAATCACACGTCGTCAAAACGTCTGTCCCTTTCCACACAGACGTCGGCTCGGCTCTGTGACTTCCTCCACTGCCGGCTCTGCCGCCCCATTGTGCCTCCGCACCTTTAATTCCGAACAGGCTGTGTGAAAGGGGCTTATATGATTTACAGAATGCATCGAGCAAACTAATTCTCAGTGGCTTACGGACTTTCCTTGGAGATGAGTGTCTATGATGGACGGGGGTGTATTGTGAGGCACAGCAGAGAATAAAAAAAATCATCTCATAGAAATTAAGATTTGCTGTCCATCAAAAGTTTTAAGCCTCGTTTTTAGCACACAACCAGTTTAGGTGATTAAAGACAAGTTTGACTTTTTCTGTTGTTGGATAAAAGCTCCACAAGCTTCCACTACTGTATGGATGTTTAGATGACAACATAATTTATAGAGCAACCATTTTGATATTAAATTATTAATTTTTGAATTTCGCATTTGCTGGTTTCAAAAATATTGGGAGTTGCTGTTTCTCCTTGTCACATATGAAACAATAAACTTAACATATTTGGGCTTTTAGACTTGCTGGTCAGACAAAAGCAATCTGAAGATCACCTCGGGTCTGAAGATCACCTCGGGTCCTGGGAAATTGTGAATTTTTCACAATTTTTTCACATTTCTGGTCAAATGTTTGATAACTTGATCTCACCAAATTCCCATTTTTGATTGGCTGCTACACAATGATGTAAATAATAACAAAATAGGAGTAAAACGTGAATAATATCAATATTTTGCATTAAATATGAATTACTAAAATAATGTTTTCTGTTTAAAACCTACAAGTAAAAGCTATTCTGTACACTGTTGTTACAAATATTAAAGTTTTTTCTAAAGTTACATACTGTTTGATGAGTGTAATTAAAGTAAGTAAAGCTGTCATGCAGGCTAGCACAGTTGACATTATTGAACACGTAAATAAAATAAAATAAATGGACCAATTTAGAAATGAAACACTGCCAATTTAAAGCTGTAGAAAATGTCAGCGTGTGTTTAGATGTTATCCAGTGTTTACCGAGAGTTGTTAATGCAGGTTGATGTGTTTTGATTTGCGTGGAGGCAGCTGTGTCTTATGTTTCTCAGAGATTAAGGCTCCATTTAAAGCTTATAAATCAATGATAAAGAAGGTTATTAGCTAAAACTTCAGCAACATGTGGCAGGAACTCAAACCCATGGGCAACGGCAAATAAACACTTAAAGTAAAAACAGGAACAATGCCTTGATTTCTCCATGGAGATGCTGGAAGAAAATAGGGCTGCAACTAACATTTTGTCATTAGCGATTAATCTTCTGACTGCTTTCTCAAGTAATCGTTTTGTCTGAAAAGAGTAAAAAGTTCCCGTTGTAACTTCCTAGAGCCTAATGTGACGAATTTAGATCGTTTGTTTTAGCTGAACAACAGTCGAAAACTAAATGATAGTAAATATATTCAGTTTACTATTATAAATGGCAAAATACTAGAATTGGGCATCCTTGCTTGAAAAATTGACAAATGATTAATTGATTACTGATTTTTGGTTTGAGAAACTTATCAATTACTCAACTAATCCTTTTAGCTCTAAATACAATTGTTGATGAAAACAAACTGTTGAATTCAGGCACAATCAATACAAAGTAAAGTATAAAGTAAAACAGGTGCACAGTCTGCTGGTGTCGGCTCCTGCTCTGTACCGACTCGTTGACAAAGAGTTCCACTGAACAAAAAACGTAAAGTAACGTAATACAAAATGGTTTACACTATTTGGGAAAAACTCTGAGTTAAACATTGGGTGCAAGGTACAGCTGAAAATAAGGAGCTTCATTGCAGTGATGAAGATCGAGGACACATCTAACCAATCACATCTACAGTGCACTCTATAGGATTTGGGCGGTGGCACATTTATTATTGCTTTGGCTCTGTATGTTGGATTTGAAATTAAACAATGGAGGTTAAAATGCTGACTTTACAGTTTAGGGGAGTTTGAGGTTGTTCTTGTTGTCGCAGAATAAGTCAGAACTTAGAACTCAGAGTAATTGTTTAACCTCAAAAGAAATAAGCTGGAGGAAAAAAAGCCAGACTGAAAAAAAAAAGCTTCAGTGCCCCAAATTAGTCACTTAATCAATTTGTGTATGAACAATCGGGTTATGGTTTAGCGAGTTCATTTAGCTTGCAAATATGCATATGGTTCCACCTTTTTGTAAATGTGAGGATTAAGCTAAATGTCTTCATCTGTTTCTGAAGCATACGAGACATCACCACCAGTATGGACACCATTTTCTGAATTTCCAAAGACAAAACTATTTATTGATTGGTCATAACAGTTAGCTGATGCAGCGCAATTGAATCAGGCAGGCAGACGGGGAAACCGGCAACAGGACAAGACAAACGGGCGGGTTGAACGCAATGATCTGGCAGTGGGTGACTGAGAGGCAGGGGTTTAATAAATAGTGGCTAGAACAGGTGAGGAGAGTTGTGCTGATGAGGGAGTGCTTGATTAGTGATCAGGGGCAGGTGAAGGGAGTTAGACTGGTTCTGAGGGAGTGGCTGACAGGTAGAGTGAGGAGCTACAGAAAGACACACACAGAACACAGAAGGCAAAGCCTGGTCGTGACAGAATTTCTATAATACCATTAGTTTATTTTTTTTGGGGGGGGGTATGTCCAATGAGCATATTGTTTGAGGTTTCTATATTCAACAAAAAGTATTACAAATCCCAGATCTGCTTCAACTCATCTGTTTTAATTTACAGTGCATTTATGTCCACTGATTCCTATCAAGAATACAAAGGATCAACAGTGATGTTTGGGGTTTGATGAAAAGGACTTACTAAATCAGAGACAGTGACAACTTTGAACAAGTGTATCGTCTTTACTGAGGTCAGACCCAGGGCCCAATGAAATCCTCTTCAATGTGTGTGTGTGTGTGTGTGTGTTTGTGTGTGTTTGTGGAGGAGCCTCGCCTCAAAACACCATCACGCAGAGGAGAGAAGCACATATCTGTGAAAGAAAACCAAAACATAGTGGTACAGTTTTCCTTCTGTTCATTTAATTTAGGTGCAGAAAAAAATAAACGCTAGTAATGGTTGAGAAAACCATGCTTTTCTTAAATTGCATCCATCAGCAAATTCCACAATATTCCTTGTTTTAAAGCCAATTTAAATTTTTATCATAAAATTCCATGATTCGTGGAAATCATAGGGATAGCCAGACCTGGCTGAAAGGCAGCACACTGGGATTACATAGGTCAGTTCTGGTTCTGGTGCAGATGAGCTCTGTGGAGACTTACACACTCAAATACACGTATGTCTGAACACCAAATTATTATCCTGCACTTCCTTCTGCGCTTTTCTCCTCCAGAGAAGGATTTGAATCATGGCTTTCTCTCTACTTGCAGCGAGGCGATTGTTAGCTATTCATCTGCTCTCAATTGGAGTTGCCGGCGTATTGAGCTCTCGCTGATGATTGTTATGCCGACGGGACCATCGACTCCCTTTGCATCCAGACGGGCTACGACTGCTATTACTCTGTTTGATCACGGGGTGAACGCTGACTTGTCAGGGAAGCTCAGGATCCGGCTGAACATACAAAAGGGTGCAAAAGCATTTCTAAAAGACTCTCTGGACATGCATATTCTACATAAACAGCACTTCTGTCATGAGGTTTTCAAATACCTGCTATTTCGAGATTTCACCAAAAGCCAAGAAGGAAATTTAATTCAGTAAGTATGCAAGTATGCTGTGTTTGCTGTGGATTTAATTTACTCATATTATACACTAACAATAACATTGTACTGCTCTGGCCCTCGTTTTCATATATAGTACATTGTATTGTTCAAACTATTACTATCTTAGATAAACTGTGATATTGTTAATAATTCAATTTTCATGTGTATAAGTCTGCTCTATTTGTTTGGAAAGCCTGGAAATCCAGGTTTGAGAGACTTCTCCAGTATTTCACAGTACGTTTGTCAGCGATTCAGAAATGCTTCTTATTGACACGAAGCTCTGAAAATATTTGTGAGAAAAAGCAGTCCTCTATTTATTTGTGGGCTTTCTACGGCATTGCTTGAAAATATTTACGTGACATTCTGGATCTGCATGACTGAGTCCTAAAAATAAAAAAAAAACCTGAACACATTGCACCGCAGCGATGTGGCGACTGCTGCTGTTTGTGCGTTTTGTGAATGATGATGGACATACAGTGATGTGTGGGTGTGGGTGTTGTTTTTTCTTTATGAGATGTACGCTTTGTGTGATTTTCCTGTTTGACATTTCGTAACTTTTTATATGAATTTGTGCTCTGCAATAAAGTACATTTTATACACAAGATCAGTCCGAAGCAAATCAAGTTTTGTTCTTCCAGCTGTCACACGTTTTAAGGTGATGTTCATTTGGCTGCCTGTCAGTTGAGAGGTACCAAAGTTGTATTACATCTCATACACCGACTTATTTCTACTATTATCACAATCAAAAGCAATATCCTGCAAGAGAGGACAAGAGCAGTGCAGGTGTTGGAGAGGCTGCTATTGGATTTATAGGATTTAGTTCAACACATTATGTCGGTCTGTATTATCTAAGGAAGAATGTAAGGTAGCAAATATGTATAACGTACAACAAAAGATGGCGTTTAATAAAGTGTTGAAGTTTGTGTAAGATACAGACGTTTTATTAAACAATTATAACAAAGAGAAGACAGCAGTGAGGGACATTCTGCTATCAAACTCTTTGCTATGAGGCCTTGAAAAGAACCGACGAGTCGAGAGAATAAAAAGGAATTCCAACAATGAGATTTCAGGGTCTTAGAGGCGAGGTCTTCTCACGTCACATTATTAATCTCAAGGTTCTTAAATGTGGCCATAGCCTTCATTTTAAGACGCCTTGCATGTAAAGAACTGCTCGTCTGTAATTACTTCACAATAGAGGATATAACGTGCATCCACAGTCACAGGGAATATGAGTGGTCCCCAATCTGCAATTTTCCCATGATCCTTATCTTTATTAGCTCATTATTTTCAGTGAAGCCAGCAGTGGCTGCTGATCTGTGGCATTTATCCGGGTGAGCAGAAACAGCCAATTAGTGAGTGCGTATCTGATCACAGATATGGAGGTGCAATAAGAATGAAATAGCACAGCGAATTCTGCAGCTCAACTTGGTTCTTTAAATTACTAATATACTGTTTAAATTGTTAAAATGTTATTAGAAAGTAGAGCTGAATGCCGAATCTATGCTTAAAGTGTATTCAACATACAAATATTACAATTAATCATTCAAGTCTGCAAGTTCAACACCATTAAAAATTCCCTGTGCATCAAACTCACTCAGACTACTAATCTGATCCCCACAGCACAATGGAAACATATTATTTTCCCCACTTTCAGAGGCGCATATCAATTTGTTTAAAAGACGCGGCCGGCGTAGACGTAGTGAGATGGTCCTGCAGTGAAGTTCTGGACTGGTGCTGTGACTACGCCGAGCCTGTCATTCATTTCAAATGCAAGGGTGTGTTTCCCGTTTTAGAGATAGCTTCGGACAGACTAGTAGATCAGAGGTCACCTTTGCTCAAGTTTAGAAATAGCAACATTGTTGCTTGTTGTAAATTAAGAAATATTCTAGAGATGTGTCATCATCAAAATAAAAAAATGTAGACCTATTTAAAAATAACACCACCAACAGGGATTTTGACAATTCTTTTACTTTATTAATGTACAAAATATACAATTATCAACTCATTTCTTATCTGGGACATCACCCCGAACAAGCATGCTACGCCAACCAGCTGGACTCATACACCAATACACACACAACCAGCTCTGTCATTACATTTCTCCAGTGGGGGGGGACTTCCACAGAGAAACATCAGCCTCTGCAGCTGAAAGGAGGAAAGACTTGATCTCCAGTCAGTTTTCACTGTCTCCATTGTTGAAAGTCGTTGCTCAGACATCGCTGTGTTGACTGGAAGGATTAGCTACAACACCATGCAGGGCACCAAGCTCTGACATCGTTATCACCTCTCCTCTGAAAACACATGATGAGAATTTCATATTAATTAAAAATGTAAATAACTTCACTCTGCAGATTTATCGAGAAACCATATTCACCCCCGCCTCATTTAACAAATCTGACACACATTCTAAACACCTGACTGCATGATACTCATGAACAGCTCCCGCATCCCGCTGCTCATCGGACAAACATCTTGTACTGGTTTTACTCTGACAGAACTTCATCAACCTGAATGCCAGCAATGCTATTTTCCCAACAGCTCCTTATAGAGAGTGGCTCATCCAGACCACTCTGCCCGAAACTCTCCCTGGCTACTGGGCCAGTACGATGGGTCAAGGCCCCCTTAAAATAAACGTCGCCTCCTTGCTGCAGGTCCTCTAGATGGGTGATGATTAAATCTGACTGGGCTGTTGAGAGTCATGCACTACTTTATCAGTATCTTGTGTTTTATCTTTTAACAACTCTCCCCTACTAACTGCAAAGATTAAATATTCCATCCACATCACACACACACTTATTATTTATTCTTACCAATCAATGTTGTCCGCTCTGCTTCCAACATGGACCGGGTTGGGATTCAGTAACCTCACACACGTTTTACTCTCCAGTCTCGGTTACAGCATGTTGGATCTTGGCCATTTGTGGGACCCATCCTAAACTATGTGAACGGTAGCTCCTCCTTCGACACAATATATGTGGTGTACATGATGTTTTGTCATCTTGTCGGGCAGGGCCTCATCAATCCTTTGCAGTCTGTTAATTACTGGAGGAGCAGGTGCTTCAGGGGCTCTGGATTTTGCAGCTATTGTGCAGTGATGATGCCTTTTGCTGTTATCACGAGCCTCTAGGATGTTGTTCCAATGTACCAGGAGGATGTGCTGAAGTAAGATCATCAACATGGGTATTAATAAAGCCTTTATCGGCATAAGAAACACAGGAAATGACAGCTAAGGCATTTGATACTGACAGGTAAGTGATGACATTTAGGTTCTTGTTGGCTAAAAAGAGAAGTTTCTTGATATAAAAACCATCACTCAACTGATAAGCCCCAAAATAATTTCATGGTAATTGAATTGTATTTCAACTTACATGTCTGCTTTTGTCTCTGCAGGTAAAACAAAACATTGTGTCCTCTTGGTCCGAGCGGAATCAAGATACATTTTGGGACTAACTCTGAAGGAATTTCCTTTGCTGTTCTGCTTCGTAGCCCTGCAGTGCTGGTGTTTCATCCTCCGTTTGTTTCCATTTAATTTTATTGCCAGTTTTGCCCGGAACTTGGCCAGTTTTAGGTGATTGGAGGAACACTTTAAGACAAAAAAAAGACACTTGCCTGTTATTCCATTGCGCAGTTCATTTGAGATCAAAGCTGCCACACAGACAGGAACACAGCCTCTGATTGGTCGACTCAACCCGAGGCATCGTGTAAGCCTAGTGGATTGCTTAGAACAACAATAACGTGTTTTCGACATCGAAAAAATGGGTAACGATTACATTTATTTTTCATTTAAGGAATCGGACAACTGCACAAGGCTTGCACAGAGTTTACCTGCCGCTGGCAAGTGGGCAAACGTTAACATTAAGGCCTCCTGGTGGGACTGCCCCCCAAACATTGATGACTCGACTCATCAGTCGAGAAGCCCCCAGAGTCAACTTGCATTTCGTCAGTTGAACCACTGCACTTTGTACACAGGGCAATGCAGGATGATGGCATGACGGCTATGAAAGTTCGGCCTTCTCAGCTCCTGAGAAGCTGAATGTCAACAAGGTGGACTAAACTGCTTTTGAACCAGATGTCAACACAACCTCCTCTACTGCTGTCAACATCACCAGAACATCAGCAGCATGATGTCTCGGTTGTGCCTTTACAGACGAGGTTTACAATGTTTTTTCCATTTTTCTCTCTCTTTAAGCTGAGCATTCAAAGCTGTAAAATGAAGCACCAAATATCAAAATACAGACATTTTTTAATACATTTTTGATATGGTATTTGGTCGGTTATTAGTCTTACTAAAAGGCCAACAAACCAACAATTGAGATTTAACATTTTAGCATTACGGACAGTCAATGACCATGAATCTAAATGTGAATCTCTCTCTCTTTAGTATTGTTAGGGTGGAAGTGATGTGAAGAGATTGTTTTACTTTATTCTTTACCCCCCTAAATGCTGTTTTTATTTATCAGCATACTTTAAATGCAAATACCAACCCCTCCAGTAGTTGATTGTTGTACCGTCATGTGTGACTTTGTATATAGCTCTGAAAGGAACCACCTGCTTGACAAAGAAGAAGAGTAGATTTGACAGTGACTTGCATTTCAATTTTAGTCAAAATGTTATAGTTTTCATGAGAATAATGGAAATGCCAGGAGCTCTTCTGGAAGCAAGAAGAGCTGTTTAAACACGCTTAATCACTGGGAGATAACAGTTAGTGACTCAGAAACGGTCAAATTAAACACAAAAAGTACAAGCAAAGTTCCACTTTTAACTGGCACATCATTCATTATAGTCCACCTGCCAACCAAAAGAACCGTCAACAATGTAGTAAATTGGCTGCTAACTTCCAGTCTTATGTTTGAAGTACTGCTGCTTGAGTGCTTTGGAGCCTCTGGTCTAAACTGTGTGAAAACAGAAAAAGGTACAGAAACCACTTAAATGCTGAACAATAATGAGTTTATTCAGGCTCAACTGCAGATAATACAAACTGTTAAAGCTGTGTTGCCTCATTTGGCTTATTACGGGGTAAATCCTGACAACACAATGACAACCTGGGCAAATTAATAACCCAGCAGAATGGATTTTGAACAAACTGTACAGACCAGTTCTAATCTTCTGTTTTTATGCCCAAAGGAGTAAAGCAACATGTGCCGATTCTGCTAATACCACGATTCAGGAGTATTTGTTAAACTGCACTCCAGTCCAGCTGATGACCAGTGCCTTACTTTGCGATTACCTCTCTGTGCATTTGGGCTCAAAGATGAAGTTCAATAGTTCAATAACTAATGTTACATGATTAAATTATTGGTTGGGGTTTTGCTTATTGGCAGTTTGAGTTGTTTTCCTTTATTGACAGCTCCACTTGACAAGCGTGTAATTATGCGCTTCCCTTATTTGCTCAGTAGTTCTTGTTTTGATGGCATTACATTTTAGACTGAAAGTAAAGTAAATAGAGATTTTTTTCCTATTGCATTTCTACTTCTATTTCTAGTTTGTTCACTGCTGATTTATGACCCCTCATCAAATTGGTACCTTCAAGTTATCCATAACTAATTGGTACTTACTACTTACTGATAAGCAATTAATGTCTCAGAGGCTTCTGCCTTATTTTATTCTATTCTAGCCTGACTAAGACAACCAGGACTATCACTACATTTATAGTAGGGCTGAGAGTGCTTACTGTAAATTCCCTGACTGTCTTAATGAGTAGCTTGTGCACATTTAAATGCCTCGTAAAGCCAGTGATGGGTATCTTCAGGACTTCTTTTTTGGGGCAATCTCTTGATACTGGAATAATTGGTACCTCAAGAGCAAACCCTCTGTCAAAAATCAAATGCCGCCTTCATTTTTACAAGGCAGAGATTATGATTCACTCTGTAAAAATGATTTGGCATTCATGTCACTAAATGTTGTGCAGCGAGTAAAGCAGGTTTCCTTGACACTCGTCTTTGAGGGATTTTTAGCCCAAACTGGCCACAGGGCCAAATCAATAGAATCAAATATGCATGCAATGAGTTGATTTTGATGAGCCGGTTGTCTAAAGTTTAAATCCTCTGATGTCCTTCCTAGAAAATCCTTCACAGGAGCCAATGAATTTTGGACTGTGGTTACGCTTGGCTTCTCAATCATTTATAAAAACACAACCAAACTGGAAAGAACCTGTATTTTCCACCAACAGATGTTCATGATTGACCCAGGAGAGGGACTATGGATCAGCCCCAGTCCACCTGCATGTCCATCTATTCATCATGCACACTATATCAAACATTACTTATTAGATTTAGACAAAACTTCCCCAAAACTTGTCGGATAAACGTGTATATTCGTTCCATTTCAATATTTGCAGTTGCTCTAAATGGCCAAAGAGAGGTGTTTCCTGTAGGATACCTTCGATCACACTGCTCAGTTATCGACTCAAAGCTGAAATCTGTGACATTTGTTTTGTTAACATTGTGTACTGGTACATTGACCGTGGCTTTACTGCGGCTGTTGTGTCTCATTGCTCTGGGTTGTGTTTGAGTGGAATAACTTTCAGAATACAAAATTATTTAATACTTTATTTCATCACTTTTGACATTTTCAGCCAGCTGGTATAAAACGCAATCACAAGTGAAGCTCTGGATACTATGTCATCTTTGTTGCACTTTAGACGTCATTAAAATGAGTGTTCACTGTTGCCAAATTAGTGATTTTGTTCATATCTAATGGTGCCCATAGTGATCAATAAATTCTCGTGGGAGACTTTGTGTCCCTGTGTGTTTGGCATCAGTTTGACACGTCTTATTTCTGGCACATCTGGGGAACTGGCAGCAGTGTTGCAGCGCCCAGACACAGCCAACAGATTATCGTAAACACATCTCTGAGCCAGAACAGCGACACAGCAGCATAGAGCACATAGATGGGTGTATTTGCAGTGGATTGATGGGGATCGATGGGTACTAAAAACATGCACCATGCATATATGTGTGTTTACACTCACTCAGTGGGTGTCATTTGTCAAACTTTCAAACAAGCAATTGGGATCACAAATCTTATCAGGGTTACATTTGTCATAAAAACAACTGGGTGAGTGCTACGCAATACATCTTTTAGGAATTTCTAATGCAAATATTCCCAGATTTCAGCCTCTAAAAATTGAAGAATGTAAGACAAAATTATGTGAATGAAATTGTTTGTTGCAGCCCTGTTTAGTGAGTCTACTCATCTAATGTGACCGCTCACGATGCTTCGAGTTTCAGTGGAGTCAACCAGATGGCGCGTGTGTCAAGTTCTTCACAGATCCGAAGTCTGGACCTGATCCAAAACAGACCCCCTATCCAAACACAACATGCATGAATTACTTTACCAAAGAAAAGAGGGCAGTCAGACATCAACATGCCACGGTGTGCCACCAATTAACCAGTATTGGCGGTTGAAACTAATTGCAACACATGCCATTTTAACTTCACTTCACAATTAATATGAACAGAACTGACAGCTTGTCCACTCGGATTGACTCTCGTATTTTTTGACATTTTGACACACAGACCTGAGACCTGCAGCTTATTATAACCAGACCAAGCCCTTCACAATCAGACTGAATTAATCTTACGCTAGAAGAGTAAGATGCTTTGAGTTGTGTTCATAAAGTACTGGTTGTGTGAACACATAAAACACAGAATGTGTTCTCATGTCAGGTGACTGTGTGAGGTTGCAGACAAGCAGTCAGGTGTATGGCTGTGTACAGATGTGTCTGGTATAAAAGAGCAACACTAATAATAATACTGGACAAGGAATACGAAGGAGGATTTATGTCTATGAACAGGAATCATGGTGCATTTGGAGAAGAAGCACCAAATATAAATACAAAGTTTAAAGAAGGAAACTAAATTGTAATCTTTAACTGAGCAGATGACAACAGTGGAAGTCTTGTTTGCATGCAAATCCCTTTGGTCACTTCCTAACCTTCTTGGCTAGTGCACACTACCAGCCTAGAAGGAAGGAGTGTACAGCGGGCATGTCCTGTGAGGATTATGTCCATGTTAAGTGGGTCCCCAGGAGCCTTGGAAAGTCCCCGGGCAATGATTGCTTCAGCGAGACAGTGGAATGAGTTACAGCTTCCACTGACCAGAGGCGACAGCATAAAATCAACACAACTGCAGCTGTACTCTCTTTTTGATGGCAATCACCCCAAACCCTTCATCACACACACACTCACACACACACACACTTTGCCCACATACCGTCTAGCCTGTGGCTGTTTAGACAGCGGGGCAGTGGGTCCAGAATCTTATTACTTAAGAGGAGGGCTGAGCAGCTGGCAGCCTCTCGAATTCAGAAAATCTCAATATCTGTTGTTTCTTCAGAGTGCCACACAGGGCAGAGATGACTTTAATACCAGCCGCTGCTGAATACATAATAATATTCTGGGGGAAGGATACCACATATACTGCTTTGCTGCAGTTAAATTGGAGCGAATGAAACATATTTCTACCTTTTGTTACTAATTACAGATATTTTCTGCACATAAAATGAAGTTTGAATGATCGCTTTTCAACACCTGAAACCGGCTGGCCAGACATTCTCTTCTCTTCTTCATGCCATTATGCACCTCCCAAGACATGAATGTTATTTTCTCAGAAAAAGGAAAAACTGGTCTGCACATGTCGGTGAGCCACTTTCATCTTGAATTATTGTGACTATGGGCTGTGGGAATATCAACATCTTCCTACTTATATCACACTTTACCATCTCTTGTGCTCCAGAGTAGCTGCCTGCACGCTCCGCTTACACATGGAGAAGAATATAAGGTTTAGAAATACCTTGGTGCCCATTTGTACACAAAGCCACACCTGCACTGGTGGTCATAACAATATATTTCGGGTCGCTTATTCTAACCAGGGTAATCAGTTTGGCTTCCTAGAAATATAATTGTAGGTGACACAAATCATATTGCCATATTCAGAATTATGGTATTTGTGAAAATCTGTGAAAGCGAGTTGACTTATATGGATTAAAGCTGACGGCAGCCTCTTACCGCCATCTCTGGATGGAAGAATCGAGCCTGCTTCTATCCTGACTACACCCATCAGTGATGCTGGGGGGCTTTGCTGCACCTGCAGCCACAGCTAGTAGTGACATCTGCCTGCATGTTTCCCTTTAAATGATAGCGTAGCATTTTTTTTTTTTTTTTTTTAAATGGTCAAGTGATTGAGATCACAACATTACATATTTAAAAGCTATCAAAAAAACAAACTCAGTTATGAGATAAATTGCTGGAAGCAGGCAGTCCCATGAGGAGCTCATTTTGGAAAACAGCTATTACTTCTGTTTACCATTTTCTTAATTTTGGTGTTCTTACTTCTGTTAATTAGCAAAATACTGATAGCATGACATGCAAAGACCTTTCCAGCACAGCTCAAAGGGAATTTAACTGCTTTAAAAACATTAAGTTCTCTAAGAATAACAGCAAAACGTAAGAATGACATAGCAAAAGGTACTTTCAGTGGCACCGCTTTAATGCCCAACATCATGAACTTTTGTCTTGTTCTCATGACTTGCTTTCTCTAGCTACACAAATACCTAAATGTACATGTAGCAGGTTCAGACATTGTTGTACAAACAACGCAGGTTGAGGTAAAGTGAATATACCAGACAAATGACAGAATGTCCCCATAAATGAACTCCTGGAACGCACTGAACGTCACACTTTGATATCTCATTTGAGTAGCAGAGTGGCATTCTCCTTTCGGGCTGACTGCAGTGATATGATCAGCTGTTTTAGCTGACTGATTAATTTTTGCCTGGCTGCGAGCAACAAGATGGAAGACAAGGAAGTTTTGACGCTGCCGTTTTCTTTTTCCAAAGATTACATTTTCACACAGGAGGGACATATCAGGCACGTCATCGACAAGCCCAGAAACCTCTTCCTTCGTCCAGGGACTGGTCTCCCAGCGGCTGACCTCTATGAATGAAACATTTTGTTCCAAATTACGTTATCAAACATTTAACAGAAATCCCATCTACTCTTCATGTTTCTGATTGATTTAAAGCATTTCTTGAACAAATGTGTGCCTTTTTAGGAATAAAACCCTTCATTTTGTAATCACAACTGCCAATGTAAACAAAGCTTGATTTATGGTTTCAATACTTTAACCCCAATACACCCAATGTTCCTCTGAATCATTTTGAGTGTGTTTGAGACGAAATAACAGTCTCCAATCCTAGCTGTAGTCGAGTTGCTGTTTGGCCAGAAACAAAACAGAGCTTGCAGCTGAAAAAAGGCTTTAAGCCACACATGGCTAGTGTGATGAATCTCAGTCTTCGCTTACCGTGTTGCTTTCAAATGAGACTACGAGGCTTTAATTCGATGAAGTGAAGGGGAAATTATTCTGAAGCCACGTGCTCCATGAACTAATAACATTCCTATCAGCCACAACTCTACTTTATGTTCAGTGCTAATTTGGGATGTTCCCAACGACTAACTTCCCTGACGTTTAATGGAATTTTTAACTTAGTCTACGAGTCTAAAAGTAGGAAAACACTCAGAAAACAGTCAACGTTTAGTACAATTTCATTTATAAGATTAAACATTGTGCACAAGAGCCATTTCAAATAGCTGATCACATTTTTCCAATAGCCATAATCATCATATGCATCAATATGTCCCCACTGTCCGCTCCGCTCATCCAGCATCACAAACCTGACGTGTGGTGTAATATTTGATGAAGCGCCAGCAGGACTGTGGTCTGGAGCCATGGTTTGGCATTGCTTATACCCTTAGCATATAGCAAGTTGTATTACCTTCCACTTTATTTTTCTCTAATTCTCTCAAACACACACACACACACACACAGCGAGCGGCACTCAGCCCTCTATTTGCAGTCATCGGTCCAAAAGTCAAAATTTAATCATTTACAAACTTCACATGATTTTATCTCAAGAAATATTCTGCTTCAAGACATATTTGTTGGAGTTAAGCCTTTCCAAAAAAATATTTTGACTGTGGTCCTGCACACATCTTTATTAATGAGGTGGTCTAACAGCAATCTAACAGCACCATAAGTTACATTCATATAACTATTTTTTTAGGATGATAACGTCATAAAATATGACGGACACTCAAAGCTTCATTCGAAACCATCAACTAAAAGCTTCAAATGCATAAAAAAATACATTTGATAGAGCCCCCGATCTGCTGCTGTCTAACTATCTGGAGTATATTGTGCCCACCATCACTAGAGAAGGAGCCCATGAGCAAGTCACATGAGCCCAAAACTGTTACAGGGGCATTTGTAGAGTTTCCAGATAAAAATATAAAAGAATACGTAATGCGTGTCATAACGAGCACTAAAAACATCAAATGCATGTTGATTTGTTGACTCATAAAACATGAAGCACCACTCAAATCATTAAAATCAGCAAAACGTAAAAGAAAAAAAACAATCCAGCCCATTAAATTCCCGACTAAAAGCAGTTTTGCACACGGGCTTCCTCTCTCCTCTTACTATTCTGACATTCACATTCACGTCTACGCTTCATTCCACACACAAGTGAATTGAATTTTTAAGGAATTATCAGAACAGACTGCATGTGTGCATGGAGAGTGGCAAGAAATCATTTAAATGTGCAGGGTTTGACAGACACCTTGTGCTTCTGTCTTTGTGCTTGGATAGGTGTGAGATAATTAATTCTTCTTTTTAACTTGGTGCCTCCAGGATAACAATCTCAGTAATGATCCCAGGAAGTCTGACGTACATGTATGAAAGCTAAATGAGACCAAATAAGGAATTAACAATTAAAATCATTGAAAAAACAATGGGAATGTCTCAAATAAGACTCTGCACATGCAAGTCCTGCAGATTAGTTTGTTTAAATGAAGGTCTGTTTTTTATCTATTTTTAAACAGTAAATCCATAAAACCAAAAGTTGAATTAAAATACACTATTTTCTGACATATAGGAATTGTCATTAAACCACTAATGAACCTTCATTTATAACTGAAATCTCTGTCGGACTACAGAGTTGATATCCCCCTCTGGGTATTGAACCTCAGTACTATGTTTCAAGGATTCTCTATTTGCCAATACAACCCACTTAAAGACCAGAACCAACAATGCATCAGCCCATTACTTCCTACTGAGGACATCCATCTTTAAACACAAGTATAGATTCAATTATTTCTAGAAACAAAGCAGGGCACTGTAGTTTTATGAAAATGTTCATCAAATAAGAGTAAAAACTGCATCTGTTGGGGACTATTTTTATTTTAAATTGTGGATGGTAGATGTGAAATTTATTTAAAATAAACTTCAGCGGCAGTGGTCATTGTAGAAGTAATGCTTTCTGGTGAAAGTTTTGGTGCTTTAGCGTATTTTTAATAGTTACCAAATGTTGGCAATGGTTGTCAGGTAATATTGTGTCCTTGTAGAATATTCTATTGCACTTTGGTGCAGCTTGAAACAGAAAAATATAACAAAAGTACATAAATACATTTTAAATCTCTTTTCAAAACAGTAAAAAAAAAAAAAGTCTGTTTTTTACATCATTTGATTTATTGTCTTTATTGTATTTATTTGTTATGAAGCACTTTGTAACATTAGGAAAATAATAAATAAAGATTAATGTATCATTGTTAACAACGACCATAATAATAATATATGATAATATATTATGATAATTGTAGAAAACAAGCTTTAACAACTTTCTTGACCCGCTTTTAAAAATAAGATTGGAATCAAATATGAGGCATAGGCGCCACACACACACACACACACACACTGCAGCTGAAAAAGACAGCTGAGAGGGAAAAAGAAGCAACGGTTCTGAATAAACTTGTCTGCAAGCAAAGGCTTATTCCAGATCCAGCCTGTGCGTAGTTATTTTCTATTGATGAAAGATATCCAGAGAAATAATGTGAATGTACTATCTTGACATTGTGAAGATAATAGCAACCACAAAAGACAGTGGCCACATGCACCCTTTCATTTAACCACTTCACTTGTGCACGGCTCCATCGTTTTCATATTTTTGCTCACACATCAGAAGTACACACAGTACTCATGTAGCTGCAGTTGCTATAGCTGTATAGCTCATAAGATATAAGGTCAGGCTCGTCAGTCTTCTTGATCGGGTTATAAATCAACTTAATGGGGTTCACTTTTGCAAGTATCAGCTAACCTTGCAGCCAGTCTTACAGCCATCATATTAAAACACAAGTTGTGAGGCACATTCAGAGGGTAATCAGCTCTTCTCAGCAGCAGATTTATGTGTTAACATTGCTCCTTACTGAAGCAAATGAACAGAGAGGAGCAGAAAACAAAAGAGCTCCTGCTGTGACGCCGGCTTAGTGACAGAATGATTGCAAGTAAACAATTTACTAATAAGGCAGAATTATGCAGAGGGGATTGCCATGCTGCTGAGATAGCAGGCACTAGTGGCCACCCTGAGTGAAAGAATAATGCACAAATACTGACCAAGTTGAGGCCTGCACGGCAAAGTCAATTACTGGATTGATTACCATGAATGGAGGGTTGCTGAATTGGTGAGCCAAGGCGAGGGATGGAAACCGATAACATTTTATCAACACCGATTTAAGGATCGATCTGATTCTTTATCAATTGTTGATGAATAGTTGGAGGAAAAAGACGAGGCCTGCATACAGGTAAGGCTGCAGAATGACCTTTTTCAAATAATCTTAAACGTCACGAAATCTGTGTAAACCGTCAAAAAGTCTAAATGTTGTCCGTTCACTTCGTTATTGTCATCTAGTGTAGAGTGGTTACTTGTAAAAAAACACACATTACAAAATAAATGCCTGCATTTTTATTTAAATATTTGCTCTGAAGTTTTGCATTAGTAGTTTCAGTTGATGTATTATGAGCTTCTTAGAGCAAGTGTTTGGAAGTTAAACAGGTTATTCCCTCGATAATTATTTTATATTGATGTGAAGACATCTCCTTTAAACAACTGTGTTACATATATGAGTATTTAAGTTTCTTACCAAAAACAGAATTCTACAAGATTAAATTTGTACTTTTGTTCGTTGCTTGTCTTCTAAGTAGGCAAACTAATGCTTTCATGAGCGTAGCACTATGGTTATGCAAGCCGTTTTGATTTATTATCATAACTCTTATTAGATTCATAAATCTCACCTTGGAGGCATTGAAGAAGTTAACATGGCACCGAAACCATTTCTAAGATCGAGAAAAGTTTGAGAAATTATAAAATAATGAGAAACCTACAAGATGAAAATATCTTTTAACACAATTGTAGGCAAATTGTTTTGCTTTTGCCCAACATTACCATATGTAAATACATCTTACTGTATAAAGCATCTTACTGTATAAAGCATGCAAATGTTTTCTGCCCTCAGAGCATTAAAAGGTCTGAGCTTGTACTGAAAAATAAAGTATTCTTCTGTAAGTCTTCCAACATTTTGTTCCTTATAGCACAGCAAGCAGAATTAGCCTGACCCTGACATCCATGCATTTCTGAATAAATATTTGTGAGAGGATAATACTCAGTGCAAACAATGCGTTTAGCCAACCCACTGGGAAAGAAACACCAGCCAAATTAAAAAAATTTAAAAAAGTGGCCAATGCATTTCTGACCACCAGCCACTATGTCCAGTGGGTAAAAAACAATACTAACATTCTTCCCTAAATGGTTACGTAGAGGAGGGGATTTGAAAGGAAACTGGTCACAAGGAAAGAGTAAGCTGGGTATTTGGAAGATGGAGAAGTGGGGACCAGATGGTGGCTACATGGTTTAATGATTATATTCCTCTCTTAGGACAGACTGCCCACGCAGAGACTTCTTCTGAGACAGGTGGGAATCTGCTGGGAAAGAAGGACCCTTAAGGATTTAGTCTAAAAGTAAAGGTGTTTTTGTGGTTAAGGACGCATATGAAACAGTTCTATCTTTTATAAAAAATAAAAAAAATTTAAAAAAAAAAAGTACTTAGCTGGTGGTCTTCCTAATCTCCCGACCTGCAGTAAGTACATTTCACACTCTACCGTTTCATTTTTATCATGGAAAGTTGAGTTGCCTCGCGACTGCATCCACAAATTAGTGGTAATTGGATTATTAGCTTACACTTGTTAGGGCACAGGAAGGCAAAGAGGGACACACAGTGCATCGCAGTCTTTGAGTCATTTGTGGAAGGTGGCAGGTGGTCAACAACAGCTGGCTTCCCATGCTGCTCTGCTCCGGTCAGAACTGTCCCGATCCAAAAACTCCCAGCTGCCCTGTCAGTATGCTTGGCCACCAGGCTTGAATACCTGCTTGCCTGTCTCCCTCTGACTGTTCTGCTAAAATTCAATAATTTGGGTTTTGTTCTGTTTCTGTGGGTCCTTTTAACTCTCTGATTCTTTATTTTGTTTGACCTTATTTCATTTTTGTTCACACTCCCAAACACAAGACTTAGGTTGGAGAAAGAATGAGAAAAGATAACTGTGTGGGTTTGTACAATGTCTATCAACATAAGACTTAATTATAGCTTCACTGCCAGCCTCTCTTTTCACAGTGTTTTGACAGCGTGAGGTCAATTCAAGTTCCTCATCTCAAGTCACATCTCCGAGAGACTGCCACATCTAAAAAGGCAAACAAGGTACCAGCTGAATGCAAAAACCTAATAGGTCACAGGAGCTGTTGTGATGCCTCCAATCGGTCTGGCCTTTCGGACCTCATTACTCAGTACTTTTGTTGGAACACTTAGTTGACATTCCACACATCACAGAGCAGTCCAACGAGGCCAGAACAAATGATATGTGTGAGACCGAATGGATTGATCAGTAGCTCATTACACAGATGGGAGCTGCGTCTGCTGGTAATGTTTTGGATGAGAGACAGCTTTTGGCAGCAGCAGTTCCGGCGTTTTCTGCGCCGCAGGCGGCATCGTGTGAAGACATTCCTTGAAGGCATCCTCCAAGGCATTTGAAAAGTGCATCCAATTCCCAGCCTATTACTGCCGCACAACAAGATCACTCAACATCTCACTCCAGGTCCTGCAGCCAGCTGCATAATATTACCTCACCTGTCTGATCAACCTCTACTGTGGAAATATTCCCCCTGTTCACCTCACAAGCAGAGCCCACAGTTGATGCAGTGATCTGCTCATCTGTTGTGTCACAGCACTGAGGAGCTGGGCAGCAGTCACTTTGTACCAACTAGCCAAAAGCACTTACACTTCATAATTGTCCTTCAAATTCAAGATTATTTATTGATTTATTTAGCCCTTCATTGTAGTTGAAGGTGCATAAATGAATGTTCAACTAAAAGAGACCTTTTCCAAAAAGGGACCCAAGAACAGTTCGACCTAATCTGAATAGGTCCGGTGATAATTACGCTGGATTTAAAAATGCAGTCGACCCAAACTCGTCCAAATAGGGATTGAAGGATAGTTTATTGTCATTATGCAAGTAGCTTAATTGCTACACAATAAAAACATAACAAAACAAAAGCTGTTTTTAAATATATATTAGGAGGAATGTAAACAATACTGCCTCCACAAAAACAGTATACTAGTAGATAAGTTTCACTTTCAGTTCCCCTTCAGAAATATTCTAAATATAGCGTTTTAGGTGGCTAACATGTGTTATGCTGCTGCCCCCATCCACAGCAGCACATTGCTTTGCTCTCATACCCCTACTCCTGTCTGTTTCTCCAAACTAAGGGCATGCTCTTCACCATCTACTGTAGATAATACACCGACTCCGGATAAACGCCTCACACAACCCCACGTCAAAAGATGAAAACTATCCCTTTAAAAGTACAAGTTTAAGCTGATATTACCCAACATTTTTTTTTGTTTACTATAACAGGAGTTGGTGTTGTCCAAATGTTAAGAGAGGTGTTGCTTGGGAATGTTGAATTTCCGGCATTTAACGCTACACTTTGAAATACATCCAAAGTAAAACACAGACTTGTCAGCAGAAACCTTTAGAGGGCGGATTAAGAGGATGAAGTCCTGCTTCCTGATGTTGGGAAACAAAAAGTATTTCCATTTCTTACAGATTCAGAGCAGCTTCTTCCTCGGCTTCTTCAATTAAAAGTCACTTTCAGTCTCTTTTACTACATGTGTCTCTGCTAAGATATTGCTGGGATGTTCCTTCCAGTTCCCTGGCTGTTTTTAAAGACTTGAAAGAGACTGGCAGTGTCAAACCAGGTCAGACACGCCGATCAACATCTCTCAATCAAACTAAGCTTATTTTTATTACTTTGCCCTGCAGCTGCATAATTCTCAACACTGTCAAGGTCCGACACTACTACCTCCTGTTTAGTCCATCCTCACAGAGGGTGCAGTGCAGAGAATATAAATGAATATGATATAATATATAAGATGATTATTGATAGTCATGAATCATTTAACAAACATATGATGCAGTCCACTAACAAAGATGTCTGACTTATCATCAGACTTCTGTCAAACAACAAACAATTCCAAAATACTAGAGCCATTTATTCATTTAAAGTGACATTTGTTATGTTACACATGAAGCAAGCATAGAGGACTTCAGAAGATACAAGTAAAGAGAGGTGAAGATAAAACATAGCAGGAGTTACATCCATACATTATCTTCCGTTTACCCGGGGCAGTAGGTTTAGCTGGGTATTCCAGTAGTCCCTCTCCCCAGCAACGTTTTCAGATGTTCCTGAGGAACCCCGGAGCAGTTTAACTCCAAGCCCCCCCTAAGAGCCGGAGCTCCTTATCTCTAAGGCTGAGCCCAGCCACCAACGAAGGAAGCTAAATATGGCTGCTTGTATCTGCAATTTCATTATTTCTGTTATAACCCAAAGCAAGGTTTACCATAGATTAGGGTTGGTAGATACACAGGTAAATCGAGAGCTTTACCCCCTGGCTCAGATCCTTCTTACCTACAGATGTCCAGTACAACACCTGCGTCACTGTGGACGCTACACTGAACTGCCTTTCACTCTCACGCTCTATCTTACCCTCACTCATGAAGAAGACCCGGAGATACTCACTCCCAACCACTCAATCCACCATTTTACTGCAGAGAACCATGGCTTCAGACTCGGAGGTTCTGACTCTCACCCCAAACGCTTCACAAATCGGCTGAAAAACGCCCCAGTGACTGCTGAAAACTACGGTCTGATGGAGCCAACAGAACCACATCATCTGCAAAGAGTGGAAACCCAATACTGAGGTCCCTGAACAGGACACTCTCCTCCCCCCTGGTTGCAATGATTAATCTAGTATTTCCACTTCATACCACCATAGACAATATGACTGATATAGGAAAATGAGGAAAACTGTTTTGCTGCCACCTTTCATGTCCAATTTTCACATACACTTATATTTTTAAGTTCTCACTTACATCCGTCTTATTCCACAATTAAAACAACAACAGCTGCAAGTTGCACAACTGAGACATTCAAAACACCAATCATTTTTATAAAGACCCTACAAGCGGTCCTCTTCAAACTGTCTCCATCACCTGTTAGAATGTAGTCACCTGGGTTTGAACCTTCATTTGCACCACTCATCGATTATGAAAAGGTTGCTTCACTAATGAGCGAAGGTCAGCCCCTCTCTTCATCCATCACTGTCTTCCTCGCCATTCTTTCTTTCCTGCGAGTTCCTATTCCCTTCAGCATCCCTCCCATTGTCTGGCAGGCAGCAGAATTTGGTGCTAGAGGAGGACATGTCAATGTTATCAGCATGCAACAGACGACAGCTTTGAGGGAGACCGTTACTTTCAGCTGCTGCCCCAGTGGCTAATTACCCACACTCCTCATCAGGTGGTCCCCCGATCGCCACTTTGCAAAACAAACCCTCAAGCTATGGGCAGTCATTTTACATGATGGAACCAAGGCCTGTTTTGTCTTTTTATGTGACACTTTTAATGCTGGAAATTATTAATGTTATGGTGATCATTAGCAATGGTTCACGGTAGATGCCCCCATTAAGACCACATGGGCAAAAAGCCCATTGGTATTTCCAAGTAAAAGGAACATGTGCTGCATTACACATTTAACCTTGTGAAGAAATAGATTACTACAGACCAGAATACATGTATGCTTGACTTCTGAGACCACTAATGATATCAATAACTGAGAACTTTAAATTATTAACAATATATTGGTTGGTATTATTATTTTTTTCACAATTTCACCAATCCATAACATGTTTTTTAACCAACATCATGAAGTGAGGGGGACATTTTACAGTTTAAAAACAAACTTGTCAGTACTATAGTGGAAAAACTACAGTAATTTACATTACATAAAGTAATGTAATAGCAACACTATTACAAACATGTTGCCGTGGCCCTCTGGCTCTGCCATGGCCGGTAGGTTTTTCAAGATTTTACCTATTTTACCTATTTCTTCCATGTATGGTTCACAGCAAAAACAAAAGTGAAAATGTCAGTATATTGACACCAAACCAGCAACATTACAATGATTGCAATGTCTATATTTGTAAGACATGTCACAGTATTAAAAATTCATAGATTTAGTTCAAGCATTTTGGAACAATTTCTGTCAATAACAAGGATTGTTTGATCCTCCCAGTAAAACCGTGTGCATTTATCTTCTGTTAATATCTTCAGCATGAACTGCAACTGATTACTATTCATCAGCTGACAAATACGAAAATAATGACATATTGGCAATATCTAATACTGGCTGATGTATTTAAAATGGTTGCTTTATACTAATATCATTTTAGCCGCAGATAAACAAAAAGAGAATCCTTCATATAGAAATGTATGTAAACAAACTACTGCACTGCACTGCAACGATTAGCTGATTAACTCATTAGTTGATCGGGTTTGATCATTTGATCATTATTCCTTTAAGTCTTTTTATAAAATGTGAAAATTTCGATATATCTTCAATGAGTTAAAGCATTAAATATCTTTGGGTGTTGGTTTGTTAGTCTGACAAAAGATTTAAAGACGTCACCTAACACTAGCTTGTAAATGTAAAAAAACAGATCCCTGACTAAAACATAGATTCTTTGACATATTATCTTCAGTCGAGGCAACTGGGGGGTAAAGGGGATATGAAGCCACTGCAGACAACCAAATGAAATGCAACTTGAATAAAATGACAGATTTCACTGGGTTTGAACATTGTTGGAAACATTAAGGATTATGCAAGTACGCAACTCAACACAATATATGACATAGGTCTAGTTATTTTTAGAGATTTCATTGCTGAAATGTTAAATATTTTACCTATATTTCACAGATTCCATTAAATGTTTTCAAGGGGCAATACATTTGATATTTACTGCACGAGAGCACAAGCTGACTGTAATATAGCTGAAGGGGGTTGCTGATCAATACCAATAACTCTCACTTCACCACGTGCGATTTCACTTTCTGACCCAGGCTGCATTTTTCAAAACAAAAGCTCTCTGCTCACCGGAAAATTAAAGGGATGCTTAACAATAACTGTCAATTACAGGCCACAGTAACGCATACACAGACAGTATGCGGGGCCTTTTGTTAATGTTGTGATTCCTGGTTAGCAAAAGAAGTTGATTAAAATAGTAGATCACTTAATGCCCCTCTGAAAATGTAATGTACTCAGTGTTCCTTTTCAAATTAGAATTAAATAGAATACACCAACTCATAAACCTTAATAAGCCCATATAACTGTAATTCCAAGGACGTTTAATTTTAAGGAATAACGCGTCATTGATCTCATTGCTAATTTAGCAGCCATATCAGACCGGCCAGACTATTATCGGATACCACGGTTCAGTTTCCTGTCATCAGTTCAGATTTATTCACAGCTTGAAATTGTATTAAATCGACAACTGATGCACATAAATGTCACTCAAAAGCCACATCTCAGCTTTCTGTGGATCCCTTTGTGCTATTTTCAGGCAGTCGCTTTGTGAAATGCACTAAGAGCCCGGATCAATTGCATTTTAATCGATATGGTGAACGGAAAGAAATGACTTTGCTTTAGAATGGATGTAGCTGTTAAGTTTTATTCTGTAGTAAGTGTTTAAAACAGCAAACAGTTATCAGAGTTATTTTTAACTGTGATTAGAAATGGTTTCGTTGATACTGCCACAGAGCAGAGCCGCTGCAGTAAATTAGGCTTCATAGTCAAACAGAGAGTCGAACTAACACTAAGTCTAACTTAGACACTTGATTGAGTTTGCCAACTTGTTTAATGTGGGCACATTTGATATTAGAAGAAATCTACCAGCATCACGTTTCTTCAACAAATTAGAACACTGAAGGCTCACTCTTGGTTTCTGCAGGCTCAGTAGCATCTGCGGCCACTGCATCTGTGGTGCTTGTGCATTTATAGTTGTTTCAGGGTCCCCTGCTGCACTTGAGGTAAATTTCTCCATATTTTGTTTTGTCTCTGTGGTGGGCTCTGCAAAGTAGGACAACACATGTTTTACAGGTATTATATATTGTATTTGAGTCTACCTATTTTCTAAACAATAGATTTGTTTTCATTAAGTCTCAAACACAATATTATAAATGTGTTGCTGCTTGAAATAACCCAAGGAAGTTAATTGGTACAAATTAAAACTGGAGAAGGCGGGCCCAATCTGGTGCAACGTGTTTACATAAACAGTGAAGCTATTAAATGTGAGATGAGCTGATGGTGTCTACTGCTACAGCTCTTAGATTGCACTATGAGACAGGAATGTAGTTTTTTCTTATTTATTTCCCCGATATTCTACTAATGAAGCATGAGTGCTCTTCTCAATACAGAAAAACAAACAAACTGGGGGAGGGGGGTTTCAGCTGGCCAGACTGAGGTAAATGCAAAGAAAACACTTCATAAGAACTAATGAGCTCTTATACACAATCTGTTTCTGTGAAATGTACCTTTCTTATAATGGTCCCAGCTGACGGCAGCAGTAAAGACCAGATATGCCGTTTTACACATGCCTGCACCCACAGAGTGCGGTGCGCTTTTCTATTATGTTTTCTACTGTGTTGGGCTCAGTGGGGGGTATGCCATAATCACAATCATGCTGGAAAAGGTACAAAATCATATTTTGGATTGTCTGTGTCTCCAAGGGTGGTGGCAGGATTACATGCTGGCTTCTACATGCTACCGTCATAAACAAGCAGGAAGTGCAATCCCCCCCTATTACCGCCGACACCCAAAAGGTTCAAATGCATTACCCTTTTTGGAGCAAGGCAATAAATAAGGCTTAGCAGATGCTGGCTGCACTTTATTTCTTCACACAACAATAATGTGTAACAAGTCTGTTGAGTTGCGGGATGTTAGCAGCTGTATGGCTTGTGACTAGGTTTTAAAAATTGTTTCAGAATAGACTGAAAAAATATGGAGTGAAATTGATCTCAAAATGGTCACAAATGTGTATTACATGATCTACAAATGAAAAATAAGATTTGTGCATAATTTGAGGTATTCATAAATGTGTGTTCCATTACCCAAACAAATACCAAGCAATTTAAAAAATGTATGAGAGTTTTACAAATGAACACATAATCTGAATAAATACAGTATTCATATTTTTCGTGCATAATTTTAACTTCAACTTCACAGATCTGATAATGATGACCTTTGAAAAAGCTTCCTGTGAATACAGTTACCCATGAATATGTGTGACATTCTGTTAGTAGTTAAGTTAAATTTTGTGGGGGAGTGGGGACATTTGATGTATCGAAACAACGGGCTGAGGAGGCCAATGTGGTATCTGCATACAGCAGCAGAACAAGTCCACCACCTAGCAGTGGCTCATTTAAACCATATGTGTCATTCATAGGATACTGTATAAAGTGAATAGTTGGTAAATGTATGCGTTCTAATCGGGGGGGTAACAAGCTAATCTGTCTATTTAAAAAAGTATTTCCCACTGAAACTACACACCATTTCAGCAAAAGCCAAGATGTCCCAGTTTTCTACAAGTTCTTGAATGCAGCGTCGCTCTAGAGACCCTGAAAATAGCCTCAAAACAAAAAACTAAAAACGGTGCGGACAGATTTAACAATCTGTAAATAAATACAACAGAATGTCAGAAGAACCATTTTGAGATAGATTTCACTCCCTAAAAAAAATGATTTTATTGTAATCCACTTCAGCCCAATTTATTTTAGTAGTTTAAACTTATGCTACAGATAGCAAAAACTAATTTTACTATTCCACTTAGGGACGAGAGCTGCATTTCTTTCTGCTATCATGTCTTTGCGAGAATGATAAAAAAACATTGTGTTTAGGTATTAAGTCTGAAATACTTCAACTAACAACTATTTTTGATATAAAAAAAGGTGCACAAATCCATTTTTTATACAAACAATGGCTCAGACAATTTGTAATTTGAGAGAGACAAAGACACAGAGAAGTATCACCCAATTCTGCAGGTTCCCATGAGCTTTACAAAAAAAAGAATAAGCTTCTTTCTACAACGCACAGCGGACAGAGAGCAGGACTCCGGTGGGACCAGAGGAGGTGGACTCTGTGTTTACATGATGCTTGGAGCTCAAACACAGTCAAAGTTGAAGGACAATGTTTTCCTCATGTTCAATTGTTAATGTGAAGATGTCGACCATATTATCTGCCCAGAGAAACTCAGAAGTCCCAATGAAGAAGTCAGTGCTTTGGCAAGATCGTATATTGGCCACTTTAGAGGCCAATGTAACTTTGTAGATTTAGAAATGGAGTCAGTTTTTCAAAGCCACTGGCTGTGACGAGCTGCCCTCCAACATGGCTGCCAGGCAGCCGGCTCACAGTGACTCCTTTGCACATAAACTCATGAGAATTAGCCGGTTCAGTCAAGCTACTTAAAAGTCAGTCCCCGTTAGAGGGACTTGACTTCATGAATCAAACACTGAAAAATTGAAAAAGGTCAGAACAGCAGAACCTAAAACAATAATTATACCATCACCTCTTTTCATGGCCATAATAGCAGGCAACAGTTTTGTACCCTTCAAAACACACAATCTATAAACCCCCTGTGAATGCAACTGGTGCGCAGGTTTAAAATCGAGCGTTTCTGACATTTCAGAGCCACATTACTGCGATGTGTTGCATCACTGGTTAGTGCCGTTGAGGTGGGGGGTTAGAGAAGCGGCAGACAGTGCTACCGGTAATTTAGACTCTGATTAGGGGCACACATTAAATACCATGCTGAGCCTTGAAACCAAATGTTAGGACACAGTCAAGGACCTATGCTCTCTCAGAGGCCCCCCTACCATTAGGAGCTCCATCATTCCTTCGTTTAGTGTTCACAGACTGACTTTGAGTTGCAAAAACCAACAGATGCCAAATGCATTTCAATTTACAATTCATCAGTTTGGAATCCAGCCATTCTTCTGGATTTGATATGTTCACTGCACTCTTTTTCTCAGGTTAGAGCTACAACAGTCATCCATACAAGCTGACTGAAGTGCTTCAGACATGATCCAGCACTGCAGTCACATCGCCGTGTTGTTTTCTATCCATTCCATTATTAGATAAGGAATTTGAGTCACATCACTTCTGTCAATACAGCCTATTTAAACAGCTGCATCACATTAATGAGTGAGGAGTAGAATCATGCTCCTCGCTTCAATGGATTTATTGATGCAGTAAAGAGGCATATGAGAACAATTTAAGGAGAATTGTCATTTGCTTTTCCTGCAGATGTAAATACAGTAAACACTTTGTTTTCTCAACTCAAATATACAATCCTTCATTTGGATGAGAAACATGAAAGTTAGTAAAACAAAACTTTTAAGGCTTTTCTGTGACAGAAACAGTACGCCCAATCTCTGCTAATGAGCGAAGTGTGATTGGCAGGTCACGCTGGATCCAAGTTAGAGCTCATTATTAAATATTAGACCTCAATACCACAAACTAAGACACAGTCTAACAAGCAGCCTCTACCCACCCACTCAACAAACACTATGCTGCTGATATCAGACATGTCTACAACACTAAGGATCAAATGCAAAATGATTTAATGGATTCATTTTATAATATGTGCACATGGCAATATTAGTGTGGTGAGATTTTTGCTTACAGGCCCTGCACACCCCCACAGGTGTTTTGACATTTGATAATTGGATAATCGTTCAAGTCATTTTTTCAAGCAAACATACCAAACACAAACTATGAATATTTTGGGGTATTGAAGAGTTGTCATCTGAATCAATACAATACAACCAATAATTGCTGCCCTATTTTTTATATAAAATAATGTAAAATTAGGTTTTGATCTGAGAAGGAACGCAAACGCTGATCCCAGCGGTCAAGATCAAACCCTGCTGCATAATTAACACAATACCTGAGAGCTGAAACTATTAATGGATTGACAGAACATTATTACAATATTTTCTTTAGCATAAACATTCATCAGTTCCAGATTCTCAAAAAGTGTGAATATGCAGCTTTTCTTTGTATAACAATATTGTACATTGAATATCTTTTGGGTTTTGGAATTATTTTTAAGAAGACAGCAAGTGAACAGAGCTTTAGGAAACTGTGATGGGCATTTGTTTTTATTTACCGTTTTCTGGAATTTTAATGAGCAAACGATGAAGCAAGAACCTAATCAGCAGATCAACAGATAATGTAAATAATCAATAGTTGCAGCTCTGCAATACACCCTGAATGTAAATTGTGTGCAGCAGAATATAAACGTAACTCGAAGAAGAGACAACAGGGAGGGTTTTTTTTTTTTGGTGACTCGGGAGAAATGTGGCATGATTAACATGATTGCCTGTTACTGTTACTACTGCACACTTCTAACTCAACTCACCCAAAACATTAGGAATTGCTCCATCCTGACATGGTGTTAGTGTGCAGCCTTGTTGATTTGGTTGTCTTACCATAACGAATGAAACAAGACCTTGTAAAATAAGTTGAATTCTTCAGTACCAGTTCTACCGGTTATCTAAATCCTTCTGTGTGATTACTGACTGTGTCATGTATTAATATGGAAGAAAACACTGCAGCTCCATAAACAGTTGCAGTCATGTTTAATAATGTTTTCCTCATTATGCTAAGAGCTGCGGGGTGTTCGCTGCTTCAGCAGCTAACATAATGCCATTTTAACTTCCAAATGTTTAATCTTCTTTTCCTCTAAATTTTGAGAATGCTTAGGAGGAGGACTGCAGGAACAGAGCCGGTGGAGTTTCACATGTTATTGTTTATGATCGCAGCACAACCTCGCTTCAAAGCCTGGGTGTTTCCATGGGGCGCAATGAGGAGGAGCAATAACCACCTCCCGCTTCACTTTATCCCTCTGAATAGTCCGGTTGCTACATGCTAATTCATTTTACAGATTTGAGTGACGAAGCCGTTCATTTAAATTATTCTTGTTCTGATCCATTTTTCAGACTTAGTGGACCTCAGGCCTTTCAGATGCGAGCATCAATGGGAACAGTAAAGGTACCTAATTAAGTGTTGCTAGGGGACATACAGGATTCATGTTTTTCATCTTTCCTTCCTTCCTGTCATTCTACTTAATCTAATGATGTAGAGTAGTATTATTACAGGCCAAGTTAAACTCCTCTTTAACATCTCACAACCTCACATCAGAGAATGTGACATAACTAATGCTGATGATCATGCAGCAAATGTGAAATGATCTGAATTTGGCTTAATGTTGTGTGAAAGCGGCCGTCTAGATGCTAATGGATCAAGATAACTCAAGTGGACAACATTCAGATGCACACGTCGACTCAGATATTTGGTGGGCAGCTGGTGAAAATAACACGAGGCAGGACGCAGGAATACTAATACCAGGCAGCTGATTGGCTCCTCTCCAGAGAGAGCAGAGGGGAAATGGGTGGGATGTGGCCTAGGTGCTGCCATCAGCCTTCCACTTCCCCCTGCTGTATGAGAGGTCACATGACAGCTATGTGGAAGAGCCACATGAGCAGATAAACAGGACTCGGTTTGAGGCATGTCAGGAGAGTAAAAACGCTTTTTGGGACATTTGGAAACATGGAAGCTAACCTCAATCTTTGACAATGATTTTCACTCTCAACATGCAATCACTGCTTGGTTTCCAGTTTGCTAAAAAATAATGCCTCCCATCTAGAGGACTCGCTATACTGGTGTGGGTATATGTGCTACACTGCTCACAGACTAAATCTGTCAAAATCCCATTTTAATGGTCTGTTCATTAGTTACGATTCCTCCTGGGCCAGAGAAACATAAAACATGAAAGGAAGCAGCAAGAAAGCATAAAATGAGAAAGTATAGAGGGTATATGCATTGAATTATACTCAGCCAACAATTTCTGTATTACTATCACGGGCAGTAAAATTAATCAGAAACTGACTTCACAAGACCCGCTAAAGAAGCAGCGAACTTACTGAATTAATGATTAAAATACACAGTCTGTGTATAACCAAAGACAATTATACATACAATAGCAAATGAAAACTACATTCATTCTCATTAACAGGTCTCCTTAACCAACATGCAGCCTTTTCTTTTAGATTTGATTATGTGCATTCAAATTAAAGCTGGAGGTTAAAAGGCTCTTGTTTTCACTACCCCTCGGAGCCTTACTTCGTTTCTGACTTTAGACTTTGCATCAACAGCGCACCAGGCATACAGGAGGTGGTAATATGCAGAATGTAAACCAAAGCAAGACAAACAAGACTTGTGAAGTCATGACCCAAGTTTATACGAAACACTGCTTTAGACTATTCCGTGTAGTAAATGTCCACTTTAGATAACGACACTCGTACCCACTCGTGTCGTTCAGTCGCATAACATGGAACAGATACTATGGATACAGAATATTTCCAGGTAAATCATATTAAATGCGGAACCTAATGACTTCTATTGTGTGGAATCCGCTACTGTACTTCTACGCTGTATAATCTAGTGAATCAAGATGGACCAATCTAAACCCAGCAATCAACCTCATGCTCAGCAGGATAAGTCACATCAGCTATGCAGCAGATAATTAATAACTTATCCATTTAAAAAATCATAAAATATTCATGACTTGATGTAACACGATAAGCAGATGGCCATCAGAACACGGGAGCATCAGCAGGAAACCAACAGCAGCTCGGTATTTTAGATGTAATTATGATATGCAGAATAGTAATGCAAAGTGTCACATTGCTTTGAGTTCTCTGTAATATCACGCTGATATGTACTGTGTTATGAAAATGTGAACATGACTACCAATGCTACATGTGACACTGATTTCCAGGAAGCAAATATTATATAGAAATATTTGTATGAATGTGCTGTGTGCAAGACAATAGTCATGTTTGCATCTAAAAGTCAATAAACAGCACAATAATAGCCTCTACAAGAGACCCAAGCTTGCAACCTCAAAACAATGGTAATGTCCTAGAAACTATATAAAGTCGATCAAACGTGAGTGCCTTATTAATTTCCTCTATGTAAACATGAGAGCATCATGATGCACCTGCAGAGCGACCACCGAGGAGCTTAGCCACGACAAAGTAGGCAAATTCATGATTAATATCAATGCAAACATGCACAAATAGCAAAAGCTGCAGCATCCAAACAGAAACACACAGCTGGAAGACGCAGATATATTGACAAAAAAAAAGAATTTAAAAAAGCACATCTGAAAGAGCCAGCAGCTTCATAACAGCACACAAACATCAGCCAGGATGTCAGCTGACAATAATTAACAAAAACGATCATTACTTAGCTTTGATGACGTGTAGCATTGATCTCTGGTGTCTCATTGGATGAGAGGAGGCAGTGGTCCACATGGTGCAGACAGCAGGACAGGCCACTCCAGGTTTAAAGTGCACATGTGAGGAACTCCAGCAGTCAAACATCCATTATGAGAGGGAGGGAGTGCATCTCAAACAGGATTATTTCCTCCACAAGACATCCTTCAGGTGACATGGCTGCTGCTAGCAAGTGGAGTAACTTAGCAGTAAAGTCAAACAGCAGGCATGGCAGCATAAATAAACAGTTTTACTGTAAATGGAGCTTCACTGGAGATATTTGTTCCACTTAACTTGCACACTTCCTTTGGCTGGGTTCGTCTGCAGAAGTAAGATAAGTTAGCTAACTTAAGATACAGCACGATAAATGTGCAAGTGGCTAAATACAAAGACGTCTCTGACGGGAAACTTGGGTGGAGTGGAGTGGCTGCTAGTAGTGGAGGGGAGAGGGCGGTGGTCAGAAGCTAACAGGCTGCAGGTGCAGCTAATTAGGCTTCTGATGATTATTATTGTTAGATAAAATAATATTTGATCAATTCTATCAATCAGCTACAACAAGAGATGCTTGTACACTAATTGTAATACAACATACATTATTCTGAAATGGTCCATTATGCATATTGAGAAATTTTCCTTTTGGTACTTTGAATATATTTTGATGCTAACGTAGTTAAACTTTTGAATGCAATTACTTTAAGCAGAGTATTTCTATAAATTGCTTTTACTTAAAAGATCTTTTTTTTTTTTGTTCATTGGTGCCAAGGGTAGCACACAAATCAGAGGTAGTGACCTGCTAACATAGGAATAGACAGGAACGGGAAGATAGACAGACGAAACAAAATAGATTGTTATTATGAATATGCAAACCAGTTGTTACTAAGGGTGGTTAAGCAGGGCATGCATGTGTATTTGTATGAGTTTGTGTATATTTGTAACTGATAAAGAAGAGAAAGAAGAGTGGGAGAACTGAGCACATAATAATAATCTTTAATAAACATTACCGGAGTAATAATTATAACGATAAGTATCCAAATCCACTAGAGTCGGTCCAGTATCTCACACAAACCCTTGTTTTTGCACTTTTTGCATGTTTTTGTTGGTATTAAACCAACATGATTTACATGTTATTAAGAGAACTTTAGAGGTGCTGGCAGGCAGATTTTAATAGCTGGTAGTGCCAGCTAGCTGTTTCCCCCTGTGTGCAGACTAACCAGCTGCTGCCTGTAGCCTAATATTTATACTCACCTTACTCTCTGCAAGAAAATAAATTAGCGATTGTTCGAAAACATTTTTTGATTTATCTCCTTGTTTATATGTCGAGGCTTCACGGGGCCTTTTGGAACACCAACACGGTAAAGAGTTTGCTGTTATTACACAACAAGAGCGCTCGGTCCTGCACCTTGTGATGCTGAAGCAGAGGATGGAGATGGTCTGTAGCTCTCAGCCCACCACAGAGGGGGTGGGAGATGTTGCTGAAGATGGAGTTCACTTTAGTCCTCAGCCTCCCCTCTGCTGCCTCCAGGCTGTCCAGAGCTTTTTTACACCAGTTTGTTTATCCTGCCCACCTCCCCTGCTGCAGTGCTGCCTCCCAAGCCCACTGTGTACACAATGGAGGCTGCTGACACATAGGGGCCTGCTGCAAGGAGAGGATTTAAGAATGCCAGTCAAATTATAGAAAGAGATGTGGAGTGATGTTCTTAATTATCCGTCCACATGTCCAGAAGCTTCCAAGTCTGTCGGAATGAAACAGGATTTTGACGGAAATGTGTCTCAACAGCAATACATGACCAAAATATGATTATGGTAGAATTATGCACATGCACAGGTTGTATTGACTGTTTAAACTGACAGGGGCCAGTGTAAGATATTCAGTAAACTATACATGCTCCTCTACAGGTATATTCCTCCAAAATAAATATGTATATTTCAACTCGCTGCGCATAACAAATCAGCTGCAGCCCCTCTGACCTTTCAAGCAGACTTTTACGGCATCTATTGTGCGACGTGTCAACACTTTTTTTTTTTTTTTTAATTAATGTGCATTATATACGTTTTATAAGTGTATGAAATTCAGATGTGCTGTCACCGCACGCTGTTAATGATTGACCATCTGTACCAGAAGCTTTTTGAAGTATAAAATTGGTGCATAATGAGAATGTGGTTTGGAGGCAGTTTAGGCTTCGCATCACTCTTGCATGATTACATGTTGAATATTGATTATGCAAAGCCTTTTAAATGACATTACAGCTCAAATCAGCTTGGCAGGACTCCTCAAGTTTAACCTGGACTTGACTCAAAGATGATCTACTGTGTTTACTGTGCAGTGCATGTTTTTACAGAGTCATATGACGACAACAGCATCACCAAAGTATCAGGTGGAGAGATCCTTAAAAGTGGGTCACACGCGTTTCAATTATCAACCTAAATATTTTTTATGTGATGTCATTCATAATTTGACTCATTAGCTGGTACATCCATTTGTCACCAGCCCACTGCTTTTCCACCTCACAGGACAGATAATAAGCCTGTAATTAAACCTGGCTGCAATGGGGGATTTTTGGTGTCCACAGAGAGAAACAGAAATAGTAGCAGAACGAATGGCAGCTTTATGTCGTGCAGAAAAGAGCCTCGGATTAATACTGCCGGTTGTATTAAGAAGCAGTGACAGCAAGGCCTCAGTAGTATCCCTCTATGTGGACCAAACTCGCTTTCTAAGCACTGGCTGACATGAAAGAGCCCTCTGATGTTCTCACCTGTGAGTTTGCCTTTTGTTCGTCCGGATCTATGTGCTCGTGTGCATCCAGTAATGCATTTTAGATCTGGGCTCTGGGTGAATCATGAAAAAAAAAAAAAAAAAAAACTATTGTACTGTACCTCCATCTATGTATGTGTTTGATTTTCTCAAATACATTTATTTATAAAGTATATTTATTACCCTTTGCTATGACGCGCCAAGCGAAAAACCTGTTGTTTATATGATTTGACAGCAACACATCATTTATTATTGTCATAAACGCCTGCAGTATTATATATTTGAACACTTCACTCAGAATGTAATAATAACAATTGAACAATAATGCTCGAATAGTCCCAAACCCAAAGATATTCCATTTAGACAGAGAACAGCAGTAAATCCTCACATTTGAGTTTGACAAACAATTTAAATACCTAATTGACTATTGCGTATATCTTATTAGCTCTATTGTGAGCCACTTGCCAGAAGGCCGACACAGTGTTGAGGTGAGCTGACCTGTCTGTGGCCCTTCAAACCTGGTTCGGCCTAACAGCCAATTAGCGGTTCAGAAGGGAGGTGAATGTCAGCTCATTGTTTTGATGACTGTCACAGCAGCTGGATTATATGGGACCTCAGGCTGGGGGAGAAACACTGGATTCCATATGTTGTGGCATCTATCAGGGGTTCTGTCACCAATCAGGCACAGAGAGCAATAGACTGATATTGACTCTAATGACTTGATTTTTAGGATTAGGTGTCGAGCTCTGCGCTGACTTCAGTGCTGTTGACCAAAAGGTAACTGTGACTGTAACATATTGCAAGGGAGGGAGAACCACTCATAATTTTAACAGCCAATTTTTTTGGAAGGTGTAATGGACTATAACAAGATTAAGCGAACCGGCTGTTTGTTTCAATCGAACATTCTGTTTCTATAGCAAACGCTGCTGGCACAGTTCCGCGGCAGTTAAACTGACGTCGTAACAATCCACCATTTTTGTTAGACGTGTGACAAAGCAAATATTGGCGAACATCTTTTATCTACTGCCCAAATGTCCCAGTTGGACCATTATCTGTGTACCCCTTTAATTACAGCTGTTTTCTGATGGTTGTTTTGTGATTTAGCAGTATTATATTATCATATCAGTTTGCTGCCACCAAGCTATTCAGAGCTGTCCGAGGCTAATGTGACACTAATTCTTAGTAACTGTTAATCAGTGGCGGGTAAGCTGTTGATGTATTTGTTGTTCTTTTAAATTTACTCTGGTGGACTCTTCTGCACTGTGTTTCTCAAATACAGCATTTTAGGATTTTTGCCGAGTGTCAGATTGAAGATCAATGCCACTCTTGTGTTTGTACGGTAAATATGAGGCTACAGCGCAGCAGCCGGTTAGCTTAGCTTAGCATGAAGACAATAGAAACGGGGAAACAGCTAGCCTGGCTCGTCCAAAAGTAGCAAAATCAGCCGAGCACCTAAAGCTCACTAATCTGATTTAATCTTTGTAGAAAATAAACAAGTTCACTGCATAGCTGTGCATCTATTGTACCTAAAGGCAGAAGAACTGCTCCCAGTAGGCCCATTACTTTGGACATGAGTAATAGTAGCAGCACTATACAGGAATATATTGCTGAGCTCATATTGGAAAATAAAAGGATGTTACTTAAAATCTGCGACTAAAAACAGGGACCAAGCAATCACTGATACCACCAAGTAGTTTAATACTGTTCCATCACCTGTACTGAATCAGGCAGTTCAGGGCTCATTAAGTTAAAGGACATATGATTATTTAAGATGATTTATGACTGATTGCCCGTTCCACTACCTTCCTTGACAATGACTGTTCAGCCAATGACAGGAGCCAAATATTAATCCGATTCAAAACACTTGAACTCTGAATACCATAATATCTTCGCAATCTGACATTCACACAAAGGTGGAACTCTTAGTGAACGGCTATTTCGGTACAAAAAAACAGTAGTTTCATGCACTTCAAAAAGCAAAATCCAACACAAATCACGCTTTCCATATCCCTCCTTTAAAATGTCTGGCTGGTGTAAATGTCACTGTGGATTACCTCTAAATTTATTAATAAATTAAACATCTTTGCTTACACTGCAGTCACATTTCTCGGAGGAGATTAATGGAATGACACCCATGGGTACCATTGTGATATTCATATATTTTAAACAATGCTAAACGAAGTCAGTAGTAAATCATGGTTTATTACTTTATAAAACTCATTAAACTATGTTTTGTATTTTTACAACACCCCTCGCTGGGTTGAGACCTTTAAATCTCAAGCTAACACACTCAGCCATTGCAGGTCATTGAAAAGGGAGTGCCAGCCTCTTCCCCTCTGTATGCCAACGAGCTTATTGTAAGCCAGGTTTGTAAGTGAATCCATGGATGGCTGTTCCCTTAAAAGAACCATTTGAATTCAGAGCATCTCAAAGCATGGCTCTCAGCTATATTTACAGCTTGGATAGCGCTCAAATAAGATCCTTCAGGGCTGATGAAAAGGAGCAGAACACAGCATGTGAAACACACAAGGGAATGAGTCACTTATTACATGCTTCCTACACATTTTCAATTGCAAAAAAGAAATGTGTTTCCAGTGTTTGATTTTTGGACTGAATGTGAAGCTTTTGTTTTGAGTAGTTAGTGACTGTACGGATACATTGAACATGTGACGTGGCTGATTGCTACTTCTACTTTTAGAACTGTTTATTAATGATAATACTAATACATATTATATTATTATCTCTGTTTTCACAATCAGTCATTAGAGTAATAGTTAATATGTTGCCAAACACACTTATTTGCTTTTTGCAAAAGGTTAGATGACGATTGATACCACTCAATGCAATACCGCCAGGAAACAGCAGGTTAGCTTAGCTTAGCACAAAAACTGGAAACAGCTAGCCTGGCATAGACCAAAAAATAGTGCGGTACAAAAACCCTGTTGAAGCACAACTGTCATTTTTACAATTGTTTTTTTATATGGATAAAACAAATGCAATACAACGTGTTAGTGCGTGAGCTTTAGAGGAGCTACGATGAGATTGTGTTACCTTCGGACAGAGCTAGTTAGCTGTTTTCTGCCGTTTCCAATCTTAGTGCTATACTAAGCTAACAGATTGCTAGCTGTGCTAAAAACGAAGTGTACAAACATCAAGTTGTGGTTTTAAACTGTGTACAGGACTATTTCTTGATTGACCCAGACTAGCTGTTTTATCATTCCTTCATGCTAACCTAAGCTAACCTTCTCTTGGCGGTAGCTTCATGTTTACTGTACAGATATAGGAGTGATATTCACTTTCCTGCTAGAAATTAGCTGAGAAGATGCATAAATACCATTAAACAAATGTCCAGCTGTTACTTAAAAACTATTTCTAATTCTTCTCGAATGTCTTGGCCTGTGAACACAGAATTCTTGTCTCTGATTTTTCCAGGCGCGGAGTGGATGTTTTCCCGCTCTGAGATCTCTTCTGCGTGCCCAATGAATGACAAGAGAGTCATTACTGCCGGAGACGGCAGGTTCGTGCAAGTCACTTCTCGGAGGCAACAGGGAGCAGGAAGGCACAGATTTATTCATGGCGCTAGTGCGGCATTGTGAGAGACACTGGGAGCAGTGGGAGGGCCTCTGCTGAAGGATGTGCAGATATACAACACATCCAAAGAAAGACAGAGTCCTGTGAGAGATGTCGCTGCGCGGCTGGTTTTTGTTCCCTGTTTATAGGGAGGCTCCCACTTCTTATCTCTGCACGTGTGCAGGTGCTCTGTCAGAGGCAGACCCTCGCTATCTGCTAATCGAGGAGCCGGAGCAGCAGCAGACTGGAGGAAACAGCAGCACTCACAGCAGAACTGAAGAAAAACGGTTCCTCTTTCACCAATAATAACAGATCCCAAATACTTTGGAGATGCTTATCTTTAAAAATAAATAAAGAATCTGTCCGTGTTGCTGGTTTGTTGTATAGATTTTTTTTTTTTTTTTTTTTAAAGTGTCCTAAGATATCAAAATGTATTGTTGCAGCTCAAAATGTGAGGTTTGTACAGTGCCAATTGCTTCTTGAAAATGTGTTATTGGAAGGTGAGAGTGCAGTTTGAAAAGCTAAAAAGGACAGAATCTCTATGAAGAAATGAGCTTTTATCCAATTGGGGAAAATGTTTCATGGTATCACCTCACACTGAGAGCAGACATATTTCAAAGATAGCTGTGTAATAGAGATCGTTTCCAATATAAAATACCTGAGACAATCATAAAATGTAATAATCCCGGGTAGGCACCTGCGGTAAATAAAGAACTCCATGCTGACATTACATTACAGGCTCTCTGAAAGAGTGCTCGGTGGTAAAACAGCATCAATCCCTTAATGAACCATGGTGACTGTGGAGCATTTTTCACAATCAAAACAACAAAATCTGCTCTCCAACCCCAACCTACGCTGGATTTTACAGCACATTGTGCAGGAAAAGCACCTGGACCGAGGAGCGTGCAGCTTTTATTCATCTTTCTTTTTCTCAATTCTTTGCCTCTGACAGCTTTTAACTGAATTGTCTGCTCGGGCCTGTGCAGCCCCGTGGAGTCCACACACAGGCCGGAGAACGCTGTGACATCTCCACTCCTCTCAGCTCTAGTGCGGCTGCCTTCATCCAATTTACCATGAAAGGAATCCAGACAGTCCCATAATATGACCCACGGCTGCCCCGATTGAACACGGTTGACAACTCCCGGCCCGGGCTTCACACACATAACCAGCCGGCTATCTACAGAGGACCATTGGCTGCCTGCTACCCCTTGATAAGACCCATCGCCCAGGGAAAGGGTGGACGAGTCCATCTGGCGGCATTTCATAGGGAAGAGTGCCCCCTGGTGCCTCCGAGGGCGCAGCACAGTTTCAGAGCCAAGTGAGTCGTAAACACGTCGCCTCCAACTGTAATCAGGGGGTGGTTTTACTGTCGGACACAGATTACAGCAGCGTTTCCTCTCTAATTTCATGCAGCCGCTGTGCTTTGGGTATTTTATGTTGTTTCTGTTCCACATCCTTCCCCGTGTCAGACACAGTTATCTTTCTAATGCAGGCGACGGCAGTGAGAATTTTCCTTTTTTTCTTCAGATGCTTTATCTCAATGAAAACATGATTTGTCAGTGTTAGGGCTGTGCCTTCATTTGTTTTAAGGGGAGATTTAAATATATAAAACTGTTTTAGTGTCACTTTTTTTCTTGCAGTGTTGACACCTTGTGAATAATGAGAAATCAAGGCTGCGCAGACCATTACAATAAAGGCCCATGTTTCTGACTGCATGTAAGAAACCTAAAATAAATGGGTAGTTTGCTGTTGTATGAAAATATATTTTACAAAAAATGTCCAGAGATCACTGTAACTGTTCACAGAACATTTGGTCTCCTTTCACTCTCGGAAGAGACAAAAGACACACTTAAGCAACATGTGTTTTCTTCTACAGGGTCTGTAACACAAAAAATAAGAGCTTTGGTAAAAACAGCAAACCAAATGGACACACTTTTATAGTCTCATGAGGTAAACGCTGCTGCAGAGGTTTCTCCTCTTCCCCTTGAAATGAATAACATGCTAGGGGCAACAGCAGCAGCCCTTTGGCTGTTCTTGTCATGGACGCATTTCCAAAGATACTGAATTTTGGCACACATTTCCAGCACCTTCAATCCCAAAAATATTCTTATCTCCCAAATCCTCCCGTGCTTCTCTCTCTCCGTGTGTAGTGAGAGACTGAGAATAGATACAGAAATAGAGACAGTGAAACAGATTGTTACCTTATATTTACCAGGCTGAAAGTTTGTGTGTGTGTGGGCAGCTCCCGATTTCTCATGGTCAGTGTGCATCTTTTTTTTTTGGGAAAGTGTGACAAATTGGGGCCCTCGGCTCTGTGATAGAGGCGACCCGGACCGTCCATCTTGCATTATTCATGAGGAGTGAGAGCGCTGATAGGTGTCTGCTACCATAACAAAGCTCCAGAATGTCAAACTGTACGAACACATTTACCATCTCCTCCCACACTGATGAATGGGGAACAAAGGCATTATGGCGACAACTAATGACAAAAGTAACAGTTTGGATTAAGTTTGTTCCTCTTTTAGAGAGAGTGGCTTTACAATGAGTTCACTCACCTTTTTTTTTTTTTTTTTAAATGAAAAGGACATGATCATTTTTGAGTTTAGGAAGAGCAATTACAGATCAATAAACACAATGTGTTTTAATTATAATTGAAGTATTTTCAAAACTATGAAATATACTGTAAAAGTCATTGAGGTAGTTCAACGGTTGGTTATTATCTGCAGTGAAACAGCGCCCTCTTGTGGTCTGAAAGCACACTTATTTTTTTGCAAAGCATAATAAAGGCAATTCATCATTTTATTATCTCAATCTGCCTTGTTTTGTTGCCAGGGGTGACTTGTCAATTTGAAATATTATTTTTCTTATCCAATGGTATAAGTTGATATTTTTCTTCATTATGTTTTATTCATAGCATATTAATTTTCCTTTAAGTCATTAGAAATATGAACTTAATCTTAGCAACTACAGTAAAAAAAATAAGAAAAATGGGCACAAATGAAGTCTTTCTTGCAGGATAAATAACAATAAGAGCATGTATCCCCCAAACACCAATGACAACCAAGGTAATCAATTGTGTTATGGGTATGTGGTGCACAGCGAGTTGGATATATTGAATTGTACTATTAAATGAAACCGCAAATGTGAGAAACAAAATGAATCAGGAAAAAAATTAGTGTTGGGACTTGCGCTAGTTTCAAAGTTCTAGAAGGAGACAACACAAAACAAGTAAATAAAAGCAAGGAGAGACTTTAATATCTCTTTTTTATTAATTCTGACACACTGCGGTCAGATAGAAAAGTATGAGAGTTACACTTTTCAAGTTGCTTCCATGACTTGTGCAAACACTAGACGGTATCTGGGGAAAAACCCTGAAGGGAAAAAAAGAAAGACATCGAAATGCAGAAGAAATGAATAAGTGCATTTAAACCTATGTGTTGATTCTTTATGCAGTATTTATTGATTCCCAGCTTCATATAAACTGGATGTTGAGGCATAAACATAGTACATTTGAACAAAAATATAACCAATATTTACAATTATTGTATTAAAAATACAAAAACAACTGATACATACTCCACCAATTGTCTTTTTGAAAGACATACAGGTCGTAGTAGTACAAGAAAGAATGAAGAAAAGAAGGTCATCACCAGCTAAATGTACATTTCTCACTGACATCACACATCAAACGGAGTAGCAGTTCTACCTACTACACTTATCTTTACGCTTGTACATTTTTGTGCAACTTTTTGTTTATCGAAATAGGACTCGGCCCGCTAATATGCACATTATCTTCAGAGTTGAATGAAAGTGAATGATGCACCACTGTATTACAAACAAATCAACAATCTATCTGCAGCCATTACAAAAAAAAAAAATCACAATAACAAAAAGAAACCCAGGAATTCATTAGTGTATAGTCACAGACCACAGTGGAAAACTCTGCACTCATTCATCTTTTTCTCAGTCTGTAGTTTCCAAGACTGATCAATGTGATCAGTGCGACTCAGTGATAGAAGAAAACAAAAAGGTACTTTTCACAATTGGATTTCTAAATTGTTCTGATTGGCAGCCTCGGGGGAAAAAAAAAAAAGTTTTTCTTCATACGTCAACTTACCCACCGGAGTCAAACAAAAACAAAAAATATATAAATCTTCAGTCTTCCATTGATGGCAAGATATAGTGGAAAACCGGCTGCAGGCGTTCGCGATATACATACAGCATCCACTGAGCTGATGTCTGTAACAGGTGAGAAGAGTCTCTGAGGATGAATCTGTGAGCACAAACATCCGAAGGGGAGGAGAGGTGCAGCGTCGCTCTGTGCTGTGCAGACCAAAAGATCTGCGCCGTGGTGGTCACAGCGAGACTGACGATGCCGCCTCGAAGCCACGCGAAAAAAACAGAGAAAAAGCTCGGCTTCATCTTGTACTGAGTCTTAAAATATTTTAAAAAGCGTCTCGGGGGGGGGGGAAAGTATCTTGAATAAGGCATTTCACTCCACTATTGCTTGATTCAAGACTTGTGCTCTTGAAACAAGGTGATTCGTGATGGGAACAGCCATGCAAAGAAATGTATGCAATCATGGCATCGTAAGGCGCTTTGGACATTCAAAAAAAGAAATAAAAGAAGCCAAATCTGAATTTGTTTCATCTTGAAGGGGAATACGTGTGTTATAAGACTCTGTACAAGATCATTTGTAAAGGTAGTTAAGAGGTACACTCACGATTTACACGTTGGCAGCTTTTGAAGTAAGCTGATGTTTGTCTGTGATCCCTTCGCACCGAAATAAAAGGGACGAGGCAACTTCCCTAGTGTCAGCGGACGCTCGCTCACTGCTCACAGCTTGTACTTTACCAGACATTAGCTTTAAATTTGGGCAAAAAAAGCCTCGAGGGTTCAATTTTTCTCAACTGCAACTGCAGCTTAGCTTTAGTTAGCTCGTGTACCTCTGATGCACTGCAGAGACCAACACGATGGGAGTCCAACAGGTGTCAGCGGGCGGTCAATCACCTCTGTGCTTTTTGATATCACCTACAGGCCAGTAACAAAATATTAGTCTCCCGTCGTAACAGCAAGCAACAGAATGAAGAAAAGACTTCGATATAACCAGGCGAGCTCCGAGGTGGGATGACAGTAAGATATGGTTCACTCATACCCTGGTATCCAGGCCAAATGTCTGGTAACATCTAGGATTGTGCTGAAAGTGCTATTTTTCAGAAATGAATTATGTTTTCGAGTGTATGTACTGGTACATAAAATGTACTTTTTGTGTGTTTGTGTGTGTGTGTGTGTGTGCGTGTGCATGTAGGTATGTCAGTACACTGTGCATGTTGGTTCTCCCTACCAGGCTCTCCTCCTCGCTTTGATTTGAACCAACACTTGAAAAGCTCTCACATGTGAAACATGAGATAATACTGGATTCAGAGTTCGAAACACTCGACGACAGATGGGTTTGTTTCAGTCCAGGCAGAGAAAGGGGCTGACTTGGTTTCTCTCTTTTGGCCCACAGAGTGCAATCAGTCAGAGAACAACAACACAAAAAAAATAATAATAATAAAAGAAATGAAATCTAGTGGGAAGTTGAAAATGTAAGAGTCAAGTCGACCGTTATTTCTCTCCGTCTTCAAACGATAGTCTGTTTTGATTTGTTCCATTTACTTTTTTTCAGAAAGTAGAAAATGAGAAAGTGCAGATGGAGCTCAACACGTCATGATGCTGTTGTGGGTTTGGGGTTTTTAAATCAGTGGGTGGGGGCCGCTCCCATCTCTAACAGCAACATCTATGTGGTTCTGTGTGTATGTGGCCAGCTCGACCCCCCCCCCCGGCACCAGTTAGGTTTCTGTAGTCTTTTTATCCCCAAAGTGCCAGGCATTTTGTTACCGTCTTTTACCTTCTCTCCATCTCTTCTTCACAGTATTGTTTTGCATGCAGGGTCATTCAACCCCCTATGATGCTTTAAGGCAGGGGAGGGAGATGAGCAGAGGAATCCACCAATCAGGAAGGAGAGCCAAGTGGAGGAGGCAGGCACGTACGTAACTGATGATGAGTCCATTGGTCAGTATCTTTAATCCTGCACACCCCAAAACCAGGGGGACTTCAAGTTACTGCAAAAGGACGTCCACTGTTGTCCCTCAGACCGCTGACACCTGTTCATCCTCTGTGGAAAGACGAGACAGTGAGAGGTTACATTGAAGGTGGACATGCAGAGTTCTCGAGACTAAATTCAGAACGTAGCGAAAAGTGTTCAGTGGAAGCTTAAAGCTAAAAAGAGCAAAGCATCAGTGTTTAGTGAGAAGGAAAACCCGCCTGCCAAGTCAAGAACCATGACTCGTGTATACTTTACTGACAAATATTTTCCTAGAGCATGTTTTGAACGTCCCCTTGTTTCATATAAAGATGCACCATCATCATATATATTTCCCTGGATGCGGAGGAGTTGCATTTCAGGTGTGCAACCCCGTTGTCACAGTTCTGATGTCCATTATAAAAGGGCCAGTGTGTAGGATTTGGTGCCATCTAGTGGTGAGGTTATAGATTGCAACCAACTGAAACATAAGTGTGGTAAAAAGCGAAAATTGTGTCTCATCTCTTTAAGTACACTGGAAGTATTCCATAGCGGCCAAATTAACAATATAGTTTTGAGTTAAATGGTAGTTTTGTGGCTGTTTATTTTCTCAGTTTAATTACTGTGGACTACTGCATGTTTAAAAAGTGCTGCTACAAACACACAGAGTCATCCAGAGTCACTGTAGGAGAGTCGGGTGCGTGCTGGTGCAGGAGGATGGAGGTGCATGTTTTCAGGCATTGAGTTTGATTGCATGGGTGGGAGTGGATCCAACAGCACTGTGCCTTCTGGTGGATGCTACTCGACACAATGGGTGAGACGGTGAGAGAGAAGAGCAGAATGTGTGGTGGCAGAGAAGTGGTGAGTTTCTGGTCTAACCAGGATGACTCATGCATGGTGACATATTGTGGGTTAAAGGTGAGGGTCCCGCTCCAAATGAACAATTCCCAGATCATAAATACAAAATGTTTGGATTTCTCTTTTGGATTAGGAACATTGAATTGTAATTTGAAGTGGGACCGAAGGAATGATCAGTCTCAGTCCAAAGTGTGTGTCCCTGTTCACATGCAGGTTCATTGGAGTGGAGGAGGGGGAGGGGGGGGGGGGGGGCAACCTGATAAATTAGTTTTTACCTGCCTTGGGGAGAGGGGCCCTGCCTGTTAACCACACTCTCATGGTCTGGGAGTCTCAGGTGTATGCTGTGCCACTGGCTTTGGCTTCCTCAGAGCGATTAGTTTGGAAGACAAGGACTCACCCTCCTCTTCCTCCTCGGCCTCTTGCTCCTCGGCCGGTGAGCGCGTGCGGTGGAGGCCGCCCGCCCGCTGGGCCTGGTGGGAGTCGGGCGACTGGGTGACCATGCGCGAGCGCTGCAGAGCCGTGGTGTAGTCTGGCGGCCGGCGGCCTGTGTGGCCGGCCACGGTCGTGGGAACAGGCGGGGCCGGGTGCTGCCCTTCAGCGAGGTCGGAGATGGTCAGGGCAGTGTAGCCGGGGGGAGTCGGGGGAGGCTCACGGTAGCGGCTTTCTTTCCGCGCTGAAGGGACACAAAAGAAGTGAACGTTCAGAATACTATCCATTCGCTGGGAATTCTGCGATTTCATTGTCCGCATTATAAAACCCAAGAATACCAGAAGTATATTTTTATCTCGCTTTTTCATTAAAAAAAAAAAAAAAATCACAATATAATTAATGACAACAATTTGCCTGATGCAGGATGTTTTTTGTTTTTTTTAAAAGTACTTCAACATTTTGGGAAATGTTATCACAATGATAGTCGGATCAGAAGATTGATCCTTCTCAAATGATACTAGAATGAAGCCATTTATCTTAGCATAAAGAATGGAAACTGGTGGAAACAGCAAGTCTGGCTCTGTCCAAAGGTAACAAATCCACCTACCAACAGGCTCTAAAGCCTACTAATTAACAAGTTATATCTTGTTTGTTTGATCTATACAAAAACTAAAGTGTAATTATGAAATGTTGGGGATTTATGGGAGATTATACGCCTTCATGTTGTTTTTACACTCAGGTTTTTATACAGTTTTTGCTGCCAGATGTCTCTTGCGGTAACATTTTCCCTTAGCTATAAATTCACTATATAAACTTCATCAATCATCAAATAACGCAGCAGGACTTTGAGGTGCAGTCACTCACAAAGGATGCCTTTTCCCCCAGTGGTGATGGGAGATGGGGAGGGTCGGCCGAGGTGCTTGGCCTCCTCTGACCCGGTGGATGTGATGCTACTTGTTTCTGGGTCGGCGTTGACGTCCTTCCCTCCTCTCCTCTTGATGGTGCCGGTGTCTCCCTCGGAGTCCTCTCCCCAGTACGCAGCCGAGGATGAGGAGGAGCTGGCCGACGCCCAGCTGCCCCTGGCCTGGGCTGCCCACAGTGCAGCATGTCCCCCCAATAAGGCCTCCTGTCCGCTGGGCAGGAGCCCCCCGACGCCGCCTCCCCCTCCACCAAAAGCCAGAGTCTCCCAGCTGCGCCCCTGCTGCATGGTCTGGATGTTGTCGTGGGAACCAGAGGAGCAGGAAGTCCAGGAGCCACGGCCGCTGTCTGCAGCATCGAGGGAAACACGATCGCCCTGATCCTGAGTCAGCTCCTCTGAACTGGGTGAGGAGAGCACTGTAGGGCAGCCGGTGTAGATGCCCCGACAGTCCTGCATCGATGAATACGACCTATGATCCGACATAAATAAAGGTTTACTCAAGTTTTAAGGTCACATAAATAACTTCACTCCAAATTAAACTACTCCTTTCCTACCCGAGGCTGTACTGGTCGGGGTCGGTGTTGGCTCTTCGCTCCAGCCGCTGTCCCCCGATGTGCGATTCCCCGACTCCCCCAGAGTGACGGAGCCTCCTCTCGTCCTGGGCCATGTCGAAAGAGGAGTTACTGACGAGGCTGGAGCGGGAGGAGATCTCACTGTGACCGGAGTCCGAGTAGGCGTCTCCCATCCTGTTGTAACCTGGAGGAGAGAGGAAGAAATGTTAAACTATAGAGGAAAGGAAGTGTTCAAAGTGTTCAAACCTCAGTCCCATTGCTTTGCTTCTGTTGCAAAAAAGTAAACTTGAATTCAAATCCTTCAAGTCTTGTGGCATAAAAGCTTGACCCGACAAAGACAAGGATGAGCAAGCTCTTAACACGGCCCCCTACATGCTGACTGGCTCCACACATCAAAATAACTTATGGTTGGTCAATATCTTTTGACTCTCTTCATAAATCCTCTGTAATTCCCAAATCTTATCTCAGTCAGTGTCTATAAACGAGGCATCGCACACAGACTGCAGGGATAATTGTAGAGTGCCATTTCCAAGTAAGCCAACCAGCTCTTTAGGGATCAGTGCATCGGATTCCTACTGAAACAGCAGTTTGCTTCAGCGCGGCGCTGACGAGTGTGGAAACGTTTAGATAATGAGAGCGAAGGGAGTTGAAATTACACAACAAAGTAAGTTAGAATATAGAGAAACCACTGGTGAAGATTGCTGACACATGTCAGTACATACTTTCTAGTTATAGGCGAATGTCATCGTGGCATTTGCTGAAGCTCAGCTATAGAGTTGAATAGTGTTCGATCAACATAAATCGCCTCAATAAACTCCTCAATCTTGTCCATAATTTTGAGTCTGAAAATAATATTTTTTTTAGAAAGCTTTGACTATAAAGATGCGGGGAAAAAAAGATGCCGCTGGTAAGGGAACATAATAATTAAACACATTAACTCAAATTAAGACACATACAAATACAGTGGGTCTTATTTTGGAGGAGAACTACTCGTACCCAACACGCTCATCTGAAACATAATGCAATGCATGCTGGCAGCCACCAGGTGGCATTTGTGCCACACTGTGACAGAAGGAAGGAGCCTGAAGATGGTGTGGGAGGGAGGGAGGAAGGATTATTGGCTTACCCTTCTTGGGTGAGCTCTGCGGGGAGGTGGGAGGGGAGGAGAGCTGGGAGGAGGCGTTTGACACAGTGTCCTCTGGCTGCCGGCGGTGCCTTTCGTTCCCCTCCTCTGACAGAGACAGGATCTTCTTCAGAGAATGAGGGGAACTGGTGCCTGTGAACATTTACAAGACGATGAGCAGAATTAGCATGAGGACCAATGCCACCCCCCCCCAGAAGGGGGCTGGGATGCTAAACTGCTTGTCTGGGATTTTTTCTTTTTGTGATTTTTGCATTTGTTTGTTGTCAGACAGCCTCTAGGTGGCAGCACTGTCATCAAGAAGCTGGCTCTCCTATTGTCTGCAAATAACAGGATGAGGAAGAGAAAACAGTAATGGTGGCACGTAGAAGGACAAGTGAAGAGGGGCCTATTTCCACTCAATCCCAAACAACACTGTTATACATATTATGTATATCTTATTATAGGGACAATTGTAGCCACTATTATTAAAAATAAGAAGATTTTAGCTCAGATATGACGTGATGTCTCTCACAATAAAAAGTAGAGCAGAAACTCTTGTGGACTGTACAGTTCAGCTGCAGATAAGAAATTGCTGGAGATGCTTTACTAGAAACATTTATACGAATTCCTCAATACAAATACCTTTCTGGAATATACCATTACAAATACATACAACTGATAAATATACAACATGTACCTAAAAATAAGGGTTGTAGGTATACAATTGAATAAAATCTCATTATTCCATCATCTTAATCTTACCAAAAGGTGGCAGATCCTTGACTGGCACTTTCTTTCGGGATGGGTAAAGGGCCACAGCGGGGACCTGGAGGGCCTGGTTTCCTTTGGCCAACTGGCCCCTCTGTTGGCTGGCCGCTCTGGACACGACTGGGGAGGTGTCTGGTCGTTTCCCACCGGAATTCTTGGGCACTGAGTAGGGTGAGAAAGACAAATTTTAGTACGAGCGTTCTTATTCACTGCCAAGGAGTCTGTAAGCAAGACTGAGTGGCTTGTTACTCCATTGGTCCCACCCAGTCTGTGTCTGCTGGGATTCTTGAAAACGTGTATGGTGACTCAAGAGAAATACGCAGTTAAACAAAATCAAGGACGTTTAACGAATGCCTACATCTTTTATTTATTCGTGTGTGTGCTAACTCGTGTCACAAACTCACATGTGCTGATGGAGGGTTCACACTGCATCGAGAGCGTCTGCAGACTCTCCTCGTTCGTTTCCAGGATGAGGTTGGACAGGTACTGTTTGACCTTCCTGGCCATCTGGGCGTCCTCGTAAAGCTTTTTGGCGTTAAGGAAGGAGCTGCGTCGCACCCTCTTCTTGTGCCCGCCTGTCTGCGTGACGTCGAGCACTGCCGCATTGGCACTACCCTGGCTGAGGGACCTGGTCGCGCACATGGACACAGAGAGGAAGGCAGACATGCAGACACGAACGCAGACGAAGACGCACACAAACACACGGAAAGAATAGAGGAAGAACTTATTAACATATAGCTTTTGTGTGCGCATGAGCCTTTATCCAAGTATAAATGTACAGGTGAAGCTACTGGGCTACACAGGGAGCCTGGAGTTTAAACTTGGACATGCAGAGAGCAGCTTTAGGAATTTATCTCAACTCCAAAAACATTCCAGTCATTCCAGACAGCAGAGGGGGGTGATGGATGATGGCTGTAGTCAAACAACAGGCGAGTAGAAAAGGGCGAGTTCTAACAGTGTAGCACGGTCATAGTTTACATTGCTGTGGCTTGAGTCAGAGCTCGTAGTAGTAGTGGTAGTAAAAGCTGTACTTGCACATGGTCTCAGTCAAACAGTTCACCAAACAGTGTCAATGATAAGTCATGTTTGTCAGTTGAAAGACATTTATTGACTTTCATTTCCAGTATGGATGGTTGAAAATGTTGATTCCGAGAGACACCGACTATCGAAATATACAATTTGTGTTATGTATGTATGGCTACTCATTTTGTTCAAAGTAAAAAAAAAAATAAAAAAATTCATGTAAGTACTACGTTCGTATGTTGTAATTATGATTTAGCACCTCGTATTCCCGAGATTAAGATCTCATAATTACGAGATACAGATCTTGTAATTGCAAGACGGCTCTTTCATAATTACAACACGCCCGAGTCATAATTATGAGATACAGAATTTCTCACGAGCAGAAAACTTTTCTTGACTGAAGTGAATTCAATGTGCTTCCACATGTTCTCCATTGAATGTCCCAGTAAATGTTTTATGCACAATGATCTCCCATTCGACCACAAGAACGTAAACCATGAGGGAAAAAAAACTTTGTATCCCGAATATTTGGCTGTTTTGAGGTTTGATATAAAGATAAGTCCTCAAAGAGAGGTAAAACTGAAGCTGCATGCATATTGTTAGGTACATGTCAACATGTCAAAAAAAGGTCACATTTACTAATGTAAAGCTGTAATCCAACAGCAATAATATTCATTTGTTGTATGTTTAGGATATATGTATTAGTCTAATTCACGCTGTCAGCACAACAGCTTTCATGTAAAATAGTCCAGTGTGTTAGCAGAAGTGACCTTTGTTCCATTCAAAGCCCTTTGGTTAGGGGCAGGCAGTGTTAGTCGGAGGATTCAACTCAAACTGGTTAATGGGAACAAGATTTCAGAAAAGAATGAAAAGAAGCACACAAATTGGCGTAAAAAAAGGGCCGAGGTGCAGGGAGGGCAAAAGGTTGTCGGGTCACCGGACTTACCCTAAACTTCTCCATTTCTTCTTCCTAGAGGGTGGGTGCCATGAACAGAGAAGCACGGAGGGCAAAAGGATGGATGAGTAGAGGGAGAAAGAGACAAAGCTTAGGACAGGAAAGACCACCAAGATCACCAAAAGAGAAGCAAATTTCACCCACGTGAAAGTTAGAGAGGAAATCAAATGGTAACACCACTAAGAAGTGACATCATTAGACAAAGACACACTTTCACAGGAGCGCTGAGCACATCTTATGCCAACAATGTGTATAGGGAAACAGTTGCCAGAGGAAACGGTTGCCAGAGGGAACAGCTGCTCGAAAGAAAAGCGTGATGCGGAAATCTTCACTGAATCTATGTGAACCGGCTAACCCCGGCAGAGCGGTCCTACAGAGAGAGCAAAAAAGGATCCTTCTTAATCTGAAGTCTGGCGTCTTACCGGGTCCGGAACATGAGGGCCGGGTCCATGTTGACGGAGGCCATGCGGCCAACGTGGCGAATTTCTTTGGCAATCATCCTCAGCTTCTCAAAGTTCACCAGGCCGTCCACTTTAGAGTCATTGCCTGAGGAATAAGGGAAGAAGGAAAGTGAACATAGATGACTCTCACATTACACAGCTGAAAAAACTAACTGGAGGAATGAACACCCGATACTACCCTTCAAAGCCACTACTACGAATGTGGTTCAAATGAAGTGAGGACCATGATCTGACATTTATGTTTGATATACCATATAAAGATTATTATGGCAAAAGAATGTTTAATTTTTCAAGGAAACCGCATGTAAAGTTTGCAGTAACTACAAAAGTCAGCGAACAACAATGCAAGAAATGTATAATAATGACAAAGCTGGCTGGTGATAGCATTAGCTCAAATTACATGTATCCAACTTTATCATGTACAAAATACTACCATATTAGAGGTGGGATGTTTGTAAATCATCATCTACCTTCATGGAGGAAGGTGAGGTCCTTCTTGATGACGGGGAACAGCGGGATGATCGGTGGCTGGAGGTTCTGATTGTTGAGGACATTCCTGTACTTGGCCATATTTCTGGAGGGGTCGAAGAGGTCCTGCAGGTCCCCGAACAGCTTCTCGTACTTGCTGGGTAGCTTCTCCCATGTTCCCCTCAGTCTGGATACTGGAGCCAGGTTCAGACCGCTGTGAGAGGGAGGAGACGTATTAAACATGGGCGCATGAAAACAGTGTGAAAACAGTCCCGATGTATGCTTTCTAAACACAATGGCACAATTTGCTACACATATATATTCATTTTCCCCCATCTCACCTGATGATGGCGAACATGGAGTTAAAGTTCTTGCACTCGCGGCAGTGCAGGGCGATCTTGATGAAGTGCTTGACTGTCTTCATGCGTTTGATCTGGTTGGGCTCCTGCGTCACCTCCGACGCCACCCAGAAGGTCTCGTGGTTGATGGCCTCTTCGAAGCGCTTCAGGCTGGCCGAGCCCGTCTTGGAGCGCAGCTTGTATAGGTCGTCGATGTATTCGGTGGGCTCGATGGCGCAGAAAAGTTCGAAGGCCCGCATGGAGAGCTGAGTGGCAACCTCCACTGTGCTGAGCGGTATCAAAGAGATCTGGCCCTCTCGCAGGAGGTCCTGAGCATCGTCATCCGAACATAACGTCTCGGTCTCCATGTTGCTCTTTAGGTAGTACCTGAAGAAATGGGAGAATGTGTTTGTTTCACTTAAATGAAGCACAAATGACGATGCTTTAATCTTTTCTCATAAGAGGATTTACTTATTTACTCCATTTGACATTATGTGCACTCAGCACATCTAATTGAAGATGTAATTACCTGCCGCTCAGTTGAATCCTGTCAGCTAGTTTGGACAGCTGGTCTGGTAACCGCCTCTGCTTGATGACGCCCTCCGGTGTGACGGATACCTCACACAGAGAATAAGCCTCTGGTGCTGCCGTCAGGGCAAACTCCCTGATAGCCTGGGCCACCACCTCCTTAGCCGTTGTGTCCTTCCCGATCATGATGTACCGAGACTGCTGGTCTGCTTTGAAGACTCGTAATACCTGGTCCGACATATCTGGGGATGAACAGAACACATAGTGAGCATTCATGTTTACTTATCGGTTCATGTAAATAAAATGCCAAGGATTTTGTTTCCCACGATTTATAAAGAACCATCTCCACCAAAGCATTTTGTTGTCGTCACCCTCAGAGTTAATTTCCCATCATTCATTAGTTTGATCAGAAACACAACCCCACCAATCATTTGACCCTCCATAATAAAAAATAATAAAAAAATCAATACCCCTTAGCCCTCAGAAAACATAAAGTTCAACAGTAAGTGCAATGCTGTTAGCTTTACTTAGCGTTCACAAGCATGAATGCAGATTAACTGAGAGTATGTTATGTGAACAAACTAAAGTACAGCAGCTGATTAATGTCTGTAAGTCCGACATAGAGGCCGGCAGCATTGACAAAGACGTGACTGTGCCGGGAGAAGCAGGATCACATGAGCAGGATCACATGAACGAGAACATACTCACTCGGTATGACCGGGACTGGAAGAACACAAACAACATGTGATGCACAGGAGTTAATGGAGATAGATACCATATTTCTATCATTGGCTAGTTCATTTTGTCATACTGTTGAAGTAGCCATCCCTTCAATATTACTGGTTGTATTCTCCCATTGAGGCCAGTGAGTCTTTACAGCAAAGGATTTACAGAATGGTGGATCAATAAGATACCTCGATCCGTGTGGTGTAAAAAAAACCTTATATTCATATTTTAAATACAAGAACATAATCTTTATTGTTAGATTGTATTTGCCAATGATGATGTGAAAAAGCAGAAATAGTAATGATTTGTTACTACAAACTTCCCAGAGTCACATTCTATCCAAACAGCAGCTGAATACGCACCAGGCTGGTTGTTGAAGTCGAGGATGCGGTGGTGAGACTGCAGAAGGTCTGGGTTTGACGATGAGAGGTTTCCGCTGACGGGCAGCGCTGGAACGATCTGTTTGGACTGCTTCATCCCCACGATGCTGTCGTCCTGCGATTGGCCCACGCAAACGTCACTATGGAGACAAGAGGGTAGCGCATGGGAGGGGTGAGACAGCAGTGCTGTCAACAAAAGGCAGGGGGCGATATCGGTGTTGGCAGGAGTTGGAAGCCGTGAACACCTCTGGGCCATAGACTATAGTCTGCAATAAAGAAACCCACATTGTACACCTAATATTGTGTGATTGGAGCAATGTCAGGCTAACACTTGGATTGGGGAACAGAAATCTCAATCTGAAAGCTGTGTGCTGCAATGGCAACGGAATATCCAATCTCTATTGTAATAAATTGTAAAATATGCACTGTCCTAATCAACCCCTTTTACAGGTTTTCCCTGCAGTATTTCATAGTATTTTTTTAATCAGGAAGGTGATTTTTTTTAAATCTTAATCTCGTAGCTACACTGATAAAACAAGATGCATCAAAATCTGTCTGATTCAGCTCAGCAGCTGATTGATTATTCGATTGCATTGTATGTTTGTTTTGGGAAACAATCCGCCCAATCAGTCTCAATCAGACGAGGATGTGTGGATCACTGCTTCCTCTCTGCACACAGCACAAGCTTTATCAAAACTTGTTACAAGGGAAACATAAACTGCACTTGACTCATTTGTCATCACATGTTTATCTCTCTCTCTCATGCTTTCAGCATCCTTTAGATATAAAACAAACACTGACCCGCTATACTTCAGCAAATAAGCAGCTGTGTGCAGTTTACTGGCACCATCAAACATAATAACACGGTACTAAAATCTGAAATCTCTAACATTTACCTCTCAGTGCCATTTACAAATGTCAACATGAAAAGCTATCTTGCACCGCCTAACAATAAGGTAGATTTATTTCCTGATAAAAGTGACAATCCACACGTTATTAGGTCTTATTACTTGTATGGTTTAGGCGGCAGGATGCTGGTGAGTGTCTTGTCGAAGATCTTCTTCAGCTTGTTGCGTCCTCCCACCGAGTTGCTCTTTGCTTTCTTGCTGACCTTCTCCAGGCCCATCACCTGCTCCACGTCCACCGCCAGGTCGGGGATGGAGTAGCGGCTCGCCTTCTTGATGTCTCCGATCTTTGGAAGGTGGGGCGCACCGTTCTTCCTGTCATGCTCCTCCTCGCCATCCACATCGTGGTCATGCTCTGGCCTGGTTAGCAGCTCTTTAAACACTAGAAAAAAAGGGAAATGTTATTAGTATTATAACCTGGTTCAAATAATCGAGTCTGGCTATGAATTCTGACATGGTTGGTCTGATAAATATGATGAAACTTTACCTAAAAGGTTTGTTTTCACAGTTATGGACAAGTGGGTGTTGTTCTTCAGAATCTCGTTGGCTTTGATGAGCTGGACATTCTCAAAGTTCTGCCCATTGACCTCCAAGATCTGCAGAAAGAAGACAGAAGAAATATATCAGGTGCATTTTTACCCAACAGTCCAAAATACAGAACTCATAACTCTCAAATAAAAATAAACCAAATCTAAAGTTATGCACATGGATTAAGAGTCTAATTGCTGAACTGGTGAGCAGCAAACGTCAAGTCAAACTGCATGCCTTATTGGATCTGTGCAGTGAAGTGTAGCGCCTTGAACTAATGTAAATGTCACAGGTGATAATCTCTGAACTCCATATTTTATTCATTGAACAAAGGTGCAATCATCTGGCATGTTACACATCATGACATTTAGTCCAACACAGTTTGGATACCGACGAGGTCCGTGTCACATTCAAATTGTCTAAACAGCTTGACCTCTGTATCTGGGCCGGGTATTTGCATTTTAACGCGATCTGCTAACCGACCTTTGCCGCTTCCTCTTTAGTGGAAGAGGAAGTCATCTTTGACTGCAGCGTATGTACAGGCCATCCTCTGCTGCTGCGAAGCCCAAATGTCTGTTTTGGGATCAGCAGTGATTAGTGAGACGTTGCGTGGAGTTTACTACTTCGGGGCTACCGCTAATGGCTCGATGACAAAACAAATGGGACTAATACTAAAGCTCTGAAATGATAGCTCCTGAGTGAATGCTGGTCATAACTGAAGCTGTTAAAAAAAATTGGAAGGTGCGAGTAAGGCTATGAGAGAGTGAATGCTTCCAAGGATGCCAGCTTCTCCGCTTCCTTTTCGGGAAACAGCTGCAGGGGATGTTTGGAGTCAAGAGGGCTTAACTGGCATCCAGACACTCTCGAGATGGTTTCAAGGATTAAGGGACTTTGCTTAAAACCCGGAGGACTGCAGAGTGTCAAAACGGTTGAGAAGTCAAGTTGTGAGAAGAAAGCCAACACAGGGTGCCCGCAGCTACTGGCAAGTTCAATTTAAGACCTTTAATGCTATTTAGAGCAAAATGTAAAACCAATTTCACAACAAGAACGAACAAAAGAAAAAAAGATCAATTGTGCTAGTCTGTGTGACAAAAGCGATTTTTACTCACAGTTGTAGCCTACAGGCAAAAAAAACTTGTATAACTTGAAGGCCATGTGCAGCTGACTTTACAGTTTCCCTCCCTGCAGTTCAAGTTTAACACTTTCTTACACCGGAAGCAATGTGTGCTGTCTGACAAATGAAATGGAAGTCATCTCACCTGATCTCCACGCTTAAGGCCGACTTCTGCTGCCTTGCTCCCAGGCTCCACGGCATCAAGAAAGATGCGGAAACCTTTCTCTTGCCCTCCGAGGAGGCTGAAGGCCAGTGGGGAGTCCCTGGACGGCTTGGTCAGCGTCACCAGCCGCGGCTTGGCTTTAGCAGCACACGCTATGTTTAACAGTCTGAGGTGCCCACACATTTTCTGAAAAAAAAAAAAAAAAAAAAAAAAAACAGATGTGAGGAAAGTGCAATAAGTGGCATACACAAAATATATTTTTGCATGAGATTAATCCCTGTGCGGGTTGCTTGACTTACTTCTTTTTCCAGATTGTTTTCAAACTCTTCCAGAAAGTGAGTCATGGCAGTGTCGCCTTCAAAGTCGTTGAAGTGATTGTTTACCCACAGCAAGACTACCCGTGTAACCTGCAGCAATCACACGATCAGCAGGGGTCAACATACAGTTAACATGTTGACTAGTAGTGCATGTAGTTGGACATGTTTATGGGTGAATAGAAAACCTCTGCTTGGGTGTGTCTGAGTGCATAACTGAGTGTAACTGCAGTATAAAGTCTCTGTTTGAATTAGATACAGAAGTCCTATGTACACCCGTACCTTGTCCCTGAGACTGGGGTCGTGGAACCACTCCAGGAGCTTCTTGCCCACGACCATGGGGCTGGAGAGGAAGGTCCTGTAGGTCAACAGGAAGTCCTCGATGTAGGTGGGGTCCACCACTGAGTGTTCCTCCACCAGGTGCATGGTGAGGCGCTCCGGTGTGCCCTGGAGTTCAACATCATGGTGTTACTTGTTTGAAATAACCCTTAATGCAACATGATGGCTTTCAAAGATCGCTTTAAATATGTAGCGGGGATTATTTGTGAATCAAATCTCTTTTGAGCCCTCGGAATTCTGTTTGGGGGTTTTAGGAAAATGTAAATTGACTTGTCACCTTGATGACGATGTGTCCTTTCCTGGTGCCGGTGCGGTCCAGTTCGCGGTGTTCCTTCACCATAACGATCTCGCCTTCCTCCTCGACCTTCTGCATGTTCTTCTCCACCTGGTTGAGGATGCAGCAGTAGTCCTGCTGGGCTATGCACACAAACTGGACAAGACGGAAAGAAAGAATTAGCAGCATTTTGACACAATATATTTATCCAACACGCTCAACAGCATTGCAGTTATGGTATTTTAACATACATAAGACATCATATTTCTGTTACTAGATTACCCTAAATCTCGACCTGTTGGAGAGATCATAGCAGATTGAATATGAAATCAATAAACTAATAACAGCTGATTAGAAATAAACTCTGCATAGCAACTAAACCACCATCCTCACATCGTATATTATGAAAAAACAGCTTTCCCTAATTAGGAGCCAAGTTTTACTCGTTGCAGACACTGAGCTCAGCTCTTGACGATTAAAGGAGTAAAACCATTTCAGTGTCTTCACTGTTTAGTACTTTAGTCCCATTAAACACATCATGCTATTAATGTGATCTTGCTCTTTACACGCTCTGGCCTATTCTCTTTCAAAATGGCCGTTTCCCACATTTAATTGGATGCTATCGCCCGAAAGCAACTTAGAACTTACTGTCTGCGTGGACTCGTGGAGTGGGTCACAGAGGATGTCAATATAATAGAATGCTAGGGTTTGTGTTCTGCTTTGACCCACACTGAGATGCAGATGCAATGGACCTGCTAACCCTAACCCAGTGACACTATGCAGGAACATTTCCGACCAAGATCCTACCTGACAGTCGTCCACCTTCGTCTTCATCACGCCCTTCATGTATTCCTTCTCCATGGTTGGTGACACCCCAAAACTGTTCCCCATGCACAGGATCTCTGCCCGGCCCTCAGGGTACGTCACCTCCACCGAACCGTTCAGGATCACCGACCACGAGTCCAGCTGGATCACAAAACACGCGGAAATATAAGTTAAGATGTTGGAAGAAAAGAAACAAAACGTTGTGAAAAAGAAACAACAACAATAACAACTTTTAAAAATCAGATTGAGTTCAGTCTCGTAATATTCCCAACAGCTGGTGTCCCTTAATGAGTCAAAGTTATTTATCAAAAAGAAGCTACAAGGGGACTGCTGCACTAACAGATGGGTTTGTACTGTCCTCAGAGGGATACAGCAACAGGGCATGATTATAAGAGCTGCAAAGCAAAACCAGAATATGAAGATGCAGTACAGTCAAATTGCTACATGCTTGACTGAAAAGGAAAAATAAAAATCTGATTTCTTATGCTTTTTGAGGAATTACATGAAAATAAGGATGTTTTCAAGAATTTCTGAAAAGCAGAGATTCACATCTTTTACCCCGACAGCAACAATATGCTCATTGAACCCTGAATTATCTGTGACCGGACATTTACTAAAGTGACCGGACATTTACTAAAGTGACCGCACCTTCAAAGCAAGGTCTGCTCTCTATTATTTGAGTGCATCAGAGAGAAAAAAAACAACCAAATTGTCTTCATTGAAACCAGAGAGAATAAGTGATTCCTTCTCCAGCTGCCTAAGGGATCTTAGATAAGGCCTGGCAATACAGGTTATCCGCCATTCAGACTTAGTAGAGCAGAAAAAAACATTAAATGGAAGACGACGATTCACTGGTGTGAAGGGCTGAGACTATGGTTCAGTTCCTCGAGAGACACAGGCAAGATAAGGTCACAAGGCCGGGCTTGTGTATGCATGAATTTGCACCAACACACACCTCCTCTCCATCGTTGAGAACGATGGTGCCGGCACGTTCGACCACAGCGAAAACCATGACGGCGCAGAGTTCCCTCCTCACTGACATGGTCATGTTGGCAAACGCTGGCAGTTGATGCATGAACTCCAGTAATTGCTCTGTGAGAGAGACAGAGGAGAGACAGCGGAGGAAGTGCAGGAGGTTGAGAAAAAAAAAAAAAAAGAAGCAAAACCCGGAGCAGAGAAGGACGACATGCAGCGCTCTTGGCACGCCTGCGTCGCCCTGGAGGCTGGAGCATCAAAATGGATCATCAACTCAGCGAACAGCCAACAGAGGGATCATTATCCGGAGAACATAAAGCCAAATATCAATTCCATCGATATGAACCTTTGAGGCGAGCCCAGAATAATTGCTGACACTTCACTCAATGACCTCCGAGTGAGTTTTTGCAGACGCTGAAACTCTGATCAAGTTTAAAAATGCCCAATAAACTTTATTACTCATTGAGACGTAACTGAAGATTCAAATAGATAATCAGGCTATTGCTAAATTACCACTTTTTTCTATTGAATCAGAAATAAAAGCCCAAATCACTTGTGTTATTCGACTGACAAACACAAATATATTCAGTTCAGGACAAAGACAAGCGACAAATCACCACATTCTCAAAGCTGGAACTATCAGACGTTTGCTATTTCTGCTGACTAACGCAATGAATCAATTATTAAAATACCCATGACTCAGGATAATCCACAGATCTCACTGTGGGCACTTTTTTTTATTGAGACAACTTCTTCAGTACAAAGTCGTCTGAGTGAAAAACTGTCACAGTGAGGTCTGAGGATCATGCAGAGCTACCAGGCATTGGTTGCTGTTGCTTTTTATTTTTCAAATGTTCATTTTCATTGTTTTACACCAAATTATTTTCACCTCCTTTTTACTGGGGTGGTGGCAGAGATTTAAAGCAGGATCTTTTAAAAATAGGGCACACCGAAACTACTGCATGTGCATAGCTAGTAAGTAAGAATACATGTTTTGTTATTTCGGCGAATGGCTTTAATATTGGGTGTATATGACTGGGTGTGTCAGGAAATGCTATACACATATAATCCAGGGTGCAAGACATTCTGCAGCACCCTTCACTGAGGTCCAAAGTGGGAAAATACCCCCCCCCCCCCCCCCCCCCCTTCTACCAACCAGCCTTCTCCCCTCCTCCTGGCTGGCCAGCAGCAGTCTGGCGGTTCTGGCTGACCTGTGCTTGGCATGGCAACAGCGTCGTGTGTGAAGCTGCAGAAGCACTGAAAGTTTAATGTGCAGGGAGAGGTGAGGCGAGAGGATGTGCTGAAGTGACCTAGAAAAGCCTGCCGGCAGAGGGAGGGGTGTACCGCGGGCGGCGGGGGAGGGGTGGCTGGCACTCACTCTCTACATCCAGTGCATCATCCTCCCCCAGCCCACATCTGTAGCTAAGCTCTGAGAGTGTGTACTCGTACTTTTTTTGCCTATCATTATCATTGGAGTTGAGTCATAGCTTTAAGGGATATGATACTGCAAACCTGATGTGGCTTTTGGGAATTACTTGAAAGCCGACATTAATTGTGACCGATTCAAGTAAGAAAGGAAGGCGTGGCTTTTATACCGCACTGAATTCATCTAGAACTGGGACAAGGAGTACTGTCCCAGCCGGGAACAACACTGCTTGTGCTTGTTATGGATATCTTTGAAAAACACACCCTTCTCCAAACTCTGAGGATTGCACAGAAAATATAGATATTTTTAAAGTAAACACTGCGCTGCAATATCACTATTCGCAAGCTGCACGGAGAAACAAACGCTGTTTGACACGGTTTGTTGTAGGGGCTCACCTATGTCATCATCGGTTCTGTCCATGGGGTCCTTCTCCAGGCAGTCCCGCACGATGTCCCGGCTCATGAGGGGGTCGGACGCTCGCTCGATGTCCTCCTCATCGTCGTCCTCCTCGGAGTCGACGGCGGTCTCTGGCAAGCCGCTCAGGTCCATGTCACCTGGTTCGTTTTCTGTGGCCTGCAAAGAGGAAACAGATGAAGAGATGAGTCAGTTACCTGCGATTAAAGCTCAACAAGGTGTGTGTGTGGGGGGGGGGGTTTGGTTTCTCCATCCAACACCAGAAGCTGGAGAACTACAGCACAAAACGTCAAAGTTCAGATCTGCAGCCAAGTCTTTGAGCGAGACTCTGCACCACCTACCTGAATGCTCATTACAAACAATTCTTTAGATTGTCAGCTAGATGCCTGAAAAGCGGATAAAATTATGGCAGCTGCTGACCAAGCCAGCCAGGGTGAAGAATCAGCATACTAAGGATACAGAGGCGCACACACACACTGCTGAAATCATTTTACAGTACAAACATCAGCTGGGACACATTTCCAACCAAAAGCGAAATAGAACAAGAGCCTCTGTGAAACCGTTGTGCAGATCTGACACTTTTAATGAAATGGATTAGAAGTATTCAGTATCGTATGAGTAAGAAAGGCGTCAACAACACTGCACACCAAACACTCTGCTGTGCATAGTAACAAGCTAATTAACTCCCAACTTTCCTCTCCCCCTCAGCAAACTCCACCGCCTGCCTCGAAGCCAGATCCTGTTCTTTGAAAGCATAAGATGAAATATGTGCGGAGATGAGGAAAATTAAGCGAGATGGGGAGCGAAAGTAATGCAATTACTTGTGCAGGAGCGAGTTCCTCTGCCTTCGTCAAAGGAAACATTTCTATAGATGACAGAAGGGCCATATTGCCTGGTTCACGCTCACACAACATGAAACCCTCGCTCGGAATAAACCAAAGCAGTGTGGAAAAAAAAAAAAAAGGAATCCAAAGCATCACCCTGCTACATCACCAGTGTGAAAAACAACCCTTCTTACCGCAACCTGGTGCTCAGCCTCGAGCTTCTTAATGGAAAGAGAAGAAAAGGTTGCCTTCGCAAACTGTCCACAAAATCCCAGAGCCAGACGCATCTTCACCTCCCAGACTGTCAGTCTGCTTTAAATTTTTCACAAAGCTCAGAGTCCCCGTGCCCAGGTCTCTCACAGAAACCCTATGTCCTTTCCCCTCAAACGCCATGTGCAAAGGGCTCATCAATGATGTATGCCAGTGTCTGAGTGGCCATTTGGGGCGTCACAGGCGCACATGCCCTGGTGGGCGGGGTCGAGGATCTGGTTGTACGAGTGAGGCCTTCACAGATCGAGTGAGGAGCAGTATACAATACAACCGCTGCAGTATATGTTCTCTCAAAACATAACAAATCAATAACATGAGTCAGTGCACTAAAATAACTCTGGTGGTAAAAGTGGCTGTGAAAAACACCGTCTTTACAGAGCACAATAGGGAAGGACTTCTTACATACATTTGAACAGTATTCCCTGAGCACTCTTTGTCCTGAAACCTCAGACAGTTGCATATTCATTGCCCATTTTCTACAGATGGACAGAGGACACGCTAGACAGGTTCACCGCACTTTTTATCTGCAGCAAACAGAATAAATCAGCAGAAGAGAAGTGAGGATGCATATTCCTTTGTAGATGCCACAGTGACTTCATTCTATTTCACACTTAGACACGTCACATGGACATAACCTGTTAAAACCAGAGAGCCAGCACGCTGCATTTAAATACAGGTTGCCGGTGTGCCTTTGTCTATGTGCAAAGGCTCGTTTCCGTGTCATCCATGCATCAAACATCCATTAATGTGAAGTAAGCATTACAAGTCAGCGGGGCAAGTCAGGTGTTGTTAATATTTCATCAGGGCTATTCTTGGATCAATGCTTTCAAAGTCCTTCTGAAGAACCAATGTCATGATTTATTCAGACACAAAACAGTGCGCCATGTTGCCGGTGACGTGAGAATGATGTGGAAGCCGTGGTTAAACTGTTCGATGCTTCTCATCAACAAGCTGTGGCCCTTTAATGGTAAAATCTACCCCCATATTTCTTTGTACCATCAACTCCCTGTGGTCTCAGGTGTAAAGAACCAGGCCTCCCCTGACCCATTTATTCAGAAAACACCACCAGTGAAGACCACAAACATGGGCCGTGATCTACTACCACATTATTCATTCTGTAACCTGCAGGGTGCAACGTACGCCAACAAAGTAATCGTGCATGAAACAAACAGTTTGGGGAGTCATGTCAGGTACCTTCGAGCAATAAAGCTGTAATCCTTTACATCATCTTCAATGCTTGTAGATTTTAATCTTGTGAGCAGAGTGGTCTAAAAGTCTAAAAAGAGCAGAAGCAGTTCAACTCTGAAGACTGGCTGATAAAAGTAAGAGACAAACTATCTCCTTTAGTTAAGTTCTGCTACTAGCAGAAGCCCCAAGCAGCCTTTAGATCAATCAGAGAGGTTAGGAGACGATTAAGTAAAATACAATTACAATATTTCTTTTTCTTCTTCAGTCCCTAAAACGTGTTCAAAAACATATTTTCTTAATTTGAAGTAATCACAACCTAAAGACATATTTATGCAACCAGTGAAAAGCAGTCACAAGTAGAAACAAGCTGCATGGTTGTAGTTGATCAGAAGCTGTTGGAGCTTTCTCCTGGTAAGTTAACTATAGTTGAATAAAGCCAAAACTGATATCTTTTAACTGCTTGTTCGGTTCAACAGTCCAAACACCCAAAATATTCAATTCGCTTACGTGAAAGAGAAAGAAAAACAGCAAATGCTTGGGCATTTTTGATCACCAAAAGGACAAAATAAGTTATTCAGTTACGTGGGACTGTGGAGGAAAGTGTGCAGACAAAAGAGCTCCCGTACTAAACATCCGAAAGGTAAAACAGAAGTAGCACACATGCAAGTAGATCACCACCAGAGAGCTGAGCAGAGAAGTTTGATCACATGTGACATGAGAGAACGATTTAACGTGTCCGAGTATACATGTGTATATGTAGTGCTTAGAGACATAGCAGCTGTTGCTACAGATAGATTAAAAGATGTTAGAGTTCCAGCAGAGGATTGAGAGCCCGAAGAAAGAAGAAGAGACAGGACAGTGTGTTTCAGAGAGGGAGAGACAGAGCCAGCAGATGGCTGTGAGAGCACGATCACAGACAGGAGAGCCTGTTCAACCTGCTCCAGCCAGACACAGCATGGCCAAACACACACACACGCATCTTTACGGTAACACACGCTCACACAGGGCTAACGCGCAACTACAAATCTGCATTCAAACAATATGATCTAATGCCTCTTGTGTGCGCGCGCACACACACACACACACACACACACACACACACAAGCCAAGAAGAGGTCCAAACAACACAAATTGATTCTGACTGATGCCCCCTGAGCGCAGTCACAAGCCCACTTACAAACACACAAATAGGCTCACAGCAGGTGACGGTACAGGGAGCCAATAGGGTGGGTGCTGTGTTAAGAGGATTAGTTGCTGGGTTTGGGGCCCGTCCACAGTCACAAGATTCTGTGTGCGTGTTCTTTTTCAGCTGAATCTTGTTGTATTTACCGTGGGGGGGGGGGGGGGGGGTTAAAGTCGCTGGAGGATATTTAAATTTCCTTTCGTCAGTGTTACTTATTTAGTCGCACTCTGATGAATAAAAAAAGATCCGAGTCTACAGTTGCTCTCTGTAATATTGTAGCTCGTAAAGCTCCTTATCACACGAGGTTGTACGTTACGGCTCCCTGGGAGTTCTGTACTCGTGCTTTGAGGTGATGAGAGGCGGAGCTGGAGTCAGGATGTAGGCTGGCCCACCTGCTCGCAGCCACCCGCCCGCCTGCTCGTCTCCCGTTGAGCAGGGACAGTGTCCTATTAGTGTCTCACGGCCACTCTGTCTGCCAAGCGCTTACATTCACTCCCAAACGTTCTTGTACTGCTTAATGAGAGCAACCCGCGGCCCCGGAGGTGGATTTGTCATTTCACCAAGGAGGGTCTCACTGACTCAATATGAGCTGGGCTTCAGTTCTCTTGCTTAATTTATCTGCACAAATTAGGTTAGAAACATTAACTGACAGTTTTCAATGTACGATAGACTAGTTAACATGTCGTGTTACTTTAAACTAGAAAGTAAGCTTTCAAAAACACATCCTAGCGGAAGAACGACGACCCAAGCTAGACCGCGTAAGGTTTAACCTCGCATGACCGACCTCACGACCCCGTTCACAGTTAGATAGATAGTTAACTTTATTAATCCCGCAAGGGGATATTTCACGTCCAGCTCACAAACTACCACACCTACTGAACTATCCGGGGGAGTCCAAACTGGGGATCCAGCGCCAACGGGTGGCGTCCTTACCTGATAAATGTCTGACAGGCTGCTGCTTCCAGAGTCGCTGGTGATACTACATCCTGAGTGGCTGGAGGAGACGTGGGTCACCTGTGGGTGCAAGCCGTCGGCCAGGTGAAGTCTGCTGAAGTCTGCGGGGAGCTGCACGTACACACACACACACACACACACACACACACAACATACACACAGATGGTCAGTATCAGCCAGCTCCGCCCGCCACCATTGGTCACTCGCGCTAACACTCATGCTGGCTGCCAGCCAAGTGGCGACACACTTAACGGCTTGCTGTCCTTCAGGTTGATTGAAGATGTCGTGTAAAGGCTTCTCCACTTGGAAGTTACTGCATTTCTTTCTTTTCCTTTTGTTTGTTTCCTATTTTATCATTTCAAAGTGGACGCACGAGTCGTTTCCATGAAATGAACAGTGGCTGTTGTAGGAAAACATTTTGCATGCGACTTATGTGCAGAATACAAATGATCGCCCACGTTAATGTTAATTGGAAAGTAGCCTAAAACACTCTTCTCTTCATGAATACTACGAGGCTTATCTTTGTCTTTATTCCACAACTGTGATTATACAACGTTAACAGAACAAAACATATTAATTAGTCCCACTGCAAGAGCTCCACTTTACACATAATTTATTATCAAAGCAAAGAGAAAAAGGGAGATGTTAATTAAATCATCCGCCTCCATAGAATCAGTCAAAAACATTTATTGAGTTTAACGCACACTATAGTATAATTGTACAAAAAAGTCCTCACCCTCCTATGTGTCAGTTTAAGAGCACATTGTCCAAGTGAGACAGTTCAACTGACTGCATCTGAGAAGTGCTATAACACTTATGCAGCTGCTGATATCAGCAGTTAGACGTTAGCTGCGCTGGAACTTCTTTATTTTAGCAGAGTTAACCAATAAAAAGTGCTGCATAGATGAAGGAAATACCCTCATTAAAGCACGCAACTCGCATAACCTAAATGAACACCAGCCAGTGATATGGGGGGGGGGGGGAGAAAACCCCTCCGAGTTATTCATAGTGTGTAAAGTAACAGAAAGAAACGCTGTAATTAACCATATTGTAAATGAGCTAACCCACTTCTCTATGGAGATGACCCTGAAATGTAAAATACACGAGGAACGCCCTGCTGACGGTTGAAGACGCGGATGATTAAAACAAACACAGCGGCAGTGTTTGTGGTGTATTTGAAGAGCATGCTGTGCTGTATCTATACGAGGCTATTAGAGCTGTTTTCTGACATTTTATAAACAAAACAATCATCAATAAACTGAGAAAATAATCAGCGCGTTGATCAATCACTACTGTACTTTGCATCAACGCTTTGCTTTCAATGGTATCTACAGTTGGAAAACTGATATTGAATCTCTCATTGGGTACAGTAAATCTCTTTAACTAGCTATCTAAAGTCCTTTACATATTAACATGACGTTGATTTATAAACTGTAAATATATTAGTTTACATAATATATAAAATGTCAGTTTGAATAACATTTTAAATGTGCACAATATATAGTGTTTTCAATGAAACCCATCATATCGGACTAGAGAGCTACAGGGTCAAATATGAATTTAATCAAACTGCGTGAACTGGTTCATGGAGTCTATAGATAAATATTTCATAACCAAATGTTTTATTTACCAACATCTATCTGATACTCAGCAGGGAGACTGCTCCGAGCCGCTTTAAACTCCACTTCTGGCTGCGGCAGATCATCAATATTAATCTTTTACACCTAAAATTCAAATAAGCTATATAAGCTAGGTTGCTTCATGTGACATCAGAGCTACATCTAAACATCTACAGAGAGAGAGAGTTTAACAGTGTTTTTACATGCTGGATGATTTCAGATGTTGATAGTAAACAAGATTTGGGATTTTATTTATGAGTTTTAAATGTTTCTTCTTGACCGTAAAAACTTTTAACTCAGCATTCATGAAAGGCCAGACTATGAACTTACATGTCAACTTTGCTCCAGTAAATCCTGACTGTGGGTGTGACACTGGACAGACGGTGCAGGCACTAGCCAGGCTTTTAGCTCTTCTTCTCTGATGTGCAAAAGGTAAAATGGTCTCCGAGGAACAGCCTGGGAGTCATCTGCCTGAAAATGCACTTTTGGGCTGTAAACAACAACACTGCCTGGGATAGTTTTTGGGAAATCTGCCTCAATGGCAGCAACACTATGAGGCCTCACTTGGAGGACAAATGGAAGAGATTGGACAGAAATGCGTATCGGGAGGTTCATTTGCAAGTAAATGGGTTTGAGCCGTCATCTGCTCTTGAACGTACTCTGAGAAAACGTCACCGCTTCTGAAGCACTCACCGGTTAATTAGTTTTCGAAACGTGAGGAAAGTGACAGAATTATCACTGTGGAATATTGGAAACTAGTTTTCGACTAAAGGGCTTCTCAATATTCATGATCTGCTCTGTGAGACAGAGACACACTAAAAATTGAAGAGCTTGGTGGTGTTGTGGCACTGAATTGATTAAGCAGAAGGTGTGGCAAGATGTTTGGAGACCTTTCTGAGCTGTTTGTGAGAGTAAAATGAGAAAATAAGACGTATCCATCCACAAGGCGCCTTTATGTGTCATGTGACAAGAGACAGAGCCAGACAGTGCAGCTCCTGTGGCACTGAGGTGTGATTCGACTACACTGTCAAAGATTGCCATCACGTTTAATTATCTGGCTGGTCAGTCAGTCACAACCCCCCCCCCCCCAGGCTAATATTTTCCTTCTCCTCGTCTGGTCGACTTAACTCGCAACGCCTCCAGCTGACTTCCACGTTGTTATTATTACTGGCTGGGCATTATTGTGTGGTGTGACGAATCCCTTTGTCTGTTTGTCTGTTTTTTTCATTCTTGGGTTTGGTGACAATTACAAAAATATAGACCATCACCACCCTTATCGTTTAAGAATATCGAAGAATAGTCTTTAAAAGAAAGAAATACTGGAGATAAAAACACTACTGCCCTATAGGAATCAAAGAAAAACTAAATTCCTAAATTATTAACATTTTCTTAACAGTTTTGTTGCGCATTCAATGAATGGAAATTAATTAAATATTCTCAATATTGAGAGTACAGGACCGGTCATGTGGAGTTTGTCGATATGGCCTTCTAACCAGCCACTGGAGTGGTTTATATGTCAATAATAATAATAATATACCCACTGGTTTCCACAACCAGCTAGAAAAGTCCCACCCCCTCCCAACAAGCCCCCCCATAAACTACAAGCCCCGCCCCCAGGACAGAGGGAGAGATAAAGGGAAGGCAGGACAGCAGGATAAAGGGAGCAGATAATAAACACTTAATCCATTCTCTCCACTCATTTAGGTCATCTGTCTGTCGGCCAATAAGCCAGCGTCCATTCAGTCTACAAGCATGTGGTCCATTGACCACTTCGGCCCAATGGCATGCAAGAGACTGGGCCAAGATGGATGCCAGCACAACAATACTGACACACGTCCTCATTACGCTTTTACAATCAGTAGCACGGCAAACAGCAATACATGCACAGTGCGTCGTTAACCCCGATCGATCTGCAGAGTGTGTACGGACACGCTATTATTTAAATCCAACAGTGATCTGCTCACGCAATCAGCCACAGCATGAAATCGTGATTATTCTCCTACCTTAACTCGGCCTCTCTCTGCACTCCTTTGCTCGGAATTCAGTGCCCTCTCGCGAACAAATGAAGTGAGCTCTGCAAAACCACGAGCCGAAAATACGTACAATCAGCTGTCACAGGAGGATTAAGCATCGCTCTAATGCTCGACCCACAACACTCAGCTCTGCCTACATGTGAGCAGATGTGGCGCTCCTTAAATTAAACTGTAGACCTAATGACCTAGATTGCTGGGTGGAAGCGCTGGCCGGCTCTCAATCTCTTTAGCGCCTTTACATGCTGGGGGTGAATCTGTGCCACTACACCAGGTGTCCAGTATTGTGGTTGGCCAGGTTCAGAAATACAGCCCCTGTATGCTGCGCAAAGCATTAAGTGGTCTCAAAAAACACCCTCATATTTCTTATGAAAGGAGCTAAATTGAAGTTGTTGGTTTAATGGGCTTAAATTATGGAGCAAAAACACAACAACATGATTTTTCTTTCTGACTTCAAGCAGCTAAAAAGGCGCCTGAAGCGGCACTGCTTTCAACATTTCACATGTGGTTTTAACTTTGTCTACTTGTTAAAAAATGGAGAGCTGCCAATGTTTTGAAGGCTAAAGGACAGCATGCACATCCCAGAGTTTCCCCTGACCACTTCTCGCTTTCCTGAGCCTCGCGGATCAAGAGATTAAAACCCTTTCGGCGGGGTGTCCGATTAAATGGGCCCGATATGTTCTCTGGGCTTTCCCCTCCCTAGTTACAGCTCCACCAGTCAGCACCACACGAGACAGCGTTAAGACAAGGGGTGAAGACCACCTACAACGAGGAATACAGTCCAGTCCACTATATTGCTATTACAGTCATTATTGTTCCAGGTGTCAATTATTGTAAAAAGTAGGCTTCTCCTGCCTAACGAATGTTGGTGGATGTGCAACAAATCTCCAAAACTATGTTTGTTTACACAGTTTTCATATTACTGCCAGTTGTTAACAAGGTTATAAGGACTATGGGTGACAAAATGTCAAGTAAATTAAAAAAAACGCATCATTATCCAGGCCCAGCAAGCCTAAACCATATGGGCCCCATGTCTTTAGCACATAGGTATTATTTCAATGAACTGTTCGAAGATAAGGAGACAGCATTCATGGTCAAGTAATCACCAAAAGATAAAACCATAAACATCCATAAAAAAAAGTCATAAATCAACATGAATTATACCATGACGGTGTGAGTCAATGTGTGCCTTGTTGCAGTAAAGATAAAATGCAGCTATGAGAGTGGAAATCACAGGTCTCCAGAGGAAAGACAAGCAAACAGGGAATTACACATAGAGTGGCAGCCAATGGTCATGAAGCTACGATGGTGATGTCATTACTGTAATAAGATCTGGTGGCTGTTATTGACTCTACCCATGCTGGGTTTCCTGTTGGGCTAAATTAATATTTACACTAGCCTCCATCTATATGCTGAGAACATAAGAAAACTAAAATGTAATGAAGGAGGAGGAGCTAAAGTGAGAAAAGGTAAACAATCTAGAGATCTTCCCAAAGAATGAACACAACACATGTTTACTCCTTTCTACACTGACTTCAGACGACGTAGCCAAACTTACACAAGGAAGACAATCATAAAACAAGCCAAACTCATGTTTCTCTATGTTTCATCTAATTGCCATTTGTGTTAACTTGCTGGCATGTCTGCTTGGTATTTCTAACTTGAGGTGTGTACGTATGCGTTGGGCTTTCATCATGTTTTGGCTGTTGAAACTATTCCATCCTGCCAATAACAATTGCTGAATTAGAATGACATGCCAATTGACAGAACTTGCCATTCCTTGTTAAAAGTCGTAACTTCAAAACAAACATTTTAAGGGTATTTTAAGTGCACAGAGAGAAGCTACTATACTCACTTGGCCGAGTGCTTTTGTTAGATTCCCGGAAAACCAGTCAATTCAATGTTGAAAGATCTATTTCAATGTGGGTATTACTCAAATGGCACAGCACATCATGAAGACTATAGATTATTACAGTCATACTATACCAAAATACTGAGAGTGCTCATATCAAGGTATATCCGGCATCAACATACAATGGGGCACTAAATCACAGAGTTGGAGGAGGGTTGGCTTTGGCTACATATGGCACATAAAACACATCATAGAGGTTATAAAATACATTGCATTGTTTTGTACAAATAAAAATAAAAGAGAAAGAGAGAGAGAGATATTCTTGGTGTCATGTACGGTTCCCCTGCTGCACAAACTATGAGGAAGGAGGATGAGATATGTCATCAACAATGACACGTCCATGACTATTAGAGCAATATTAAGGTGAATTTTTTTCTTCCTCGGCATCCGAGCTCTGCGATCCAGGAACCGTCTGTCAGTTTGATTTACAGCCCTGCCTCTGTGTGTCTATGCATGTGTGTGTGGCCCCGACATGCGAGTGATGCCAGCGGCGCTGACAGCCGATCTATCCGTCTACCGTTCAAGTGCAGATCAGCTCAGGCCTCCGAGTGTCTGCTGGAGCTGCCGGCTGCTTCCAGCACCACGGACAGCACCACCAGCTGCAGCGCTAAATGAACCAGGAGGGTCAAACTAGTACTTCAGCTGGTGAGGCAAACAAATAAATAAATAACACTTAGGCTACTACGCCCCAAAATATCAAGTGTATTCTTCTAATCACGTTCTGCTTTGAAGTATCTCTTTTTTAGCATCGCCTATGATAACGTTACCAGGGTTTAAGCAGCTCCTATGAGGTTAAGAGGTGGGGTAACTGGATTTAGGGCAGCTTCCTCTCTGCACACATGACATCACCTCGCATCAAACCACTCGGATTTATTTCTTCTTCTTCTTCTTCTCCTCTCCAATGCAAAAGACACCCGGCGTGATTCATTTTATGGGCACATCTTAGGGACCTACAATCAAATATTGTCATGTCAGTGCGTCGTAAAACATAACGAGGGCAGAGACGTCGGTCGTTAAACACGCGCGCGCGCGCACACACACACACACACACACACACACACACACACACACACACACGTGGATGTGTGTGCGCCTCAAACCAAAGAAAAAGAAATATCACTATATCTGTACAGGCATCAATAAGTCTATAATGTGTATTTAAATGATTATTAGCGACATATTGACCTGGAAGTTTCACTTCCTATGAACTATTTTATAACCCGTTATTTTACGAGAACGGTCCAGGCCTATAAGATCAACATGGTCCTTAAAATTCAGGGCGCGTGTGTCTGCGCGCGTGAGTGACAGCAAGCACATGGCGGCCGTTTCTCGTACAACACACTGACACACATCGGAGGCTCGACACGGCAACGATCAGCCTTCATGGTGAGCCCGGTTTCTTCTCGTGGAGGCTCGATAGAAATCCGATGCACACCCATTATATGGCCGGTAATCATATCTAGCGGGTCATATGAGAGAGAGAGAGAGAGAGAGAGAGAGAGAGAGAGAGAGAGAGAGAG